>NC_052147.1:182408361-182758457 GCF_902713615.1 Scyliorhinus canicula
TCTATCCGTAGCTCCAGGCTACAATATTAATGTAAAAGTGCAAGTTGCCCCAGCAATGGGATTTTGTGTTCCCATTCACATCGGGCATGGGTGGCATCAGGAGCACAAAATATCAGGAGAGGCCTAAAACACAATTTATGTCAGCAGGATTTCCCACTGCCATTGCCCCCCCTCCAACCTCATAACAGGACTCCTGACATTCAATGCCAGGAAGCCAATTTTAATGAATTCAAATCTCATTGTCAGGCCTCTACACCTGTCCAGTTATATGATCCATTTATGTCTAAAATATGACAGGTCTCTCGCGACGTTCACTGGGGGCTCTTTTTTTAAAAAACATTTTATCGGGCCACCACTTAAAAAAAGGCTCCCTGACCTTTTCAAACCCAAGCTGCTGGCAGGGCGGGCTCAACAGCGTGATGTCATGTGACCCTCCCCTTTTTGTTAACTCTCAGCCAAACAAGATGGTGGAGAAAGGCACTGCTTTGACAGGAGGTTTCCCACCGTTTTTCCCACCAGCTGCTGCAAAATGGGAAAATTCCATCCTGAGCGAACTGTAACACACCACCACTTCTGATCTCCTTCACAAGTGGAAAAATCTCCTCTATATCTCTCTACTCCGCGACTCTTGCTTAACTATTAGACTGCTTAACTGACATCAAATTCTAGATCTGCAGAAATTTTCTCCAATGAAATGTGGCCCTGGGTTACTTCCAGTGACATTGTGTAGGAGGAAGACTTGCACGAGGTGACTCCTGCTGGAGTATTTCATTTTTTACCCTTATCTCTTAGTTTAAGGGGGTATTTTCTTTTGAAAACCCACAGAATTAATGGGATAAGGATTGTATATAGGTGAAATGCCCAGAAAAGTCAGGGGATAGAAGGCAGACAGTAGAGGTTTGTCAATGGAATCAGAGGCCTCTCAGAGCTCGTTTGCACAAAAGATAACGGAGGCAGCCTCTGGGGCTTTGGCCACTCCACTAATGACCGAGGTGCTTTCCAGCACCTTGATGAAAGCATTTGATGAACACTGGCGAGTTGTGTCGGAGGACCCCCGCAAATCGATGGAAGAAGCCTTGGCCCCCATCCGAGTGGCTCTGGAGAAGATTTGCAAGTTTTCATACAAGGCGTTTCCCTCCTTTCCCATGGCACCACCCTCTTTCCTGTTGAAGAGGACTTTGTCTTTGGCAGGGTCTGGTGGAGGGACTATTTTGAGCATATACGGCTATATCCTCTCAGTGGAGTCAGATCCGTTGAGTGAGGTGAGGGTGAAATGCTAGGATGAATTGGGTCCCATTCTGGATGTTGAGGTATGGAGTGAGGCCCTTCACAGGGTCAACTCCATGTCTTTATGTGCACAGCTAAGTCTGATCCAATTGAAGGTGGTGCACAGGACATATCTGACTAAAGCGTAAATGAGTGGATTTTTCTGGGAGCTGGATTACAATTGTGAATGTTGCTCCTGAGGGCTGGCTAACCACACTCATATGTCTGGTCTTGTCCCTTTGGGCAAGTTTCTTCAAAACCATGTCAGAAATACTCAATGTTTATTTGGATCCAAGTCCACTGGTGGCCATTTTTGGGGTATGGGACTCGCCGGTGCTTCAAACGGGGGTGAAGACTGATTTCCTCACCTTTGCCTCATTAATAACTTGGTGGCAAGTTCTCTTGGTGGAGGTCTCTTACTCTGCCCAGTGCCTCAGCTTAGTTGGGTGACCTCATGTCTTTCTGACATTTGGAGAAGGCTGAGTACACCATTCGTGGGTCGGTAGAAGGGATCTACCTAAGGTGGCAGCCATTCATTTCCTTTTTTTAGGGAGCTAGTCGCCGTGAGCTGTTAGAGGGTTTAGTTTATTTTTGGAGGGTTTAGTTAATGTGTGCTTTTGCTTGTTAGATTTGTTCTTTGATTGTGTAACTTTGGTTAATTGTTCTGTATGGTTTTGTTTATTATGAAACAATTTTCATAAACATATATTTTTTAAAGGTTTTTGGCCCCTGCTGCAAATTCTATTTCCTTGCTACAACTCCATTCCTCTCATTGGCAAACAGTCTGAGATTAAGCCGGACTGTTTGCAACTTTGGTGTTATAATTAGCCACTTATTTCCACCTGCATAACATTGCCCGACTTCTCCTCTGTCTCCGCTTATCTGCTGCTGAACTCACCTCTAGACTCTACTGCAATGCACTCCCACATTCTATCCTCGGTAAAATTGAGGTCATTCAAAACATCGATGCCCATGCCTTATCTTGCAGCAAGTACCCGATTGTTCCAGTGTTCATTGACATACATTGATTGGATCCCATTCAGGCAGCACATAATTTTAAAATTCTCACTCTTGTTTTCAAATTCCCCCATGGACTTGCTCCTCTTTGTTTATAAAATCTCCTCCAGCTCCACAAACCTCCCAGATATCTGCGTTCCTCTAATCCTGGCCTCCTGTGTATCCCGTTTTACTCACTCCACGTTCAGTGGCTGAACATTCAGCTGCCTAGGCCCCAAGCTCTGGAAAATCTTCTCCAGATGTCTCCAGTACTCCACCTAGATTTTTTGCCTTTCAGACAATCCTTCAGAACACCTCCAGGACCAAGTTATTGGTCTATATATTCTTACGTGGCTCAGTGTTACACTTTGTTTTATAGAGCTCCTATGGAGCACCTCGGAATTTTCATTACATTAATGATCACGTATTTAAAGAAGTTGTTGTGCACCCTGTCACACCCTTCCATCATTCTAAAAATCTCAATCAGGTTTTCCTGTGGTCTGCTTTTTTCTTGGGAAAAATAGTCCCAGACTGTTCAGTTTTTCCTAATCCTAAGAACCCTCAGTTCTGATATTAACTTTAACGATCCTTCGTTTGGACCTTCTCCATTCGCTCTATGTCCTTTTTGTAATGTGAAGATCAGAACAGTGCACAGTACTCATTTCATTGACCTCTACTTGACTTCATAGAAACAGCCTGGCAGCTTCAGCAGCTAATTGTCGGGGCACTGGACACAATACAGTACAATGAAGTAGATTAGAAAATGGTTTTGTTTAATGTTGCTTTCCTGCCCTGTGATGACCTTGGATGTGGTACTGGCATTACAACAAGCCTGAATGACTCTGAGTTAAGGAGCAGAATTTCATGTTTCTAATCATTGTTGTCATGGCTATCCATCATAGCCCTGAATTACTTATGCACATATTGAACTTTCAAGTAAGACGTGTTTATTTTTAAAAAAAGACACACAGCAAAAACTGCCTGACATAGCAAAGTAACCATTAACTGGAATTCCCATGTGGATTGCACATAGCCAACTTCTTATGAGAGAACGGAATATCACACCTTTTTCAAACTGAGACTCATCAAAGGAAGAGACATAATGCAAAAACTGAACTGCAATCTTCTATAGAGATTACGGAGGCTAAATACCATTGCAGCAAAAACTATCTCCTGATAGTTATATCCCAGACTGTTGACATGATGTGAGTTGAAAGAAAGCAAAAGACATGTTTGTGGGTTTCCCCTTCCAGGAATACACAAGAAAAGGGATTGTAACTGCAACCCTGGTCTCGGTGTTAATCTAATCTTCTAGTTCCCCAGTGCTAGTGTGTGCTCTGTAGGTCACAGTTAAAGAATGCCCATTAGACAACTCTGTGCTTGCAGGTAAAACAAATATCTCTAACTGTTGGAAGCAAGTCACAAGTTAGCAAAGCCACCGTAAAAAGGGAAACAGGACAAATCCTGTCAGCCAACCTGCAGAACCAAGAATCTCCTAACCAACCACTCAACTGCCAAATCTGCGCTACCAGAATCACCCAACTTAACGGCCGCACCGTTTCACTACCTACTCATCAGGGACACACCAAAGACTGATTCATATGTCTTTATAAACTTTTATTTTTGGACTCACTCTTCACACCTTATCTATGTGTATGTATGTTGCATTTTTATGATTTTCTCTTACATTTTAGTAACTAATAAACTCAGTCTTGCTTTAACTCAAGAAAGCCCGGTTAAATTAGTTCCTTTAAAAACATAAATACATTTGGATTGGGAAAAAGTATCCTTCAGGGAAAGGATCTTTTTTAATTTAACCTTGTTGCAACCAACTGAGGGGGCTTAATAAAGATGGGGAAGCTCCAGCTACCATGAGTGAATGGCCTGAGATACATGCAAGTTAAAAACTTCCTCTGTAAAGAAACGACGTACCCCAGATACCAGGACACTCACTAGGAGGACTGCTGAACATGGGTGACCTAGGGGAGGGAAACTGTGGGGACAAGTGTGGGTGACTTCTGGAAGAGGTACCCTCCCCCCGGATGAAACATGGAAAAAATGGATGGAGGAACTAGGCAGAGATAGGAGGAGGACTCTGGATCGAAGCACTCACAGGGCGAACTTCACCTCCACGTGCGCAGGGCTGTGCCTAACACAGCTAAAGGTGGTGCACAGAGCTCACCTAACCAGAACTCGAATGAGCAGGTTCTTCCTGGAGGTGGAGGACAAATGCCAATGGTACCAAGGAGGCTCAGCCAACCATGCACATATGTTCTGGGCTTGCCCCAGGCTTGTTGGGTATTGGCCGTCCTTCTTCGAGGCTATGTCCAGGGTTGTGAGAGTGAGGGTTGAGCCATGCCCAAGAGTGGCAGTCTTCAGTATACCAGATCAACCAAAGCTCTTCATGGGGAGGGTGGCTGCACCCCAGCCTTTGCCTCTTTGATCGCTCACCAGGGAATCCTGCCCGACTGGCGATTGGCAGCACCATTCAAGGCTGCAGACTGGCTGTCCCACCTGGCGGAATATCTCACGCTGGAGAAAATAACATTTGGCATGCAAGGATCGGAATAAGGCTTCCGCAGGATATGGAAGCCGTTCGCCAACTTGTGTTAAGGCCTGTTCTAGCCAGCAATCAATAGAGCAAGGGCGGGGGGGGGGGGGGGGGGGGGGGGGGGGGGGGGGGGGGGGGGGGGGGGGGCGCAGTGAAGGCAAACAAAAATTAACACATGGTACGACACAGGAAGGACAAAGCCGCAAGGGACAGGTCTGATGGCAAACTAAGGCCCAAACCAAATGCTTGTAAATATGTGCCTTGGTCATATTGGGAATGTAAAATATGTATGCAGGTTAAAGGGGGTCACGGTCACAGTTGTTGTTTTGAAGATGCTCGCTTGTAAATATAGGTGTTGGATTTTGCAGTTTTTTTCTGATCATGTCTATTTTTATAATTTGTTGAATATAAAATATGAAAACTCAATAAAAAACATATCCAAAAAAAATAAATAAAGAAGGGGAGCCCATTCAACCCTCCTCATCTGGGAGCATAGCAATTTGGGGGCATCTTGTGAAGAAGCATAACAAATCGGGGGATCTCACTTGGGGACTGATGGTAGCATAATCCCAGTAATCTTTACAGGAAATATACTTGGCAGGTGGCAGGAGTGGGCACAATTGTGATGGCCCTTTAAGTAGAATATCTTGCTGGCACTCGCTGTCAAGGGCACACATAAATGACCGTCACTTGGGCACAGAACGCCACTGTCAGAGAGTCAGCACCTCCAGGAGAGGAAATCAGCGGCGGCAATAAAGATGTTGGCGTGTCAACTGCTGTTCTTGTGAAAATAAAACATGTTCCTTCTGCCTGTTCTCCCAAGGAGCATATGGATCAAATAAAATTATAATTTGAGGGCATGTGAGGCAAATCCTAACCGCACATATGTGGCTGGTTGGGACACAGCGGCTTTCCCGTCTGTTGTGAGCGCGGTGACGAATGCCTGCTTTGCTCCCCCTGCACCGCACTGCAGCAGGGAGGTTCTGCAAACGGTGCTGGGCGACACTCAGCAAGAAGCAGCACGGGTGCGAACTGAGGACATCGTGGCATCCATTGTGGGAGCTCCGATAAGGCGAAACCAGTCTTGGTGAGGAGAAGCTGGCCAGTCCTTCCTCCAATTTATGTCCTCCCTGATGCTACATCTGAGGTTTTCTACCTCCTGCCCGGACCCCCAACCAAGCACACCCCTCCCCCTAATATTATGCCACCCTGGTCGGGGGGAGGGGAAGGTTGCCGGTGCCAAGCAAAGGCGGGGGGAAGCTCGCCTTTGGCAATGGTAGTTTAAAATGTAACAATTATGCTTTATTAGGCCAAGCATAATCAATCAATCAGGACCTCTCGTTCGCCGCGAGTGAACAGCGCCAGTTGCCCTGCACACGCACACACACAGGCAAGCTGCCCGATTGCCGCCTTACCTTGAGTGGGTCGGTGGCGGTCCGCCCAGTTACCGCAGCGCTCAGATGTCCGGTGGGACAGCAGCTCAGGAAGCCATTCTCTGAACCCGGGGTGGCTGCGCGGCGAGAATCATGCCGAGTCAGCGGCGGCATGCAACAACAACAAAAAGACCGGTGGTTGAAATGATCCGACCTGCGGGAAGTGGGAGGGTGGACAGAAGAAGCGACAGATCTCGCTGACAAGCACAGTCACACTCACGTCTATAGCTGGTGATGGATGGGCACTTGTCGCCTTGAAACCCACAGGGCTGCTCGAGTGCAAGTATCAAGAGTCCGGCGCAGCAAAACTGCCACCCAGCGACTAAGGTGTGAACATCACCTTCACCCACCCAATAGCCCACGAATCATCCCCTCGCCCCCATACAACAATAATAATATTTTTTAATTGTCGCAAGTAGTCTTACATTAACACTGCAAATGAAGTTACTATGAAAATATTAGTATCAATAGCAAGTATCAGGTTTTAATTCCAGACTCCAAACGTTCGCTCACTTCTCTCTGCAGAGATGCTGTCTGACCTGCTGAGATTGTCCAGCATTTTCTGGTTTTGCTTCAGATTCCAGCACCCACAGTAATGTGTTTTTATTTAATTTTAGTCTCCTCAGTTCTGCGTGCAGTTTTTACTGATGATTTTAGAAGTATACACTCAGGAAACATTACAGCCACGTAAATGAAAACAAAATCCTAGTACTGAAGGAAAATACTGCAGGATGCTGCAATTCTGAAGTAAAAACACAAAAAAAGTGGGGGGGGGGGGGGGGGGGGGGAGAGACAGAGATTCGTGCCCTTCCATCAGGATAGGAATGTAAGTGTTCTCAGGCCTTTAGAAGCCGGGGAGATGCGGGAAGATCAAAAAGATAGTTTGTGACCGGGTGGAGGACAGGAGAGGTGGAATAACAATAGATTTCAAGATGTCAACAGCCAAAGGAGTGGTGGCACAGTGATTAGAGCTGCTGCCTCACAAACGCCAGGGTTCAATTCCAGCCTTGGGTGACTGTGTGTGTGGAGTTTGTAGTTCTCTCCCAAATCTGAGTGGGTTTCCTTCGATTGCTCCGGTTTCCTCCCACAGTCCAAAGATGTGCAGGTTAGGTGGATTGACCATGCTAAATTACCCCTCAGTGCCTAAAGGTTAGCTGGGGTTACAGGGAGTGAGGGCCTAGGTAGAGTGCTGTTTTGGAGGGTCGGTGCAGACTTGATGGGCTGAATGGCCTCCTTCTGCACTGCAGGAATTCTATGGATTGGAGAAAGTGGTAATAGATATAGTAAACAAACAAAGATGGTGTCCAGATGAAGTGTGAATGGCTACACGGCAACCATTTGATTGCAACATGAAGTAATAAAGAAAGAAACAAGCTAGCAAAAAAAATCAAAAAGGAGGCAGAGGTCATGACAAAGTTGAGGTGCTGTTACTCGAGCTTGTGTTGAGCTTCATTGGAACACTGTAGCAGGCCGAAGACATAAAGGTCAGAGTGGGAGCAAGGTGGAGAATTAAAATGTCAGGCAACAGGAAGCTCAGAGTCATGCTTGCAGAATGAACAAACACAATCTGCAGAGTGGTCATTAAGTGTATGTTTTGGTCTCCCCAATATAGAAGGGACCACATCATGAACCACATCATATACTGAAGTGAATAAAGAACAAGTAGACGGCTCTTTCACTTAGAAGGAGTGTTCATTTTTATTGCCTATCTCCAATTTCCCTTGAGAAGGCGGTGGTAGGGCAGCATGGTGGCGCAGTGGGTAAGCCCTGCTGCCTCACGGCGCCGAGGTCCCAGGTTCGATCCCGGCTCTGGGAGTGTGGAGTTTGCACATTCTCCCTGTGTCTCCATGGGTTTCGCCCCCACAACCAAAAGATGTGCAGGCTAGGTGGATTGGGCATGCTAAATTGCCCCTTAATTGGAAAAAATGAATTGGTACTCTAAAATGTATTTTTTAAAAAGAGGAGGTGGTGAACTGCCTTCTTGAACTGCAGCAGTCCATGTGGTATCCGTACACCCGCAATGCTGTAAGGTGGAGAGTTCCAGGATTTTGACCCAGTGACATATGAGTCCAATTCAAAATGGTCTGTCACGAGGAGGGGAGCTTGAAAGTGATGGGGCTGAATTCTTTGATTTTGTGACTAAGTGCTGTACTGTACTGTTCTATGTTCTATGTTCTATGCTTACGCCGGTGTGGGGACATTGGTGTTTTACAACAGGAAAAATGGCACAACAGCTGCACCGATTCAGCAACTCTAAATGGGCTAGCACCATCACCGGTTCCATGCACCCCCCCCCCCCCCCCCCCCCCCCCCCCGCTGCACTGGATTTGCCGGGTTTGTGATTGGATCACAAGAGGCCCACACGCCGCAGCCGCGCTTAAACGATCCATCCCCCACACACACCATCCCAGTCAACAAGATGGCTGGAAGGAGAGCAGCACCACGGTTCAAGGATGCTGAGCTGGAAACCATCCTGGATGCCGTGGAGGAGAGAGGATGACCCTGTACCCTGGCCCGGGAGGAAGGCCGCCAGGCACCACTGTTCGTCATGCCTGGGCGCAGGTGGCAGAGGCGGTCAGCGTCATGGGCAACGTTGTCCGGACTGGCATGCACTGCCGAAATAAACTGCATGACCTCCTCGTCTCACACTCGTGTTGCTTGTGTTCCCGCCCCCACCCCCCAGGAAATGGCTGCACACAACCACCGGGAGCAGGAGAAGAACGGAGGGGGTACACCAGACTTGCGGCTCCTCACCATGCCCGAGCAGAGGGCACTGGACTTGGTCAGTGGCCCGGAGGAAAGGGAAGTCACCGAGGTGGAGGCCGGCGGCAGGCGAACAAGTGAGACCCCGCTTAGTTGTGGATTCCCCCCATGACACTTGTGTGGACACCCCCCTCCACATCACCCCCATACCCCCTCACCCCTCACGCACCTCACCCCCCCCACCCCCCCTTCACCCTTACCCCCCCTTCCCTCCCCCTGAACACCAGCCCCCTGCCCGAGACTCAGGACTCCCTGGAGCTCAGGTCGGAGGAAGACACCAACTTTCCATCACTGCTGTCTGCAACACCCTCCAACATCCCAGAGACTATCACCTTTGTTGGGCACATTAGTGGAGGCTCTGGGGACACTATCTGGTGCACACCACACATCGCATCCGGTACAGCAGGTGGAGGTAGGAGCAGCTGATGGTCGGAGGGCAGGCCGGCCCCAGGAACCAGCTGCTGCCCAGACAGGTCCCAGGCTTTTGGAACATCCAGTCCCAGCCACAGTGTCGATGCAGTCAGAGACCCAGGGACTACAGGAGGGGATGACAGCAGGCTTCCAGCACCTGCAGGTGGAGGAGTCCATCCGCATGCAGGAGCAGGAGGTGGTGCCGGTTATGCATGGCACCCAGACTGGCATTGCATAGGTTGCGTCTGCGGTGGAGGCAATGGGGGCGACGGTGTCAGCTATGGGTCAGAGTGTCCATGGCCTGGGGCATTCTGTGCAGGCTGGGGCCGAGGCCCAGGACAGGTAGTCACCACTGATGTATATACTGTCTATATATGTGTTTTACGGTAAGGCCCCTGTACTACAGGTACGGAGGTAGATCCCTGCCTGCTGGCTCCGCCCAGTGGGCGGAGTATAAATATGTGTGCTCCCCATACAGCAGCCATTTCATCAGCTGCTGTAGGAGGCCACACATCTCAGTGTAATAAAGCCTCAATTACATTCTACTCTCGTCTTCTCGTAATTGATAGTGCATCACTCTCACAAGCAGCCATGTGCCAGAGCCAGCTGGGAATTGCAGTGGCCCTCCTCAGCGTGGCCCAGTCACAGCAAGCCATGGCTGAGAACATCGGCGGCATTGCCCAGGCGCTGGCCAGCGTTGCACAGACACAGAGGGAGGTGTCCCAGTCCCAAAAGGAGGTGTCCCAATAACTGACTGATGTGGCACAGACCCGCAATGTGGTAGCACAGTCACAGTGTGATGTGGCGCGGTCCCAGACGGAGATGGTCCACTCTCTGTGCTCCATGCTGCAAACGTGCAGACCATGGTCGAGACCAGAGCGGGCCTCCAGGACTGGTGGGGATGACTCCGCTCGCACCCCCCACCCATAGAGTAGCACTGGGCAATCCGGCACCCTAGGGAGGAGGAGGTGATGGGGCCTGTGCAGGTGAATCCCACAGGGGAGGTGCCAGAACACCGCAGCACCTCAGACTCCCCCCCCCCCCCCCCTCCCTCCTGTCCCTGGTGCATCTGGTGGGCAGCGAGAAGAACAGGTCAGCACCACGCCATCCGGGATGCCCGAGCAACGGCCGGGTCCATCCAGGCCGTGTCGCCCCAGGAGACATGCGCCAATGGGGACCCCTGTCTCAGGGAGGAGTAAAAGCATGCCACCTCTACCCCTGCTGTGCCGTCTGGGGAACCACCTGGGCGTATTGGCCAGAAAGTTAGACACCAATTAAGTTGGCATGGGTGCAGGGCACAGCTAAGATATAGGGGCTAGGGCACAGACTGTATATATTTATGCACAATAAACACCTGTTAACACCGATGAAACCTGCCTCGGTGCTTTGTCTGCTGTGTGTGGGGTGGGCTGGTCCGACCGTCCCCAGCACCCCCACCACAAGAATCCAACAGGACTGTGTGATGGACTGGCCAGCTCACATGCAGGGATCATCCGGGTGGAAGGTGCTACTGTGGACATCTGTCAGACATTGTCTAACGATGTGGAGCACCAGAACTCATCGCAGAGCGGATTGCCATCATCCTCCATCCCATGGTCCAGACCCACTGTTACCGCAAACCCAGCTCATTGCACCGCAGGTATGTATCATGGAGGGCGTATGCATGCAGGGAGTTTGGTGGTGTGGGAGGTGAGGGGGTGTGGGTCTGGGATGTGGCGTCTGTGCCCCGGCCAACAACCCCCCCCCTCCTAGTTGGTGAACCGTGTCACGATCAGAGCATTCCGTGTGCGCTAGCCCCGGCTATGGCATCGTGCAGTCTCCCGTGCCTGCCTGGGCTGCATGGCCTACACATCATCCCCCTCCCCCACATCCTCCTCGTCAGATGAGGCTTGCCCTTCCTCCTCATCCTCCTCCTTCAGCACGCCGCCCCACTGCTATGTTATGCTATATTGTGGAGGACGCAGCAGGCCAGCACGATGCGGGCGACCCTCCCAACCTTGTACTGAGGGCCCCTCCAGAACGGTCCAGGCACCTGCATCTTGAGGATGTCGAAGCACCGCTTGACCACACCCCTGGGCGCTGTAAGAGCTTCATTGACGGGTCTCCGTGTCAGTCTGTGGCCTCACCAGCCATGCCGCAGCGGGTAACCCCTGTCGCCCAGCAGCTAACCCCGCAGCCAGTGGGGGTGCCCCTCGAACATGTCAGGAATCACCGAGTGTGCCAGGATGAATGAGTCATGTACACTGCACGGGTATCAGGCATGATGCACAGCTGTTGATCGCAGACCTGCTGTATGTTCATGGAGTGAAATCCCTTTCGGCTTGTGAAGAGTGTCCTGTTATCCGCCGGTGTCCATAGGGCAACATGCATTCTGTCAATAACCCACTGGACCCAGGCCATCCCGGCGATGGCAGTGAACCCCGCTGCCCGGGCATCCTGGAACTGGATGTACTGGTCTGCCTGGGCGCATAGGGCGCCTGTGATGGCGCGGATGCACCTGTGCACCGAGAACCCTGTGAGATCCCAGACAGGTCCCCACTCGGCACGTGGAAGGACCTCATCGCAAAAACATTGAGGGGAACCTTCACCTTGACGGTTACTGGGAATGGGTGTTCTCCCCCATACCCTTGCAGTGCCAGGTGTGCCATCATCTGGCAGGTATGTTGCACAGTCCCTTTGCTCATCCACAGCCTCCATTGCCATGCCCGGTCCAGCAGGCCCTCCAACGACATGCGACGCGGGTACATGCGACGTCTCCATGGCACCTCCTCCTCTTCCTCAGCCTGTTGAGTGGCTGGCCCTCCAGTCTATGCGGCCGGCACCTGCCCTCTGCAGCCCGGTCCTCTGCAGCCCGTTCCTCTGCTGCAGCTTCCCCCTCCTCTCTGAGCGGCCCCGCTCACGCGGCCTCAGGGTATCTCGCAGGGTTGCGGCCATCACCACAGCGGCCAGCATCACAGATTGGTGTCCGAATGCCATTGTCGGCAGGGCGTGAAAGGCCAGCATGGCGCATACTCCCATGCCCAGCCAGGTTCCATGGGCTACACGGTGGCTCCAACTGGCACTGCGGGCCCACCCATGCATGTCCCACCCCCGCACCCTTGCCTCGTCGGTGCCCCTGGTCCTGGGACCCGTCCCTGCTGCCAGGCGTACCGTTGGCTGGCAGCACCTTCACTGAGGGCTGCCATGTCTGTGGCCCTGGGTGGTCCCCCGGTGGGTGATTGCCGGTTGGGCGGCATGCTCGGGGCTGGGGGGAGGGGGGCTGTGGCGGAGGGGTAGGGTGCGGGGTTGGGCACACCCATACGGCCGGTGCCACTGTGTAGAACCAGAGGCCGGGGAGGGTGATCAGTGGGTGTGCAGTCCATTGGGGGGGCTTGCCCTCCCCCTTCCTCCACCCCCCTCCCCTGGACCTGGCTGGGGACCCTCCCCCCCCCCAGCCCTGCAGTCAGCACGGCCGGTGTCCGGACCGACAGCCCGCAGTCACTCCACGACATTTCCCACCTCTTCTCTCTCCCTCAGCAGCCAGGACAACAGATCCACAAATTTGAAGACCAAAAAGTGAACCTCACCATCGGGAAATCGGCCCATCAGAGGCGGTGAATCGTGGAGGCCCCAGAGAATAGGGTGTCAGGCGCTCTTATGATATGCCTACTGTACTTTAACCCCACATGGCGAGCAACACATTTACGCCATTTTCAGTGAGCCGGAGCATCCCGATTTGGTGTCAACGTGGTCCCTACCATGAATTCGGCGTCAGAAGCTATTCTCCACCCAATTGTGTTTCGTGATTCCGGCGTCGGTAAGCGGAGAATCCCGCCCACTGTATTCCCATGCACAGGCCAGCTGCTGTTCGGCAGTGGTGGGCCGCTGCCCACGTGCAGAGTTGACTGGTTTCCAGCTGTGTCGGGTTTTTCTTACCAGAATGATTGAAGTGATATGCACGTAAAGCAAGGGCAAGTGAAGTGAGGTACCGGCTGATTGCACACAACATTGACCATCTGTGACCAAAGTATAAATATTTATTTTGCTTTTACCATTTGAAGTTGATGACAACTTTATTAATATATAAATGATTAAGCATCTTTTATGACTCTTTATGAAATATTTGGTGTGAATTAAATGTATTTAATCTTAATCATGGGGCCATGGTTATTGAACCATGTCTTTGGGGCAGCAAGGTAGCATAGTGGTTAGCACAAATGCTTCACAGCTTCAGGGTACCAGGTTCGATTCCTGGCTTGGGTCACTGTCTGTGCGGAGTTTGCACGTTCTCCCCGTGTGTGCGTGGGTTTCCTCCGGGTGCTCCGGTTTCATTCCACAGTCCAAAGATGTGCAGGTTAGGTGGATGGGCCATGCTAAATTGCCCTTAGTGTTGGGTGGGGATACTGGGTTATGGGGATAGGGTGGAGGTGTTGACCTTGGGTAGGGTGCTCTTTCCAAGAGCCGGTGCAGACTCGATGAGTGGAATGGCCTCCTTCTGCACTGTAAATTCTATGAACACATCCAATTTCAATCTTGCAACCCAATGAGATAAAGCCACTCATGATGCCCACTCACCGGCCCAGATTATCCAATACTGTGCCAGAGATTTCGGGTTTGGGAAGAGTTACTGGAGAAGCTTTGGGAAATTGATGCAGTCCATCTTGTTGATGGTTTTTTGAAATTCATTTACAGTATGTGGGTATCGCTGTCTCAGCCAGTATTATGGGTGGCACATTAGCACAGTGGTTATCACTGTTCCTTCACAGCTTCAGGGTCCCAGGTTCGATTCCCGGCTTGGGTCACTGCCTGTGCGGAGTTTGCATGTTCACTCCATGTCTGCATGGGTTTCCTCCGGGTGCTCTAATCCCGAAAGACATGCTCTTAGGTGAATTTGACATTCTGAATTCTCCCTCTGTGTACCCGAACAGGTGCCAGAGTGTGGCGACTATGGAATTTCACTGTAACGTCATTGCAGTGTTAACACTGCAACACTTGTGACATGAATAAAGATTATTATTAGGGTGTCAGAGATTTATAAGAAATTAATGGATTGGGGGGAACCAAGAACAGAGAATGGCGACCAGGGACTTTTCACAGTAACTTTATTGCACTGTTAATTTAACCCTATTTGTGACACTAATAAAGGTTATTATTATTTATTGCCCATCCCTAGTTGCTCTTAAAAAGAAGGTGGTGAGTTGCCATCTCGAACCGCTGCAGTCCCTAAAGTGTAGGTACATCCACAGTGCTGGTAGGGTGCGTGTTCCAGGGTTTTGATCCAGCAATGTTGAAGGAACTATGATATGATTCCAATTCAGGATCATGTGTGACTTGGAGGGAATTTCCAGATGGTGGGCTTCCCAGATATCTGCTGTTCCAATCCTTCTAGATTGTAGTGGGCGTGGGTTTGGAGGGTGCTGCCTGAGGATCTTTGGTGAGTTCTTGCAATGCATCTTGTAGATGGTTGAAGCTGCTGCCACTGTTTGTCAGTGGTGAATGGGATCACTGTTTGTTGAAGGAGTGCCAATCAAGTGGGCTGCTTTGTCTTGGATGGTGTCACGTTTCTTGACTGCACTCATCCAGGCAAGTGGAGAGTATTCCATCATACTCCTGATTTGTGCCTTGTAGATGGTGGACAGGCTTTGGGAAGTCAGGAGGTGAACTATGTGCTGCAGGATTCCTAGTATTTGACCTGCTCTTATAGTCATAGTATTTATATGACTGGTTCAGTTCAGTTTCTGGTCAATGGTAACCCTCAGGATGTGAATGAAGGGGGATTCAGCGATAGTAATGTCATTGAATGTCAAGAGGAGATGGATAGATTCTCTCTTTGGAGGTGGTCATTGGCTGGCACTTGTGTGGCATAAATGTTACTTGCCACTTGATAGCCCAAGCCTAAATATTGGCCAGGTTTTGCTACACTTGGACATGAACTACTTCAATATCTGCGGGTTAATAAATACTGCTGAATATTGTGCATTCATCAGCGAACATCCCCACTTCTGACCTTAAGATTGATGAAAGGTCATTGATGAAGCAGCTGAAGATGGTTGGGCCTAGGACACTACCCTGAGGAACTACTGCAATGATGTCCTGGAACTGTGATGATTGACGTTCAACCACCACAGCCATCTTCCTTTGTGCCAGGTATGACTCCAACCAGTGGAGAGCTTTCCCCCTGGTTCCCATTGATTACAGTTTAGCTAGGGCTCCTTGATGCCATACTTGGACAAATGCTGCCTTGATGTCAGTGGCAGTCATTCTCACCTCACCTCTGGCATTCAGCTCGTTTGTCCATGTTTGAACCAAGGCTGTAATGAGGTCAGGAGCTCAGCAACCATGGCGGAACTCAAACTGAGTGTCAATAAGCAGTTTATTGCTAAGCAAGTGCCATTTGATAGCACAGTTGATGACCCCTTCCATCACATTCCTGGTGATCAAGAGTGGACTGATGGGGCGGTAATTGGCTGAATTGGATTTTCCCGTTTTTGTGTTCAGGCATACCAGGGCAGTTTTCCACATTGTTTGGTCAATGTTGTAGCTGTACTGGAACGGCTTGACTAGGAATGCAGCAAGTCCTGCAGCACAAGTATTCAATACTGTTACTGGAATCTTGTCAGAGCCCATTGCCTTTTATAGTATCAAGTGCCTTCAGCTGTTTCTTAATATCATGTGGAGTCAATCAAATTGGCTGAAGACTGACATCTGTGATGCTGGGGACCTCCAGAGGAGACCGAGATAGATCATCCACTTGGCACTTCTGGCTGAAGATTTTTGTGAATGTCTCAGTCTTGTCTTTTGCACAGATGTGCTGGACTCTTCCATCGTTGAGGACGGGGGTATTTGTGGAGCCTCCTCCTCCAGTGAGTTGATTAATTGTCTACCACCATTCACGACTGGATACGGCAGGACTACAGAGCCTAGATTTGATCAGTTGGTTGTGGAATTATTTAACTCTGTCTATTACTTGCTGGGTATGCTGTACAGACCTGTACTGTAGCTTCACTGTAAGATCCAGGCAAGCGACCACGAGGAAGCAATGACGGATCGGAACAAAAAGGTTTTATTTTGACTTACTCACTACACATTCTACTCACTGAAGAGTCTCCTGCACTCTGACCCACACTCGGGCCAGGGTGTTTATGTCCCAAGTCACCCTGGGTTAAGGATGTAGCCCTAACCTAATGGTCCAGACCCAGAGCCTCCAGTAGGGTTATAACACCCCCCCCCCCCCCCCCCCCCCCCCAACACTATCGTGTCGTCCATCTCGACGGCTGGAGTGGTCTGGTCCTTAGATCACTTTGCCTTTTGAGTGTCAGACGCGCCGGATCCGGTTGCGTGTAATGGACCCGGGAGAGGCCTTTTCGGACATACCATGGGAGCAGCACCACCTCACTGGGCCCAGTGAGTGCCACTGAACCCATGGTTACCTCAGTTGGTTGAGTCTCCATATCGAAATATGGGTCCAAGGTATCGGCGTCCGCACTTCCAAATTGTGGGGTACGTAGCCCTCAATGGATGGAGTGAGAGGCACCACCGCTCTCTTGAGCTCCTGGCGGTCCACTTGGGTCTCCTGGATGCAGCTCCAGAGGTGGTCCGCGTGCCTGTTTGACTCTTTCCCTTGCGCTCACACTGAGTAAGAGACAGTTCCAACTGCTTCATCATGACCCCCAGAATCTACAAGGTGAAATTCCGCACATAGATTGTGTCGCCCACGGCAAATTCCCAGACTGGTCTGGGTCGTCTGGAGTCGGAGCGGTACTGCCTGTCACGGGCTTTCGCCCCAATGTCTGGCAGGATGAGGCTCAAACATCTGTGCAGCTGTCCTCCCATCTACAGCTCGGAAGGAGCTACTCCGGTGGTGGACTGCGGCATGGTTTGGTAATAAAAGAGAGACTGGGCCAAACAGGCCTCCGGGGAACCCGAGTTCTTCTTCCGCATGCTCATCTTAAAAGTCTGCACCGCACACTCAGCTAATCCATTGGACGATGGGTGGTAAGGTGCGGTCTTCACTTGGCAGATGCCGTTCAGCTGCAGGAAATCCACAAACTCTGAGCTGGTAAATGCAGTGCTGCTATCTGACACAAAAACCTCTGGGCACCCGTGGATGCTAAAGATCTGGCGGATCTTCTTGATTGTGGCTCGCGGCGTCATCATCGTCATGCGATGGACGTCTAACTACTTAGTTTGGGCATCCACTATTAGCAGAAACGTGGAGCCTTGGAAAGGCCCCATAAAATTGACGTGTAGTCGAGACTGTGGTAAACCACTGTTACACCTGTATTAGGTGATGTAAGGTAGGACCTGTACTACAGGTTCGCCGGTAGCCCCTGCCTGCTGGGACCCAGTAGGAGGAGGAGCGTGTCCTTTATTAAGCAGCCATTTCGCCAGCTGCTGTGGGAGGCCACACATCTTACTGCAATAAAGCCACAATTGTATCCAACCTTAGCCTTTGTACAATTGATCATGCATCAATTTATTGCAGAAAGACTTTCTAAAAGATGGACCTCCGAATCAAACCAGATCACCTGCAGCTGGATCCGCAATCAAGCAACGCCAAAAAGGACTTTAATCACAGGCTAGCTTGCTTCGAGGCCTATATCAACTCAGCGACCACCCCTCCGACGGAGGCTCAGAAGATACAGATCCTGTACTCAAGGTTGAACTCCAGCATGTTTCCGCTGATCCAGGATGCCCCGAATTACGCAGACCCCATGGCGCTCCTCAAAGAAAACTACGCACAGAAAACGAACACACTCTTCGCCAGGCACATACTCGCCACTCGCTCTCAACTCCCTGGTGAGTCCATGGAAGACTTCTGGCGTGCCCTAATCCCACTCATCCGGGACTGTGACTGTCAGGCCGTTACAGCCACCGAACATTCCAACCTTCTTATGTGCGATGCGTTTGTAACGGGGATTGGGTCTCATATGCCATATGCCAAAGACTGCTGGATGGGGCCACGCTCGACCTAGCTAAGACTAAAAAGCTAGCACTCTCCATGACGGTCGCCTCACGTAATGCTCAGGCCCACTCCTCCTATCCTTCGTGGACCCCACAGACGGCTGCCCCAGCCGGGGCTTCACCCAGCCAGTACGCCTGCGCCACACGCCAACCCACGCAGCCCAGGGGTCCCCGATGTTACTTTTGCAGCCAGCAGAAGCCCCCCCGCCAACGCTGCCCGGCCCTTACTGCCAGTTGCAAGGCTTGCGGCAAAAAGGGGCACTTTGCCGCGGTGTGCCAGGCCCGCGCAGTCGCCACTATCGCCCCCTCCCCCCCGACCTACACACAATGGGCGCTGCCATCTTCGTCCCAGACCACGCGCGGTCAGTGGGTGCCGCCATCTTCACCTCCGTGGACCACGCGCGGCCAGTGGATGCCGCCATCTTCATCTCACTGGGCCACAAGCAGCCAGTGGGCGCCGCCATCTTCCCCCCCTCAGTCCACGTGTGGCCCATGGGCGCCGCCACCTTGTCCAGCCCCCGCAACGTGCGGCCCATGGGCGCCGCCATCTTGTTCAGCTCCCGCAACGTGCGACCCATGGGAGCTGCCATTTTGTCCCACGCAGGATCTTCAGGCGCCGCCATCCTGTCTTCCCCATGGGACATGGACGCCGACAGCATTCCACGACCTGGGCCCCCCACGCTCTCCATCTTCTGATGCCAGCGACGACCGACCGCAGCTCGCCTCAGTGACAATTGACCAGTCTCGTCCGCACAACCTGGCCACCATTTCGACCAGTGTGAGAATCAACGGTCACGTGACCTCTTGCCTGCTGGACTCCAGGAGCACCAAAAGCTTCATCCACCCGGATATGGTAAGGCGCTGCTCCCTCGCGGTCCACCCTGCAAATCAAAGAATCTCCCTGGCCTCCGGATCCCATTCCGTCGAGATCCGGGGGTTCTGCACGGTCACTCTCACGGTCCAGGGCATAGAATTCAGCGGCTTCCGCCTCTACGTCCTTCCTAATCTCTGCGCTGCACTACTACTAGGCCTGGGCTTCCAGTGCAATCTCCAGAGCCTTACCCTCAAATTTGGCGGGCATCTACCACCCCTCACTGTGTGCGGCCTCGCGACCCTAAAGGTCAACCCACCCTCCCTCTTTGCCAATCTAACTCCGGATTGCAAACCCGTTGCCACCAGGAGCAGACGGTACAGCACCCAGGACAAGACCTTCATCAGGTCCGAGGTCCAGCGGTTGCTTCGGGAAGGCATCATCGAGGCCAGCAACAGCCCCTGGAGAGCCCAAGTGGTAGTCATTAAAACTGGGGAGAAACACAGAATGGTCGTAGACTACAGCCAGACCATCAATCGGTACATGCAGCTCGACGCGTGCCCTCTCCCACGCATATCTGATATGGTCAATCAGATTGTGCAGTACCGGGTCTCTCAACGATAGACCTCAAATCCGCCTACCACCAGCTCCCCATTTGTAAATCGGACCGTCCATACACTGTTTTCGAGGAGGACCGTCGTCTCTATCACTTCCTCAGGGTTCCCTTCGGCGTCACTAACGGGGTCTCGGTCTTCAAAAGGGAGATGGATCGAATGGTTGACCGGTATGGTTGGCGGGCCACCTTCCTGTACCTAGACAACGTCACCATCTGCGACCACAATCAGCAGGACCACGACGCCAACCATGCCAAATCCCTCCACACCGCCACTCTCCTCACTCTCCCCCACAACAAGGAGAAGTGCGTGTTCAGCACAACCCGCTTAGCCATCCTTGGCTATGTGGTCCAGAACGGAGTTCTGGGGCCCGATCCCGACCGCATGCGCCCCCTCATGGAGCTTCCCCTCCCCCATTGCCCCAAGGCCCTCAAACGCTGCCTGGGGTTCTTCTCCTACTACGCCCAATGGGTCCCAAACTATGTGGACAAGGCCTGCCCAATCATTCAGTCCATCCACTTTCCCCTTACGGCCAAGGCACAACAGGCCTTCGCCCATATCAGAGCTGATATAGCCAAGGCCGGGATGCACACAGTAGACGAGACACTGCCCTTCCAAGTAGAAAGCGACGCATAAGACGTCGCACTTGCCGCCACCCTCAATTAGGCAGGCAGACCCGTGGCATTCTTTTCCTGCACCCTTCATGCCTCAGAAATTCGGCACTCATCGGCCGAAAAAGAGGCCCAAGCTATCGTTGAAGCTGTGCGGCATTGGAGGCATTACCTGGCCGGCAGGAGATTCACTCTCCTCACTGACCAACGGTCAGTAGCCTTCATGTTTAACAACACGCAGCGGGGCAAGATCAAAAACGATAAAATCTTGCGGTGGAGAATCGAGCTCTCCACCTATAATTATGAGATTTTGTATTGCCCTGGCAAACTCAACGAGCCCCCAGACGCCCTATCCCGAGGTACATGTGCCAGTGCACAAGTAGACCGACTCCAGGCCCTACACGACAGTATTTGTCACCCAGGAGTTACATGATTTTACCATTTTGTCAAGGCTCACAATCTGCCCTACTCCGTCGAGGAAGTTCGGACAGTCACCAGGGACTGCCAGGTCTGTGCGGAGTGCAAGCCGCACTTCTACCGGCCGGACCGTGCGCACCTGGTGAAGGCCTCCCGCCCCTTTGAACACCTCAGCATGAATTTCAAAGGGCCCCTCCCCTCCACCGACCGAAACACGTATATTCTAAGTGTAGTCAATGAGTACTCCAGATTCCCCTTCGCCATCCCATGCCCCGATATGACGTCTGCCACCATCATCAAAGCCCTCAACACAATCTTCGCTCTGTTCAACTTCCCCGCTTACATCCACAGTGACAGGAGATCCTCATTCATGAGTGATGAGCTGCGTCAGTTCCTGCTCAACAGGGGTATCGCCTCCAGCAGGACGACCAGCTATAATCCCCGGGGAAACGGGCAGGTAGAGAGGGAGAACGGGACAGTATGGAGGGCCTTCCAACTGGCCCTACGGTCCAGGAACTTCCCAGCCTCTCGCTGGCAGGAAGTCCTCCCGATGCACTAGACTCCATCCGGTCACTACTGTGCACCGCTACGAATAACACACCCCTTCAACGTCTTTTTGCCTTCCCCAGGAAGTCCACATCCGGGGTGTCGCTCCCCACTTGGCTCGCAGCTCCAGGACCGGTCCTCCTACGTGGGCACGTCTGACTCCACGAGGCGGACCCATTGGTGGATAGGGTGCACTTGCTCCATGCCAACCCCCAGCATGCCTATGTGGCGTACCCCGACGGCCGCCAAGATACTGTCTCGCTCAGGGACCTGGCACCAGCAGGTTCTACCATACACACTTCTCCGGCCTGGCGCCACCGTCCCCTCCCCCGGTGCTCCAATCATTAACCCCACCAGGACCATCCCTCCTTCCCCTGCCCACGCCAGAGGATGAAGAGGATTTCGGCACACTCCCGGAGTCATCCAACATCAGGCCAGCATCAACATCTCCAGCATCGACATTGCCGCCACCGCTACGCCGCTCCCAGTGGAACGTCAAGGCACCAGACCGATTGAATCTCTATCTGGCACCGGACTTTCAAAGGACATTTTTTTTTCTTTTCCCTGATAAAACACTGTACATAAATTCACTACCGTATATAGTTCTCCACCACCCCCGCCGGACTCTTTTTTAACAGGGGGTGAATGTGGTAAACCACTGTTACACCTGTATTAGGGGATGTAAGGTAGGACCTGTACTACAGGTTTACCGGTAGCCCCTGCCTGCTGGCTCTGCCCAGTAGGAGGTGTATAAATGCATTTCCTCTATTCGGCACCCATTTCGCCAGCTGCTGTAGGAGGCCACACACCTTACTGCAATAAAGCCACAGTTGTATCCAACCTTAGTCTTGTACAATTGATCGTGCATCAGAGACCATGGTTGCCCTGGCCACTCCCATGGGTGGAGGGGTGCCGCAGGCAGAACTTCTGGTGTTCGTGGCACAGCATGCATTGCCTGGCTCAGTGTCTGTGTCGGTCCCCAGACACGACTATGGGTCAACATCTCCATATTTGAAACCTCCGGGTGGCCTCCGGTGTCTTTCAGGCACGACCACACGTGAACCCAACAGCAAAATACCATCCACTATGCTGAGCTCAGCTACCTTCGTGTTGAACACCTTCAGGTCGTCCAGGAGTGCCCAATTTTGAGCCCCGTATAGCACAATGTGACGGACTTGGGAAACACTGGGTCAGTCTTTGTCCATGCTTTAATCTGGGTTGCTGTGACTTGCAATGAGTCCATGAAGTTCAAAGTAGCGACTACCTCGACCGATGCAGCAGACATCAGTCGAGTGGTCGGCAATGGGAGCCAGCTGAGGGTGTTCACGTGTGGAATCTCCCCCCCCGGCTAGAGTTCCAGGACACACTCGTACTCTGCCGAAAGCCATGCCCAGAACTGGATCCTGGCAGACGCCGCTACGGGCAGAACTGCCCTGTCCTCGTTGAACAACCCCAGAAGGGGTTTGTCGTCATGAAAGGGTGCCCGGCCATGTACTGGTGGAAATGCTTCTCTGCGAAAAATGCTTCAATGCTTCCAAACCCTCCTTTTCTATTGGGGCATAACTCTGTTTTGCCGCTGCCAGGGTGCAGAAGGAAATGCGATAGGCCATCGTCCATCCAATGTGCCAGAACAGCCTCGATGCCAAATGATGAGACATTACAGGTTAGTAGGAGGGGATCTTTTTAATTTAAAATGCCTAATTCTATTTTTCCTAATTAAAGAGCAATTTAGCGTGGCCAATTCACCTACCCTGCACATCTTTGGGTTCAGTGGGTGAGCCCCACGCAGAGACGGGGAGAATGTGCAAACTCCACACAGGGCCGGGATCGAACCCGCATCCTCAGCGGCGTGAGGCAGCAGTGCTAACCATAAGACCATAAGATGTAGGAGCAGAATTAGGCCACTCGGCCCATCAAGTCTGCTCCGCCATTCAATCATGGCTGATATTTTTCTCATCCCCATTCTCCTGCCTTCTCCCCATAATCCCTGATCTCCTAATTGATCAAAAACCTTTCTGTCTCTGTTTTAAAGACACTCAGTGATTTGGTCCCCACAGCCTTCTGTAGCAAACAGTTCCACAGATTCACCAACCTCTGGCTGAAGAAATTCCCCTTCATCTCTGTTTTAAAGGACTGTCCCTTTAGTCTGAGATTGTCTCCTCTGCTTCTAGTTTTTCCTGCAAGTGGAAACATTCGCCCCACATCCATTCTATCCAGGCCACGCAGTATCCTGTAAGTTTCAATAAGATCCCCCCTCATCCTTCGAAACCCCAATGAGTACAGATCCAGAGTCCTCAACATTCCTCATACAACAAACTCTTCATTCCAGGGATCATTCTTGTGAACCTCCTCTGGACCCTTTCCAAGGCCAGCACATCCTTCCTTAGATACGGGGCACAAAACTGCTCATAATGTTCCAAATGTTGCCTGACCAGAGCGTTATATAGCCTCAGAAGTACATTCATGGTCTTGTATTCTAGCCCTCTCGACATGAATGCTAACATTGCATTTGCCTTCCTAACTGCCGACTGAAACTGCGCGTTAGCCTTAAGAGAATCGTGAACAAGGACTCCCAATCCCTTTGTGCTTTTGATTTCCTAAGCATCTTCCCATTTAGAAAATAGTCTATGCCTTCATTTCTTCTTCCAAAGTGCATAACCTCACACTTTTCCCCATTGTATTCCATCTGCCACTTCTTTGCCCACTCTCCTGGCCTGTCCAAGTCCTTCTGAAGCCCGCCTGCTTCCTCAATACTACCTGGCCCTCTACAGATCTTTGTATCATCTGCAAAAGTGGCAACAGGGCCTTCAGTTCCTTCTTCCAGATCATTAATGTATATTGTAAAAGGTTGTGGTCCCAGCACCGACCCCTGAGGTACACCGGCTGCCATCCTGAAAAAGACCCCTTTATCCCCACTCTCTGCCATCTGCCAGTCAGCCAATTCTCTATCCATGCCAGGATCTTACCCTGAACACCATGGGCTCTTAACCTATTTAATAGTCTCATATGCGGCACCTTGTCAAAGGGCTTCTGGAAATCTAAATAAATCACGTCCACTGGTTCTCCTTTGTCTAACTGCAGTGATGCAATGTAAATTCTGGTGGTCATCGAAGTTGTTGTCCATGAAATGGGTCCACCTCCAGAGGCGGTGATCATAGGTGATCTACTCTGGCGTCACTCCTTACGGCCGTTCCGGGCACTGCCGTATTGGCCCTGTGGGCTGGGGCCCTCTGGAGTAGGGGAACTCTGGCGCTGCTCCTCAGGAGCCCGCCAATGATGGTCCAGGTCCTGGGGAAACATCCCTAGTGGTGGGCGTTCTGAACAGGCGACTGGGCCGGGCGGGTGGTGGCGGGGGCTTGGGGGGGGGGGGGGTCGCTATTACTTTGGGTGAAATCCCATCCTCACCGGCAATGTAAAAGCCAGGCAAACGACCACGAGGAAGCGATGTTGGATAAGAACAAAAAGGTTCTATTTTGACTTACTCACGACACACTCTACTCCCCGACTGATCTTCTGCGCCCTGACCCACACACGGACTGTGGTATTTATGTCCCAGGGCACAATGGGTAGAGGGTGTAGCACTATCCCTCATCTGGGAAGATCATACTCAGGTGAGGGATCCTAATGGTCCAGATCCCATGGCCTCCAGTAGGATTATAACATTCACCAAGTTGACACCTCATTTTTAGGTCTGCTTGGTGTTGCTCATGGATATTCTCCTGCATTCTTCATTGAATCAGGGTTCATCTCCTGGCTTGATAATAATGGTAGAGTTGGGATATGCTAGTCCATGAGATTATAGATTGTGATTGAGTAAAATTCCGCTTCTGCTGATGGCCCTCAGCGCCTCATGGATGCCATTTTAAATACATTAAAATCAGAGCAGAATTGTGCAGGTGTTGCAGATTGTGCTTCAGGTCAATAACCTTTCATCAGAGATTTCAACAGTAGGTCTGAGATCGGACCAAATCATATATATTGTACTGTACAAATAAGATCAGAATTGGGGATGTTTGCTGATGATTGTACAATGCTCAGAACCATTTGTGACTCAGACATTGAAGCAGTCCATGTTCAAATGCAGCAAGATCTGGACAATATCCAGGCTTGGGCTGACAAGTGGCCAGTAACATGTGGACCACACAAGTGTCAGACAATGCGAGAAAGTCGCCATAGTCCCAGAGGATCCTAGACTTCTCTCCACTTCAGGAGAGAGAGAGAGCCAACTGGTGGTGATTTAACCTGAGGGTCCCCACACCTCAGGCGAGTGCCTTTATAATCCATTTCTGTACTTTGCCTAAATTTGTCCAAGGCACAAAAATGTGTGGGCTGTGGCCTACACAAAGTCACCCATGGCTGGGTCTCAATGTTCAATCTGGTAAATTATATCAAGTTGATTAGCAAGAGTAGTAGAAAATGAACTAAATGGTTACTCGTCTCTCACTGTTATCTAATTGGCAATAAATTATAAACTGTGGAGGAGCAGAAGGATTTGTTAAAAGTTAGTGCACAAGTACAAATAATTAATAATGTTTCTCCACGGGTGGCATGGTGGCGCAGTGGTTAGCACTGCTGCCTCACGCTCCCGAGGACCGGGTTCAATTCCATCCCCGGGTCACTGTCCTTGTGGAGTTTGCACATTCTGCCCGTGTCTGCGTGGGTCTCACCCTCTGTGGTGAATGTATTCACCATAATGCATGCATGATACCATAACCCGTGACCTACGACCTGGAAGCGGTGATATGAACTGCTTCCAGGTACTGTACTGTAACCCCGGTATGTTTCCGCCTCTGGCTCCGCCCACACCGGGGCCATATATAGGCCGGCCTCTTGTGGGTGGCATTCATCTGTACTACTGACTCTGGCTAGGCAAGTTCATGACTAATAAAGCCTACTGTTCACTCGCTCTCTGCCTCACTGTGAATTGAAGGTATATCACCCTCACAACCCAAAGATGTGCAGGGTAGGTGGATTGGCCACATTAAATTGCCCCTTAATTGGAAACGTTTAAAAAAAGTTTCTTCCCGCATTTGAAAAAACTTTTCAGATTTGTGACTGAGATTTTTATTTAAATTCTACAGCCTTGTATTCCTCTTTGATAAACCAGTGAAACAGCTTTCCTCAATACTGGCCACAAAGAATCTTAATAATCCTTCATAAACCTCTGGTAGATCAACAAATTGCACATCCAGTCAATGATCACTTGGTAATACAGTGATTTAAAAATGTTTTGATCATTGCGAACTATCCACCATGTAATTAATTTCATCGACCAAATTGAAATCAGTATATACCTACATTCCGAGAGATGCTATTATGTATACGTATGTTAACCAATTTTTATTATTTGGCAAAGTAAAATTGATATTGAAATAAGAGTGCAGTTTGCAAACTTCAAACATCACATCTCAATTAACTTTCTTTGATTTCCCAACTTCAGAAAGTGAAGAGAACTTAAAATAATTTGAAATTATTGTGCTTTAGTGAAACAAGTTTCATAAACAGTACAGTAAATGGTATGTGCTATAGGACTTTGAATTAACATTCATGAAAAAAAAACCCAGAATTATCTATCATCTGTCTTTCGTGAATGAAGTCATATTGCACAGATCGTCTTGAAATTTCCATGAAAACCTCTAGAATATTTTGTTAAAAATCAGTGACAAGTTACACAATGTTGCTCAATTAAGTCATCACAAATGAAGATTAACAGTTATAAATTCCATGTTGCTGGTTGAATTTTTAAAAAAAGTTAACAACATTGTAGATTAAATACTGAACAATAAGTGTCTTTTTGAATGATTATTAAACCATAATTCTACTGAGGATTTTAGAAGACATTAAAGACTACAATACTGAAGTTGTGGGATTTGAGTGTCTCTGACACGGCCAGCATTTTGGGTCACTGTCTGTGCGCAGTCTGCACGTTCTCCCCGTGTCTGCGTGGGTTTCCTCCGGGTGCTCCGGTTTCCTCCCACAGTCCAAAGATGTCCATGTGTGGGGCTGTTTAGCACACTGGGTTAAATCGCTAGCTTTGAAAGCAGGCCAGCAGCAAGGTTCGATTCCCGTAACAGCCTCCCTGAACAGGCGCCGGAATAGATAGATAGATAGAACAGTACAGCACAGAACAGGCCCTTCGGCCCTCGATGTTGTGCCGAGCAATGATCACCCTACTTAAACCCACGTATCCACCCTATACCCGTAACCCAACAACCCCCCCTTAACCTTACTTTTTAGGACACTACAGGCAATTTAACATGGCCAATCCACCTAACCCGCACATCTTTGGACTGTGGGAGGAAACCGGAGCACCCGGAGGAAACCCACGCACACACGGGGAGGACGTGCAGACTCCGCACAGACAGTGACCCAGCCGGGAACCGAACCTGGGACCCTGGAGCTGTGAAGCATTGGCGCTAACCACCATGCTACAGTGCTGCCCACAATGTGGCAACTTGGGGCTTTTCACAATAACTTAATTGAAGCCTACTCGTGACAATAAGCGATTTTCTTTTTTTTTTCATTTCCTTAAAACCAACCTGCTCTTTGCCCAAGCTTTTGATAATCTGACCTAATATCTCTATATCCAGCTCAGGATCATATTTTGTTTTACAAAGCTCCTGTAAAGCACTTTGGGATGTTTCATAATGTTAAAAACCGTACACAATATAAATTCTTGTTTTTGTTAAATTAATGTACGGGGGAGTCATATGAGGTGAGTGTGGGAACGGCTGCGTCTTAGTGAGCTCCAACTCTGCTCATCTTTTAATCCGTCTTTTCACGCTGCTCACATTTTGCATTTGTCTTTTCTTGAGGTGTGTGGTTTGTGCTGTGTCCCGAGAAGAGTTTGGTAGGTGTTCGTGCAAGAAAAAGCCAAGATAAAATGCTAAAATCCTCGTTTGTCCGTGGTGGCTGGAGTAAGGGTTGGGGTAAGGCCATGTTTTCAGTGGTGCAGTTACTATTGAGTGGGCTCTTGCCTTGGCGGTGCATTGTGCATCGAATAATGGCTACCATTGGAGATGTTATCCTGGCTGAAAATCTCGGCTCTGAGGTGAAGGTCATCAGGGTTCACCTCCAGGAATGCGGGGCTGTAGAAGAGCACGAGGGACTCTTGTACTTGAGAGACCATTTTCCCTGGTAAAGCCCACCTCCATATGGTCAAGATCCTGCTACATGGCTTGTCATCCATCTTGATGGGTTTGGGAAAAGAAGAGGGGGACAGAGATGGACACACAACTGAGCCTGATCCCTGACAAGAGGTGGTGGAAGAGTTCCCGAAGAAATTCAAAGATTGGCTGCTATGTTTTGGTAATCTTGATTTGGAGACTGAGCGTTTCAGATTCGGTGGAGCACATCATATCCTGTCTTTAAGGCCGGGTCGGTTTGCCCCACCGACCACTAGTCCTGTATAGTCCTATCCTGATGCTCATCATGAAGGGTTGGAGGTGCCATACTGGTTGGGTCATTCCCCCCCCCAGCCGGGGAATAGGCTGTGGACATCCTGGGTGTTAGTGAAATGGCATGGTAGAAGTAATGGTATCTCATGCTTTGATTATTGGGATCCTTGAACGATCATGAAGAGTGCTCATTGATCCTGTGTTATGCTTGGCTTTTGCTTTCTTCATGCATCCGGGAAGGTGTCTTTATCCTGGGGATTGTCCTGCAATTCAGTTATTATCCTGGACTTTGCTCTCTGTTAATCATGTTGTTGTTCGTTTGATGCTGTATTTTTTCCTACAGGAGTGTGTGTATTTTAGGTGTGGTGGCCTGGTGGTTATCTGATTTAGCACGTTCATGTTTAGTCAAATATGGAAAATAAATTTTGTGCATAGTTTTATTCCTAAAAGTAATCATGTTTTATAGTGTCTTATAATCCCTGTGGTTGAGGGAGGGGGTGGGGTTCTTTGTCTTCATCCTCCATCTTGTTTAATGGGAAAATCAGTGGAGCCAGAGTGGGAAGAGGAGTGGAAGGTTAGTGTTGGTAAGGTTAGTTCGTCCTTGCTGTGATTAAGGATACCCCCCAGTTAGAGCTAATCTGTTTCAGGTTTTTTTTTTCTTTTTCCTTTTTGATTTGCATTTCAGAATCCGTGCTTTTATCCTTCATCAGCTATGCCCACCTCTGGGGGTGCCTTTGGGGGGAGTCTGGTCGCCTGGGTTCAACCCACCGGGTGTGTGGGGACTTGGATAGGCTGAGCACTGCACTGAATCGATATCCTGTTTTTTCCCTGGAGTAGATGAGATGCCCCCTTGCAGACTCTTTGTTTGGCTCTCCTCCTCATTGGTAAGGGTCGGGCAATTTCCCAGGAAATGTGGGGTTTGGGTTGGATACTGTTTACCTGTTATCCGTGTGATTAGTTGTGATGGTTCTTGCTTTTTCTTCCTTTTTTTTCTCTTCTGGGATGCCTCGAAGGCTGAGGCCTCTGTTGTATCTCTCAATTTGCCTCAGCTTTTCCCCTGAACTACTTGGAGATGAAGTTCAACCTTGGCCATGTTAAGGCCAGCGGGGTTTTAGTGTTTGGGCTGTTTAGGAGTAGGTCCACTTTGAATGTTCGTTATATGGTGATGGTTGCTGGGGTGGGTTGCTTGGTTACTATGGGGGAATGGGCGTCGGCCCTCCTTCCTAAGGCGTCCTAATGAGGGGCATCTTGATGGCCCCCATTCTCCCCTTTGACTAGGACCAGAATGATTATCCTTACTCACATTTTGGGCTTCATAGGTATCCTGTCGTTCTCCTGGGCGTGTGTTGCCTGCTTGTTGGTTGAGTAGTCTATTCCCCTTCAGTTTATGGTCCCTCCACGAGTGCTGTGATGTGTCAGGACCTGGGCTGGGTCCTGAGCTCTTATTATCTGGAGGGTCAGAGGGTAGCTCAGTTTTTTTTCTCTCTCCCTCGTCTTCTATGGGAGACCCTGGATCTGAGAACAACTTGGACTTGTTGCTGCTGGTCCTCTCTTCATATATATATATTTTTTAAAATATATTTTATAAAAAACATGTATCAAAACAGGTTATAGCAAATAAACACCCCAGGAAACGTACTTCCCAACAATCAACTATACAGTCTGTACATAAGCACTGCATAGGGTCAACTCCACCTCCACGTGATACATTGCATAGGGTCAACTCTGATGGAACCATCAATTCAGCGAACACATGTAGTTGGATCTGAACAGAGGCTTTAATATACTTACAACAGAGCCAGCCTATTCGTCATTGAACTCCAGGTGAAATGGCAGGCTGGCTCTAAGGCACTGATCTTTATAAATCGATCCCAGGGAGAGGAGTCCTGGGCGGAGCCAAGGGAGGAGCCCAGTACAAACTCTCGCGTACTCACAGAGCGACTCCCCCTGGTGGTCAGATAGTGCAACTGCACTTACAATGGTGGATAGTGAACATATATAGAACATAGAACATAGAACGATACAGCGCAGTACAGGCCCTTCGGCCCTCGATGTTGCACCGACATGGAAAAAAAACTAAAGGCCATCTAACCTACACTATGCCATTATCATCCATATGCTTAGCCAATAAACTTTTAAATGCCCTCAATGTTGGCGAGTTCACTACTGTTGCAGGTAGGGTATTCCACGGCCTCACCACTCTTTGCGTAAAGAACCCACCTCTGACCTCTGTCCTATATCTATTACCCCTCAATTTAAGGCTATGTCCCCTCGTGCTAGCCACCTCCATCCGCGGGAGAAGGCTCTCGCTGTCCACCCTATCTAACCCTCTGATCATTTTGTATGCCTCTATTAAGTCACCTCTTAACCTTCTTCTCTCTAACGAAAACAGCCTCAAATCCATCAGCCTTTCCTCATAAGATTTTCCCTCCATACCAGGCAACATCCTGGTAAATCTCCTCTGCACCCGTTCCAAAGCTTCCACGTCCTTCCTATAATGAGGCGACCAGAACTGTACGCAATACTCCAAATGCGGCCGTACTAGAGTTTTGTACAACTGCAACATGACCTCATGGCTCCGGAACTCAATCCCTCTACCAATAAAGGCCAACACACCATAGGCCTTCTTCACAACCCTATCAGCATGCACGGAGTTATATTGGCAACTATATACAGCATTGATCTTACAACGGGTAGATGACGAACATATATACATGGAGTGATATTGGCAACTATATATAGTGTGAATCACATTCACTACATTCACCCCCTGTTAAAAAAATCAAGTCCGGCGGGGGTGATGGCTCAAAGAGTCAGTCTGTCCGGTGGACGAATTGTCCGTTTTGATCTGCGGAGCACCGGGGTTGCAGCCTCTTGCGGTGGCTGGGCGGGCGTCGAGATCTGGGGTACGGTTGCCGGCTGAAATCAATCGCAAGGCGTTCAAAGGGCCTAGAAGCCTTGACCAGGTGGGCCTTGTCTGGTCTATAGAAGTGCGGTTTGCACTCCGCACAGATCGGGCAGTCCCTGGTGACCGCTTTTACCTCCTCGTTGGAGAAAGGCAGGTTTCGGGCTCTGATGTAGTGGGCGAGCCAGGTGACCCCTGGGTGGCAGAGGTCATCGTGGATGGCTTTTAGGCAGCTGATTTGCGCGCTGGCGCATGTCCCGCGGGATAGGGCATCCGAGGGCTCGTTGAGCTTTCCCGGTCGATATTTGATATCGTAATTGTAGGTGGAGAGTTCAATCCTCCACCAAAGAATTTTGTCATTTTTAATTTTGCCCCTTTGCGAGTTGTCGAACATGAAGGCGACCGATCGTTGGTCGGTAATGAGGGTGAACCTCCTACCTGCAAGGTAGTGCCTCCAGTGTCGGATAGCCTCCACAATGGCTTGTGCTTCCTTCTCGACTGAGGAGTGTCGGAGTTCTGAAGTGGATAGGGTACGGGAGAAAAATGCAACGGGCCGCCCTGCTTGGTTTAAAGTGGCTGCTAGCGCTACCTCTGAGGAGTCGCTCTCAACCTGAAAGGGAGTGGATTCATCCACCGCCCGCATGGCTGCTTTGGCGATGTCCTCCTTGATGCATCTGAAGGCCTGGCGCGCCTCAGCAGACAGGGGAAATAGTGTGGCCTTGAAAAGTGGGCGGGCTTTGTCCGCATATTGGGGGACCCACTGGGCGTAGTACGAAAAGAGCCCCAAGCACCGTTTGAGGGCCTTGGGGCCATGGGGGGGGGGGGGGGGGGGTTCTAAGAGGGGGAGTTCTAAGAGGGGGCGCATGCGGTCCGGGTCTGGGCCCAGGACTCCATTCTCCACGACGTAGCCGAGGATGGCTAGTCTGTTTGTGCGGAACACTCATTTCTCCTTGTTATATGTAAGGTTTCATTTTTGGGCCGTCTGGAGAAAACGGTGGAGGTTGGCGTCGTGGTCCTGCTGGTCATGGCCGCAGATGGTAACATTATCCAGATACGGAAACGTGGCCCGCAGCCCGTACTAGTCTACCATTCGGTCCATTACTCGTTGGAATACCGAAACCCCGTTAGTGACGCCGAAGGGAACCTGGAGGAAATGGAAGAGGCGGCCATTGGCCTCGAACGCCGTGTAGTGGCGGTCCTCTGGGCGGATTGGGAGCTGGTGGTATGCAGACTTCAGATCCACCGTGGAAAATACCCGATATTGGGCGATCTGGTTTACCATGTCTGCAATTCTGGGGAGGGGATACGCGTCTAGGAGCGTAAAGCGATTGATGGTCTGGCAATAATCGATGACTACGCGGAATTTTCCCCGGTCTTGAAGACCACCGCCTGAGCTCTCCAGGGACTGTTACTGGCCTCTATGATCCCCTCACTGAGCAGCCTTCGGACCTCCGATCTGATAAATACCCTATCCTGCATGCTGTACCGCCTGCTGCGAGTGGCTACCGGTTTGCAATCCGGGGTGAGGTTGGTGAAGCGAGGAGGGGGGGGGGGGGGGGGGGGGTGATGCGCAGCGTGGCGAGGCTGCCGATAGTGAGTGGGGGCAGGGGCCCACCGAAGCTGAGGGTGAGACTCTTGAGGTTACATTGGAAATCCAAGCCTAAGAGGAGTGGTGCGCAGAGGTCGAGCAAGACATACAGTTTAAATTTGGATTAGCTAGCGCCTCGAATCGTTAGCGTTGCTGTAGTGCGGCCTTGTATTTGGATGGAATGGGAGCCCGAAGCGAGGGCGATTGTTTGGTTGACGGGATAAATAGGGAGGGAACAGCGTCTTATCAGCTCTGGGTGTGTGAAGCTCTCTGTGCTCCCGGAGTCGAAGAGGCACGACGTGTTGTACCCGTTGATCTGGACCTCCGTCATCGAATTTCTCAGATGCTTGGGGCGAGATTGGTTCAGGGTGACAGCGTTGAGTTGCGGGCCACGTGGTGGGTGCCCGGGGGAGTCGAATTCTTCCGATCGGGCGTCCTGTCGAGTAGATGCCGCTGCGTTCTGGCGAGCTTGATGCAGGAACACTGTGCTGAGTTGCGGGCCATGTGGTGACTGCCCGGGGAGGTCATACTCCTCCGATGAGCTGTTTGAGTCTGGGGATGCAGCTAGGACCCGTGGATCGCACGTGGAGGGTGGTGATGAAGATGGCGTCCAAGATGGCGGCCCCCATGAATCGCACGTGGCCGGCCGCATGGTGGAGGTTTGCCAAGATGGCGGCCCCCATGGATCGCACGTGGTGGGAGGGGACGGAGCCTGAGCGTAGGCCGCAGCGTTTCGGGCCCCGCGGGCCTGATGGTGCTGGAAGCGATGTTTTTGGACTGTTGGGGAGTTGAGGGCTGGGGCCCTTCTGCCGAGGCACACTTTAGCATAGTGGCCTTTCTTCCCGCAGCTGCTGCAGGTCACGGATCGGGCTGGGCAGTGCTGCCGCGGGTGCTCGCTTTGTCCACAGAAGTGGCAGGCTGGAGCAGTTGAATAACTGGTTTGGCGAGCTGAGTAGCTGGCTGGGGGAGCTGAGTAATTAGCTGGAGCAGCTGGATAGCTTGAGTAGTTGACTGGGACAGTAGGGCGACCGGCTGTGGCAGCGCGATAGCTGGGGGGCCTTGCGGCACAGGCTTGGGGGGGTCCTCAGGTCGGGGGCCCATGCAGGGTTAGCGGGGTCCGCGGGAAACGAGTTGAGGCTGCGGAAGGAAACTTCCATTGTGAGAGCAGCCTCGACGGTAGTCTCTAAGCCCTGGGCCCCATTTTCTAATAGTCTCTGGCGTACATAGCTAGATCGAAGGCCCGCTACAAAAACATCCCGCACAGCAAGCTCCCTATGTTCGGCCGCGGTTATGGCCTGGTAATTGCAGTCATTTGAGAGATTGTTCAACTCGCGTGCAAATTCAGCTAAAGTTTCAGTAGACCGTTGTCGGCGAGTCCTGAACACATGGCGGGCAAAGACCTTGTTCATGGGCCTAATATACATTTTGACCAAAATCGCCAGTGCTGCGGTGTAGGAACCGGCTGGATTTAGTTGTGTAGAAATTCTGTGGCTTACCCTCGCGAGCAGTAGGCTGAGCTTTTATTCCTCCGTAGTTTCAGCAGTTCTGATTTCGGCCAGGTAGGCCTTAAAACATTTCAGCCAGTGGCAGAAGGTTTCTTTCGCCTCTGCATCCTGCGGATCGAGTTCTAGACGTCCTGGTCTTAGAGCGGATTCCATGCTTTACTTCGGCAGCTTCTTAAGTGTATTAAATTGATGGAACCATCAATTCAGCAAACACGTGTAGTTGGATCTGAACAGAGGCTTTAATACACTTACAACAAAGCCAGCCTATTCGTCGTTGAACTTCAGGTGAAATGGCAGGCTGGCTCTAAGGCACTGATCTTTATACATTGGTCCCAGGGGGAGGGGTCCTGGGCGGAGCCAAGGGAGGAGCCCAGTACAAACTCTCGTGTACACACAGAGCAACTCCCCTGGTGGTCAGATAGTGCAACTGCACTTAAAATGGTGGATAGTGAACATATATACACGGAGTTATATTGGCAACTATATACAGCATTGATCTTACAACGGGTAGATAACAAACATATATACATGGAGTGATATTGGCAACTATATATAGTGTGAATCACATTCACCACAAACTCCACCTCCACATGCGCAAGGCTCAGCCTGCGCAACTAAAAGTGATACATAGAGCCCACGTAACTAGAACTCCAGGAGTAGGTTCTTCCTGGAAGTGGAGGATAGATGTGACCGGTACCAAGGAGGCCCGGCCTACCATGCCCACATGTTCTGGTCTTGCCCCAGACTTGTGCGGTACTGGACAGCCTTCTTCGAGGCCATGTCCAAATTGGTGGGGGTGAGGGTGGAGCCATGCCCGATAGTGGCGGTCTTCGGGGTATCAGACCAGCCAGATCTATTCCTGGGGAGGAGGGCGGACGCCCTTGCCTTTGCCTCTCTGATCACCCGCCGTAGAATCCTGTTTGGCTGGCGGTCAGCAGCACCACCCAAAGCTGCAGACTGGCTGTCCGACCTCTCAGAATCACTCCAAATGGAGAAAATCAAATTCGCCATCTGAGGGTCAGACGACGGCGTCCATAGACCATGGGAGCCATTCACCCAATTGTTCCGGGACCTGTTTGTGGCCAACGAACAAACAGAAGAGTAGCCAGGTTGCCAAGAATCAGGGGAATCAATGGCAGCGAAACCTGTCCGGGAGAAGCAAGTGACAACACCAACACCAGACCTATTCACGTAATGCCCTCTGTAATTGTTTCTCCGGCACCCAAATGTATATGTACCTCCCCAGTGTCCCCCCCCCCACCACAAAAATGCCTACTTATGTGTTAAAAATAATATTGCCAATTGTACAGAGTTGCTGTTGGTGAGCTCATGCATAATACCCGACCAGTTATTTTTTTTGTTTGTTTGTGTGTGCTCTTCTCTTCTAAATATATATATCTATCTATATATATTTTATTCTGTGTACATAACGGTAAATATACTTTGTTCAAAAACCCAATAAAAAACATTTATACAGTCTGTACATCTTTTTCCCCTTTTTCTCCCCCCTTCGACGAACAGCCCCTCAAATACGGTCACAAACATCCCCCACCTTTTCTCAAACACCCCTGCAGAGCCCCTTAACTCAGGAAGTTGTACAGGTTATCCAACCAAGCTGCTACCCCGGGTGGTGATGTTGACTACCACTCTAGTAAAATTCGCCGCCGTGTAATCAGAGAAGCAAAGGCCTGTACATCGACCTTCCTCCTCTCCATGAGCTCCAGCTTCTCTGAAACCCAGAATATTGCCACCAAAGAGTCCGGGTATACCCCCCCCCCCCCCCCCCCCCCCCGTCCTGGCTAAGACCACAAACACTCCTGCCCAGAATCTTTCCAATTTTTCACAACCCCAAAACATGTGCGTGTGATTCACTGGTCCCCACCCACGCCTCTCACACGCATCTGCTAATCCCTGGAAGAACTCACTCATTCTCACCCGAGTCATATGTACTCTGTGCACCACCTTGAAGTGTATCAGGCTCATCCTTGCACAGGGGGTGGTCCCATTTACTCGAAGCAATGTCTTCTCACTCCATACTCTCCAGGAGCTGGTTTAGCACAGTGGGCTAAACAGCTGGCTTGTAATGCAGAACAATGCCAGCAGCGCGGGTTCAATTCCCGTACCAGCCTCCCCGAACAGACGCTGGAATGTGGCGACTAAGGGCTTTTCACAGTAACTTAATTGAAGCCTACTTGTGACAGTAAGTGATTATTATATTATTATTAATTGATCTCAACTCCCCTTCCCATTTCTCCTTTATCTCCACCACCCGTTCGCCTCCCTGCTCCCCCAGCCACTTGTATATATGCCCAATTCTTCCCTCCCCTTCTACATCCGGATGTAGCAGTCGGTCCAGCAGGGTGTATCCCGGCAACCTAGGGAACCACCTTCAGACTATTCGCGCAAAGTACCTAACGTGCACATACCTGAACTCACTCTCCCTCGGCAACTCCATCCTCTTCTTTTAGCTCCTCCAGTCTGGCGAACCCTTCATCATATACAGATCCCTCACCTTGACCAGCTCCACTTCCTTCCACTCCTGTATACACTATCCATCCCCCCCCGGTTCAAACCCATGATTCTCACACTGCGGCATTAACACCGACATCCCTAAAATGCCTCCTCAACTGATTCCAAATCTTTTTTTTATCAAACAATTTTATTGAGGTATTTTTCGGAATTATAAACAGTTACAGATAACAACAAAAAAAGGCAAAAATGTGCAAACATCAACATAAAATCAATACTTCAATCAAACCATACTCCACAAGCCCGCTCCTCTCCCATCGACACTACCCGCCTATTTATCCCTCCTACTCTACTCTAATCTCCCTCGCTGACGTTCACTCTCCCACGAAGAAGTCGATGAATGGTTGCCACCTTCGGGCGAACCCCAGTACAGATCCCCTCAAGGCGAACTTAATTTTTTCCATACCCAGAAAACTTGACATGTCCGAAAGCCATAGCTCGGTCTTTGGGGGTTTTGAGTCCCTCCATGCCAGCAGTATTCGCCAAGGGGCTATTAGGGAAGCAAAGGCCAAAACAGTGACCTCTTTCTCACCCTGGACTCCCGGGTCCTCCGAAACCCCAAAAATTGCCACCCCTTGACTCATCGCCACCCCTGTTTTTAGCATGATCCCCGCAAATCCCTCCCAGTACCTCCTAAGCTTAGGACATGCCCAAAACATGTGAACGTGGTTTGCTGGTCCTCTCACGCATCTAGCGCACTTATCCTCTACCCCAAAGAATTTGCTCATCTGCGCTACCGTCATGTGGGCCCGGTGAACGATCATAAATTGAATCAGGCCGAGCCTGGCACATGTTGCAGTTGAGTTTACCCTACTCAGGGCTTCTGCCCACAGCCCGTCCTCCATCTCCCCGCCAAGCTCCTCCTCCCATTTGAGTTTCAGTTCCTCCGTCTGGAACTCTTCCCCCTTCATGAGCACCTTATAAATATCTGAGACTCTATCCTCTCCTCCTTCTCCTCTAGAGGCTATTCTGTCCTGGATCCCTATTGGCAGGAAGCGTGGGAAGGATGGGACCTGTCTGCGGACAAAGTCCCGCATCTGTAAGTACCTAAAGTCATTTCCCCTTACCAGCCCAAATTTCTCCTCCAAGCCCCTCAAACTCGCAAAGCTCCCCTCCAGGAACATATCGCCCACCCTCCTCATCCCCGCCCGCCGCCATGTTCGAAACCCTCCATCCATGTTCCCGGGGGCAAATCGATGGTTATCACATATTGGAGCCCAGACAGATGCACCCACCTCTCCTACATGCCTCCTCCACTGGCCCCATATCCGCAGGGCCGCCCCCACTACCGGGCTGGTGGAGAACCTGGCCGGCGACAGCGGTAGGGGAGCCGTGACCAGGGCTACCAAACTGGTGTCCCTGAACGAAGCCACTCCACCCGCTCCCAGATAGACCCCGTACCCACCATTCACTTCCTTAACTGATTCCAAATCTTAACCGTGGACTGCATCACCGGGACCCCTGAATACCTACTCGGTGCCATTGGCAACGCTGCCTTCACCATAGCCCTCAAACCGGATCCACTCTTCATATTTTCTGGTAATGTGATTGACACTGGTTCTCCTCCGGGCCTGGATGAGGTTTAGATTACATTTTAGGGGTATGCATGTAATTTCCCCTTGGTGCTGGGGTTCTCATGGACTTTCTTTGGTTTTTTTGTAGTGCTGGGCATGCTGTATCCATTTTTGATTTTTACAAGGGTGCTGTTGGGTCAGATATCTGAAAGAGATAGCTATGTTGTACTGCTGATGCCTGTAGTGCTGCCGGAGCCAAGGGGTTTGTGTGTTGGTGTGCTCCCAATCTGGCTGTGAGTAGTGCGGTGTGGGAGGGTGTGTACCGTCCTGACATTTCATATATGTCTTTATCTTGTACTTCCCTAGGTTTCTGGTGGGGTTATGGGAATACTTGGTTTCACCCAAGGTTTCACCGAGCCAGTTGTAATGTTGGTCTCCTGTTCCATTTTCTGCCCATTTATGTTGAGACTCCCCCCCACCCCCCCCTCTCTGCTCATGTATGGTATTATTTTGTAACGTTGTTACGTCTGTTTCTAAAATGTAAAATTCTAACAAATATACTTTAAAATAATGTACCAACAGTACTTTTTTGTCGTAATTGTTTGCAGATTACCACTCAATAAATAGGTAAAAGGTAAAGTTGCTATAGTCCCAGGCTTTCCCCTTTGAGGGAGAGAGCTGACTGTTAGTGATTTAACCTGAGGATCACCACATCTCAGGTGAGGGGCAGGGTTGAGAAGGCAGGGCCTTCGTGAATAACCTCAGCCGGTATGGGTACCACTCAATAACCGTGTTATGACTGGCTTTAATCTATCAAAGCGATTTTGATGATGCTTTATCCGCATTCGGTACACAGGACGTTGACATCTTGCCCATGGCCGCCGCAACTGCAAACTCAGAATCAGCATCATGACTTGCACTTCACAGCCTTATAGAATAGAATCATAGAATTACCACAGTGCAGAAGGAAGCCATTTGGTCCATCAAGTCTGCACCGACCCTCTGAGAGAGCACCCTAGGTATCCCCATCCTATCCCCATAACCCAATATTTCCACCTATCCTTTTGGACACTAAGGGGCAATTTAGCGTGGCCAATCTACCTGACCTGCACATCTTTGGACAGTAAATATAAATGAGAGTTATGATGCACTTGAGCACTGAGATTTTATTTGTAGCTTTATAATGAAAACTTCTATTAGATTAGATATCACCTGCATATATTGTCGTATCTTTTCCTCACTACACCCTATTCCAGGCAAAGCACAAGATGTGTAGGGCATCTTTTTAAAGACATCTGTCAAGCTACGCCCCTGGAAAGAGTGTGAACATTGTAGACGCATTCATCTCCTCCCTCACCAAAAAATACTATCTGAGGCTGTTCCGTGTATGTGCCGAGGCCGATGGGGAAAACCGTTGCCCTATTCGTTGAAGTTTGCACTTACAAAAGTATATTTGGAGACCGAAGTCGCCAGCACGCAATACGCCTGCAAAGTCTCACAACCCTGTGCCTGTCACTGCTGTGAGTGGGGAATATAACCGATTTAATCGTGTCTCGGGGCGTTTAAAAGTAATTTATTAATCTTGTATGGTTTTGACTCAATCTAGCTAGAAGATGATGCGAAACAGCCAATTTTAAAACCATAACTGTTGATTGTGGTTCCTCCGTGCTCTGGGGGGCGCACTATCAGGAGAAAGGTGAGGATGTTAGGGGAAGGGCAGCTCTTGGCCGTGTTGCTGCTGCTGATGTGTGGCTGTGATATAAGGTGGGCGGCTGTTACTGGAGGGGACGAATTTGCAGCTTCAGTCTAACAGTTTGGGGATGAGTCTCTGGGTTTTCACGGCTCAGCCCAGGTGGGTGACCCCTCTCCTGAAAGAACTGTGTGTGTTAGTGCTGCAGACTCAGGGCAGCGTTTCGCTGTAACTTGTCCGTCACATTTCAGGCTGCATGAACATTTAAATTGCACTTAAAAGGCAGTGACGACTTTTCACTATAACATTGGGTAATAATGATATTGTCGATGCCATCTTTTGCTTTGCGGACGTCTTTCTGGCGGTCACCTTTGTTCAAAAGTATGTTTTTAAAAAAAAACTATGTATAATCAAGTCAGCATCTTTTCTGAATTCAAAACCCTTCTCCTCCAGTGGTCCCATAGTCCGAGGTTGCCCCCACCTCCCACAGTTAAACCCCCAGAATCGTCCCTCAGTGCTCCTGTATCCATTCGCTCTCATTCCAATGATCCTAGATTCCAACATCTTGCAGTACACTGCTGCTCCTGGGACCTTGGACTATTCTCCCAAATCTCTTCTCCATGCTTCATAGCCACTAGACCATTAGAACATCTTCGTCTGCAGGTACATATACAGATTTAAAAACATGGAGTTCATAGGTAAACAATAAGACACTCCCACTACTCCCATAATACAATAAATAAATGAAATTGCAACCACCACTAATGGTCTTCACAATATATGGTATGTATGTATGTACACAGCACAAAACATTCTGACTGTAAGAAAAACATTGATAAAAAATGATTTTATGACCATCTGATTGGGGTAAAGATTATTGTGATTAATAACAAAAGCAAGTTACACTTGTGTAGCACCTTTAAAATAGGAAATGGCCCAAAGCATTTAACAGAAGGAGAAATAAAGAGCAGAAAGGATCTGGTGCGAGAGGTAATTGAAAGCTTTGTTGGAAAAGGGGTTTTCAGAATATTTAAGTTGGGAGGGAGAGGTGGAGGATTTTGGAGAAGTAATAACTGGGGTGATAGTTGAAGGCTCGCTGTGTTGGATGATAATGACTCAGTTGTTTTAAATAAGGTGTTTCTGCAAGATGAAGGATGGGAGAAAAAATGAGTTGAAAGGGTCCAGAAACATTGATAAAAATTTCAGTGGCAGTTGGGTGACATGGGGTGGAGGTCAGTAATGTGAAGGTCAAAGCTCTAAAGTCACACAGTATACTAAAAATTCTGCTTCAACCTATGCAAGTAGTTGGACTGGGGCATGAGGTTGGTGTGAGGGAGCAGGAAGCAATTGGCTTTGTTGTCCTATTCAACTATTCAGTTTAAGAAAATTCTGATACCATGAGGTTGGGCATGCACAACTATTAAACTGTTTGCAGTCTTAGAGATGTACAGTTTTCCTTCCAGTGTGAGCAACATGAAGCAGAATAACATGGATCAAACTTACTTGTGTTGATTTAAAAAAAACATCAGATTTTATTTTATATTCAGTGCTCTCTCTTAATGATAAACTACCACCTACATTGGCCGTATTATTTTAAGTGTAGTGTCACTGCAATGTAAGTTGTTTAGCTGATTTGGGGCTTTGAAGTTCTGAAAGTTAATTTATTTAGTTAACTTTTGGGAACTGGAGATGAGTGGGATATTTATGACATTTAGTTTGAATGAGAATGTTATATTGGCACCTTATACAAGAATGAGCTTCATGTTTTGACATAGTAAATATAAGTAGATGCAGAGATCTAAACACATACCCCCAACAAATCAGTAGTTAGGTTTAATAGAGGCAGAGCACTGAATAGCATCAGCAAGGGAAATGGGTAAAAACTGCAAATATAAGTTAAAACAGAGAACAATAATCCAGGCTGACACTCGTACTGAGGGAGGGTTGCATGGTTGGAGATACTTTTTATTTTGGATGAAATGTTAAATTAAGGTGGGTTGTTCTCACTGGAATGGCAGAGGTTGAGGGGCGCCTGATAGAAGTCTACAAAATAATGAGGACATGGACAGAGCGGATAGTCAGAAGCTATTTCCCAGGGTAGAAGAGTCAATTATTAGGGGACATAAGTTTAAGGTGCGAGGGGCAAAGATTAGAGGAGATGTGCAAGGGAGGTTTTTTACACCGCGAGTAGTGGGAACCTGGAACCTGCTGCCGGAAGATGTGGTGGAAGCAGACACAATAGTGACATTTAAGGGGCGTCTTGACAAATACATGAATAGCATGGGAATAGAGGATATGGAAGTGTAGAAGGTTTTAGGTTAGAGGGCAGCATGATTGGCGCAGGCTTGGAGGGCCAAAGAGCCTGTTCCTGTGCTGTACTTTTCTTTGTTCATCTGCCCTCATCGGAACATAAAAGTTCCATGATCTTATGTGAAGAAAAGCAAGTAAGATCTCCTGGTGTCCTGACCCATATTTATTCCTCAAATAACATCATTCAAACAGATTGGTCATGTACCTGATTACTCTTTGTGAGACCTTGCATTGTCCATATTAGCTCCTGCAATTCTCTGCATTCCCACAATTCCTACACTTCAAAAGTGCTTAATTAGCTTTGAGATATCTTGAGGTCATGAAAAGATGCTTTAGAAATGTTCCCGATGGTGGGGTAGTCCAGAACTAGGTGTCATAGTTTGAGGATAGGGTTAAATCTTTTATAGGACTGAGGTGAGGAGAAATTTCTTTCCCCAGAGCGTGGTGAAGCTGTGGAATTCGCTACCACAGAAAGTAGTTGAAGCTAAAACGTGTATTTTCAAGAAGGAATGAGATATGGCTCTTGAGGCCAAAGGGATCAAGGGATATGGGGGGAAGGCGGGATCAGGGTATTGAATTTGATGATAAGCCATGATCATAACAAATGGTGTAGCAGGCTTGAAGGGTTGAATGGCCTCCTCCTTCTATTTTCCATGGTTTCATTTTGTTTTTCATTCTTGGCAGATTGTAGTTCCACGACTGGAGAAAGCATAGGATGGAAATAGTATGGACAATTTAGTTTATGGTCACTAAAGTGGTGTAAATTAGGGCAGCACGGTGGCGCAGTGTGTTAGCCCGGCTGCCACACGGCGCCGAGGCCCCAGGTTTGATCCTAGTTCTGGGTCACTGCCCGGGTGGAGTTTGCACATTCTCCCCGTATTTGCTTGTGTTTCGCCCCCACATCCAAAAATGTGCAGGTTAGGTGGATTGGCCATGCTAATCTGCCCCTTAATTGGAAAAACATGAATTGGGAACTCTAAAATTAAAAAAAAAGTGGTGTAAATGCAGGAAGTATACATAGATCCAGCTAGCTTTATGTTGTATATATTTTAATATTGTATCTGTGCATGCTTCCTATCTGCAACAGTTAACTTACTTTTACCATATTTTTGTCAATTTGTTTTCCAGCTTTATCCTATTACACTTTATGTCCATATGTATAATGCGCTTTGGCGACATAAGCTTGTTTTAATTTGTTTTTGGCATGTGACCAACAATGACAATGCTGCATTTGTTGCCCATCTCTAGTTACATTGAAACGGTGGTGGTGGGATTTCTGGATCAGCTGCAGTTTCTGTATAATTGGTACTTGCAAGTTGGTATTAAGTAAAAAGTTCCAGGACCTGATTAATGTTGAAGAATGAATGGGATTACGTGTCAGAATTAGATGGTGTATGACTTGGAGGGGAACCTGAAGGTGACAATGTTTCCATGACATTGCTTTTCTCAACCTATTGTAATGACATAATCTGGTCACTTGGTGGATTTCTATTGAGTTTGTAAGCAGCTTCAAGGACTTTTTTGTGTAATTTTAGACAACGTTACCACCAGTTTGTATTACAGTCTGCATTGTTTATATTGGGTGTGTTTTTTCCGATGTGATTTATCCACTATATAAGATGGTCAGTATAAGGTTTGGCATGCTTTAAGATGAGCTGTCAAATGCACCACTTTTAATAACTCTTAAGGAATACTGCTAAACTCTCTGGGCCGTTGGAGTGTGTATCAGCAACTTTGATTGATAGCTGACATGAGGTATTGAGAATTTGTGAATGAAGGCAGGCAGTGTTGGCCTTGGTTCTGGGGCAGCTGGCTCAAGTGGATCAAATATCAGGGGAAGAGCATTGAGGGGACAGTGATCATAGTTGGTATCATGACCGATACAGGCTTGGAGGGCCGAAGGGCCTGTTCCTATGCTGTATTGTTTTTTGTTCTTTGTATCATAACGTTTAGGTTGACCAATGGAAAAGGTCAAAAAACACGCCAGAGTGGAGATAGAAAGATTATTGGATGAGATTCTCCCAGTGTTACTGAGAGGTGAGAGTGGAAATTGCAAAGCCACACGTGGTAATCTTCCAGTCTTCGTTAGACACAGGGATCATGCCAGAGGACTGGACAATAGTGAATGTTACACCCTTGTTCCAAAAGGATTGCGAGGATAAAGCTGACTACAAGAAAGGTAGTTTGATCTCAGTGGTACATAGAACATCCAGTGCAGAAGGAGGCCATTCGGCCCATTGAGTCTGCACCGACCCACTTAAGCCCTCACTTCCACCCTATCATAGAACGATACAGCGCAGTACAGGCCCTTCGGCCCTCGATGTTGCACCGACATGGAAAAAAACTAAAGGCCATCTAACCTACACTATGCCCTTATCATCCATATGCTTATCCAATAAACTTTTAAATGCCCTCAATGTTGGCGAGTTCACTACTGTTGCAGGCAGGGCATTCCACGGCCTCACCACTCTTTGCGTAAAAAATCCACCTCTGACCTCTGTCCTATATCTATTACCCCTAAATTTAAGGCTATGTCCCCTCGTGCTAGCCACCTCCATCCGCGGGAGAAGGCTCTCACTGTCCACCCTATCTAACCCTCTGATCATTTTGTATGCCTCTATTAAGTCACCTCTTAACCTTCTCTCTAACGAAAACAACCTCAAGTCCATCAGCCTTTCCTCATAAGATTTTCCCTCCATACCAGGCAACATCCTGGTAAATCTCCTCTGCACCCGTTCCAAAGCTTCCACGTCCTTCCTGTAATGAGGCGACCAGAACTGTACGCAATAGTCCAAATGCGGCCGTACTAGAGTTTTGTACAACTGCAACATGACCTCATGGCTCCGGAACTCAATCCCTCTACCAATAAAGGCCAACACACCATAGGCCTTCTTCACAACCCTATCAACCTGGGTGGCAACTTTCAGGGATCTATGTACATGGACACCGAGATCCCTCTGCTCATCCACACTACCAAGAATTTTACCATTAGCCAAATATTCCGCATTCCTGTTATTCTTTCCAAAGTGAATCACCTCACACTTCTCCACATTAAACTCCATTTGCCACCTCTCAGCCCAGTTCTGCAGCTTATCTATGTCCCTCTGTAACCTGCAACATCCTTCCGCACTGTCTACAACTCCACCGACTTTAGTGTCGTCTGCAAATTTACTCACCCATCCTTCTGCGCCCTCCTCTAGGTCATTTATAAAAATGACAAACAGCAACGGCCCCAGAATAGATCCTTGTGGTACGCCACTCGTAACTGAACTCCATTCTGAACATTTCCCATCAACTACCACTCTCTGTCTTCTTTCAACTAGCCAATTTCTGATCCACATCTCTAAATCACCGTCAATCCCCAGCCTCCGTATTTTCTGCAATAGCCGACTGTGGGGAACCTTATCAAACGCTTTACTGAAATCCATATACACCACATCAACTGCTCTACCCTCGTCTACCTGTTCAGTCACCTTCTCAAAGAACTCGATGAGGTTTGTGAGGCATGACCTACCCTTCACAAAACCATGCTGACTATCCCTAATCATATTATTCCTATCTAGATGATTATAAATCGTATCTTTTATAATCCTCTCCAAGACTTTACCCACCACAGACGTTAGGCTCACCGGCCTATAGTTACCGGGGTTATCTCTACTCCCCTTCTTGAACAAAGGGACCACATTTGCTATTCTCCAGTCTTCTGGCACTATTCCTGTAGCCAATGATGACCTAAAAATCAAAACCAAAGGCTCAGCAATCTCTTCCCTGGCTTCCCAGAGAATCCTAGGATAAATCCCATCAGGCCCCGGGGACTTATCTATTTTCACCTTGTCCAGAATTGCCAACACTTCTTCCCTACGCACCTCAATGCCATCTATTCTAATAGCTTGAGTCTCAGCATTCTCCTCCACAATATTATCTTTTTCCTGAGTGAATACTGACGAAAAGTATTCATTTAGTATCTCGCTTATCTCCTCAGCCTCCACACACAACTCCCCACCACTGTCCTTGACTGGCCCTACTCTTACCCTAGTATCACCGTAACCCAATAACCCTACCTAACCTTTTTGGTCACTAAGGGCAATTTATCACGGCAATCCACCTAACTTGCACGTCTTTGGACTGTGGGAGGAAACCGGAGCACCCGGAGGAAGCACACGCAGACACGGGGAGAACGTGCAGACTCCGCACAGACAGTGACCCAGTGTGGAATCAAACCTGGGACCCTGGCGCTGTGAAGCCACAGTGCGATCCACTTGTGCTACCGTGCTGCCCCTGGTAGAAAACCTCTGGAAAGTTCGGGACAAAATCAGTAGTCAAGTGCAGGGCAATTAAGGAGAGCCTTGGCTCATTAAGGAAAAATCATGTTTAACTAACTTGCTGGGCATTTGAGGTGGTAACAAGAGTGACACTGTTGATTGATTGTATATGAATTTTCAAAAGGCCAACTCCTCCAGAACCAGGTCCAACAATGCCATACAACAGACTTGTGAAAAAAATTATAGCTCATGGAATAAAAGGGAAAGTAGGCACGTGGATTAGAAACGGAAAACAGAGCAGTGATAAGGGGTTGTTTCTCAGATTGAAGGAAGGTTTGTAGTTGAGTACCCAGGGGTCGTTTTGGGACCATGCTCTTCCAGATATATATTAATTACCCAGACTGTGGCATTCAAGGCATGATTTCAAAATTTACAGAGGATACAAAACATTGGAAACATTGCCAACTGTGATGTGTATAGTCTTGAACTTCAAAAGGACACAGACTTGTTGGTGAATTGGGCAGACAAGTGGCAGGTGAAGTTCAATGCAGAAAAGTGTGAGGTGATTCATTTTGCAGAAAGATTTGGAGACACTCTAAAATAAAGGGAGAAACTCCAAAGGAGGTGCAGGAAAAGAGGGACCTTAGTGTATATGTACGTAAGTCATTGATGATGTCAGGGGATGTTGAGAGTGCAGTTAATAAAGTGTATGGTATCTTGGGCTTTATTAATAGGGGCATTGAGTACAAGAGTAAGGAGGTCATGTTGACCTCGTATAAGATATATCGGAAGTACTGCGTCCAGTTCCAGGCACCATGTTTGAGGAAGGATGTGAAGATATTGGAGACGGTGCAGAGGAGATTCACAAGAATTATTATAGGGACAAAGAACTATATTCATGAGGATAGGTTGGCGAGATTGGGACTGTTTTCCTTGGAAAAAGAAGGCTGAGAGGATACATGTCAGAGCTGTGCAAGACCCTGAGGGGTATGGACAGGGTAAATAGTGAGAAACTGTTGCCATTTAAGAGAGCATCAAGAACTAGAGGGCACAGATTCAAAATAATTGGCTAACGAGTAAAGGTGATGTGAGAAAAAGTTTTATCACTTGGAGGGTAGTTGAAGCAAACCAATTCCCTGAGAGGGTAGTGGAGGGAGCTTAATCGAGGCATTCAAAAGGGAATTAGATTGTTATCTGAAAAGAATGCATATGCAAGGTTAATGGTATGAGGCAGGGAAGTGGGACTAGGTAGATTCCCGTACCGGCCTCCCCGAACAGGCGCCGGAATGTGGCGACTAGGGGCTTTTCACAGTAACTTAATTGAAGCCTACTTGTGGCAATAAGTGATTATTATTATGTGTTTTGAGAGAGCCAGTGCAGACTTGATGGGCTGAATGGCCTCCATCTGCAATGTAACGATTCTGTGCCTCAGAATATTTCTTTGCCACAATAGCAAAAGAAAAACATTTCTGAGTAGCTAACTCTCCATTTAGATTTTTATATATCCAAGGAACATCAAGGAAAATGGCATTTGCCATTATCTGTACCTATCTGTACCTATGGGAACGTTTCAGTTGCAAGCTTTACTGTATGGCTTTCCAACCAGATTACGGGAGTATCGCGCACATTGGGTCAACAGTCTGTCCTCCTCCACTCACCTTGATGCAACAGTCAAGAAAGCCCAACAACGTCTTTACTTCCTATGGAAGCTAAAGAAATTTGGCATGTCTGCATACACCTCTCGCTGCCTCAGGAAGGCTGATAGCATTGTCAGAGACACCTCCCACCCAGGCATTGCCTTCTTCCAGACCCTTCCATCAGGCAGAAGGTACAGAAGTCTGAAGACTTGCACATCTAGACATAGGAACAGCTTCTTCCCAAAGCTACAAGACTCCTCAACGACTCCCCCTCGGACTGATCTGTTCCCTGGAAGAACACTATTCACGATGCCCTATGCTGCTCTTGCTCATGCATTTGCTTCGTTTGGCCCCTTGTTCCGCACTGTAACCAATCACTGTCGATATACCATTTGTCAATGTTCCATGTTGATTATTCTTGTGTCTACTATGTACGTACTGTGTATGTTCCCTCGGCCGCAGAAAAATACTTTTCACTGTACTTCGGTACATGTGACAATAAATCAAATCAGTCAATCAGGTGTCAGTTGTGGCTCAGTGGTAGCATTGTCATCTCTGAGTCAGAAGGTTAGAGGTTCGTATCCCACTCTTGAGAACATAAAACATAGGCTGGCACTCTGTTGTACTGAGGGAATGCTGTATCTGTGGGAGTTAGCATCTTTGAGGTGAGATTTTAAACAAAGGCCCCATCTAGCCCTTGAGGTGGATATAAATAAAAACCTGTGGCACTGTTTTGAAGAAATATAGGTCAGTATTTATCATAGCCAAACAGATTATCTGGTTGCCACCACATTGCTGCTTGTGGGGCCTTGCTATGCACAAGTTGGCTGTCGCTTTTCTAAATTACAACATTGACTGCACTTCAGAAGTATTTTGTTGGCTGCGCTTTGCAATGTACAGAGGTTGTGAAAAGTGTTGTATAAATACAAATCTCTTTTTATCATTAGAGAACATCGGCCTGTTTTCTTCAGAGCTGTGTATGAATGAGAGGGGTGGTGCGGTGGTGCAGTGGTTAGCACTGCTGCCTATGGCCTGCTAAAGACCTGGGTTCAATCTCGGCCCTGGGTCGCTGTCCCTGTGGAGTTTGCAGATTCTCCACGTGCCTGCGTAGGTTTCACCCCAACAACCCAAAGATGTGCAAGTTAGGTGGCTTGGCCGTGCTAAATTGCCCCTTAATTGGAAAAAAATAATAATTGGGTACTCTAAATTTAGAAACAAAAAGGGTATGAATGAGAGCCAGAAATCACAATGCGGAAATGTCTCCTGCTTTCTATATTTTACTCAAATAAATGGAGAGAGAATTAATGAATAGAGATGCCCAGTTACGGGAAGAAAGAGACATAGACATTTTTACTTTAGTCCATGAACACTGTGGGGTTCATGGGAAGAATAGGAACAGAGAGAGAAGCATCAGGAGGCCTGTTCCACCATTCAATTAGATCACGGCCGATATCCAACTCAGTCTTGAAAGCTTCAATTGTCAACCAGTAATTATGTATAATCTGAAAATCTGGTTCAGGCTCGGTCGTTAATCGTCATTATTTCTGTTATTTATTTCAGGGTGAGGGCACTTTCTAGGTTACAGATTGTACAGAAACATTTGGTAAGTGTGCATTGATGTTTGTTATTTAATCTTCCTGGTTTTGTAATACTGTTTGAGAAATTAAAATGATTAATTGAAAAAGTAGATTTGAGCAGGGACACCGAGTTCATTTAGAAGATGTTCGAAGCCTACAGTTACTGCCATCCCTTATCCTTGATGAGCATATGTGCACAAAATATATTGATTAAAAATGTACTGGACAAATGACAGTAATCTATTAGTTACAGAGCATATCTGTTTTGGAGGGAGATGACTGCAGGGGACCCCTGCACGGCCTTCCTACTCTTCCTGTCTGGTGGTCACCCATTTCCTATCTTCCTCAGTTATTTTTATCTGCAGTGTGACCAACTTACTAAAGGTGCTATCCACAATTTCCTCAGCATTGTGAATGCTCCGAAGTGAATCCACCTACAGCTCTAGAGCCGTCAGGCAATCTGACAGGAGCTACAGTTGGACACACTTCCTGCACGTGAAGGAGTCAGGGGCACTGGAAGGGATCCTGAATTCCCACATCGTACAGGAGGAGTATGACACGGGCTGGGATCTCCTGCCATGACTAAACCCTTAAGTTAACTTTCCAACAAAGTCAAGAGAGAACAAGGGAAAATAAAAATAAAAACTACTCCCCAGTCACCAGCCAATCATTTGCCTGCCTGCCCTGATATCCTTCTTTACCCTTGCTTCTCCTCCTCCTCACAGTGCTTCGGGCTTAACTGCTCTTTGACACCAGGGGCTGGATTCTCCGCCCCGCCGTGCCACTTCTCTGCCCCGACCTGTCGACGGGATTCTCTGTTACGCCGGCCGATCATTGGGGTTTACCATTGTGGGGCGGCATCACGCCATCTGGAAAACCTGGGTGCCGGCAAAACAGAGAATCCCGGCGGCGGAGAATTCCACCCCAGTTCTTCGGCAATCCACAGTACAGTCGGGGTGACTGAGTTGACTTCTCCCAGAATCCTCTTCTGCCCCCTCTACTGCATCCGGAGGAGAGGGAGTACTCCTTCTCGCACATGTACAAAGTATACTCCAGAATTAATTTTCTTTGTGGTGAGCTGAGAGGCGTTGATGGGGGTGGTGGGGGCAGAGTATGCGGTAATCACGATCTCTGGCCACGCGCCGCACTGGCTGGAGGTTCAACTTAGCTCAAGGCAGGAACAGAGGCCGGGATGGAGGCTGGACCCAGGGCTGTTAGCAGACAGGGGGTTCTGCGATAAGGTGCAGTTGGTGATTAAAGACTATGTGGAGGTGAACCAAAATGGGAAATTCTGGGAGGCATTGAAGGCGGTAGTTCGGGGGGAGATTATCTCATTCTAGATGCACGCAGATAGGAAGAGAAGTATGGACGATTATTGGATGAGATAGTCGAGGTGGACAGGGAATATTCGAGGGCCCCCACCATGGAGGGATTGGCGAAGAAAAATATGTTACAGGGGCAGTTTGACAGGCTGACGATGGGGAAGGGCTTTTGGGCAGCTACAGAGGGCAAGGGGGGTGCAGTATTAATGTGGAGAGAAGGCGAACTACATGCTAGCCCAGCAGCAATGGAGGCAGGCCGCGTCCAGAGAAATCCAGAGAGTACGGACTGGGAAGGGGGAGGTAGTGTTGGAGCCGGGGAGGATAAATGAAGCGTTTAGAGAGTATTATGAGAAACTGTATAGGGCCATTACCGGGTGTGAGGAAGAGGACATGGGGCGGTTTTTGGATGGGCTGGAATTCACACGGCTGGTTGAGGAGAGGAGGCGGGTGCTGGAGGAGTCACTGGGCCTGAGAGAGATGATGGAGAGCATAAAAGGAATGAAGTTGGGAGGGCCCTGGGGCCGGACAGTTACCCGCCGTAGTTCTATCAGGAGTTTGCGACGGAGTTGGCACCACGTTTATTCGGGACGTTTAGTGAGGAGCTGGAGAAGGGAGAGCTGCCAAAGATAATGACACAGGCGATTTTCAGGCTAATTCCAAAGAAAGGGAAGGACCCGCTAGAGTGTGGGTCATACAGGCCCATATCTCTGTTGAAAACAGATTTGAAAGTGTTGGCTAGGTTCGTGGCGGGGTGGATGGAAGGTTGCGTTCCAGGGGTGGTCGTAGAGGATCAAACAGGCTTCATGAAAGTCATAATAATAATAGCTTATTGTCACAAGTAGGCTTCAATGAAGTTACTGTGAAAAGGCATCACTCCAGTAATATTAGGTGAGTATTGCATATGATCATGACCCCGTTGAGGGGACAGGCACTGGAGGTGGTGGTCTCTATGGACGCGGAGAAGGATTTTGAACGGGTGGAGTGGCGGTACCTGTTAGAGGGTCTGGGAAGGTTTGGGTTTGGGCCGAAGTTTGTGGTGTGGGTGTGTCTGCTGTATGTGGCTCCGCCAGAGAGAGTATGGACAAACAAGATGAGTTCACGGAATTTCGGGTTGCAGAGGGGAACAAGGCAAGGGTACCCGCTGTCGCCACTGTTGTATGCGCTAGCGATAGAACCCGCTATGGCTCTTAGAGGGTCAGCAGAGTGGTAGTGGATTATGAGGGGAATTAGGGAGCACCAGGTGTTGCTGTGTACAGACGACCTGCTGTTGTATGTGTCAGACCTGCTGGAGAGTAGGGTGAGAATTATGGGCTTATTAGAGAGGTTCGGGGCCTTCTCGGGTTGCAAGATGAACGTGGGAAAATGCAAGGTGTTTCCGATGAAGGAGATGTGTTGGGGACCTAATTTAGGGGTGTTGCCATTTAGGGTAGCCAGGGGCAGGTTTAGGTATTTGGGGATACAGATGAAAGGTGAGTGGGCTACGATGCACAAATGGAACCCGACAATGTTGGTGGAGTAGGTTAGGGAGGACTTTCAGAGATGGGATACGTTACAACCGACACTGGCCCAGGTGGTAAAAATGAATGTCCTTCCAGGGTTCCTATTTGTATTCTAGGCTCTTCTTTAAAAAAAAATTTTTAGAGTACCCAATTATTTTTTCCAATTAAGGGGCAATTTTTAACGTGGCCAATCCACCTAATCTGCACATCTTTGGGTTGTGGGGGTGAAACCCACGCAGACATGGGAAGAATGTGCAAACTCCTCACAGACAGTGACCCAGGGCCGGGATTCGAACCCAGGTCCTCAGAGCCGTAGGCAGCAATGCTAACCACTGTGCCATCGTGCTGCCCTATTCCAGGCTCTTCTGATCTTGATTCCAAAGGCTTTTTCCGGAAGCTGGGCGCAGTGATTTCAGAGTTTATATAGGTGGGGAAGGTGCCACAGATAAAGAAGACACTGCTATAGAGGTGGAGGCAGAAAGAGGATTAGCATGACTAAATCTGATGCACTACTACTGGGCAGCGAATGTGGAGCAGGTGAGGCGGTGGGAAGGAGAAGGATTAGAATGGGTCACGATGGAGGAAGAGCCCTGTAGGTAGGGGGTCCAGCCTGAGGGCCATAGTGACGGCGACCCTATCGCTGGCACAAATGAGATATACTGAGAACCCGGTCGTACAGGCCACGATTAGGATGTGGAACCAGCTGAGGAGACACTTTAGGATGAAGGAGATGTCGGTGTTAACACCGTTATGTGAGAACCACGAGTTCACACCGGGGGAGACGGATGGTATGTACAGGAGGTGGAGAGAGGTGGGGCTGGTGAGGGCAAGGGTCTTAAATTTGGAGGGAAGTTTTGCAAGTCTGAAAAAGTTGTGGGAGAGGGTATAGCTCCTGAAGGGAAGTGAATTTAGGTCTCTACAAGTGTAGGCCTTTGCACGGAAGGTGTGGAAAGATTTTCCCAGGCTACCGAAATATGCTCTATTGGTACGGTTGGTGCTTCCGGACATGAAAGGGGACGATAGGATTGGGGACATATATGGGTAGATGGGGGAATAGGGGAGAGCGCAAGTGATGAGCATCAAGGAGAAATGGGAGGAGGAGCTGGGGGTGAGATATGTTGGGGAGTGTCAGCGGAGGGCTTTGAGACATTGTGGGGACTGTTCACGACCATGTTTAAGGAATTGTTCATCGCTGGGGGTGGGAGGGGGTGTAAAAAGGGGAAACTGCACAGACTGTATAATTGTGAGTTGGGGAGGATGTTCCCCAGATTATTTATATTTTTGTCCTTTGAATATGTTTGGAATAGGGCAGCACGGTGGCCTAGTGGTTAGCACAACCGCCCCACAGCGCTGAGGTCCCAGGTTCGATCCCGGCTCTGGATCACTGTCCGTGTGGAGTTTGCACATTCTCCCCGTGTCTGCGTGGGTTTCGCCCCCACAACCCAAAAATGTGCAGAGTAGGTGGATTGGCCACACTAAATTGCCCCTTAATAGAAAAAATAATTGGGTAATCTAAATTTATAAAAAAAAAGAATATGTTTGGAATGAAATACATTGATTAAAAAAAGGATAGTATATATATATATATATATAAAACCATAGAATCCCTACAGTGCAGAAGGAGGCCATTCGGCTAATCAAGTCTGCACCGACCCCTTGAAAGAGCAGCCTGGGGTGGGGGATATGGGGGTGCTTTTCCAGAGGGTCAGTACAGACTTGATGGGCCACATGGCGTCCTTCTGCAGTGAAGGGATTCTATGATTATATAATTCTGTAAAGATGCAAGTTCGAGAACTGATTGTATTTGCATGATATTACACCAGGGGGAGCTCTGTACAAATGATGTGCTCACCCAACTAGTTTATTTTAGTTTTGATTTTTATTGGTGTTAAAAGTTAAAAGCAGTATCCTACTTTGCACATATAGACAATGACACATTAAATTGGTTCTGTTGCTTAATGTTTCAGAGGTCTGTCACCTATCACCCTTTGGTTTGTATTCTTGCAATCCACCTGCACCCATACCAATGTATTGCTTTGTAGAATTACCGTCACTATCTTTAGTCAGTGCTGTGTTTGCAATGTAAACTGTACATTCCTATTTTAAGTCCTGCTGTTAGTGGCATCATATTACACCACTTTTGTAGCCCATGAACATTCTCCAGTGCTGGAGAGTTATTTCTGCCAGCAGCGAGAACGATATTAGTCTCTCGCTTTCCTTATTCAACTGACATACTACAGATTAAATTTCAATTACCCTCTTGAGTCATTCTGATATGATTGTGTAAAATATCCCCCCCCCCCAATATTTATTTGAGGACTAAGAAATCATTGCATAAATAAAATATTTAAATTTTTGGAGTGGTTTGCAACTTGTCGCTCAGCAGATTAATGCATACGGTTAATGTTACAATTTAATTTAACGTTTTACTTTGTGATAATGCTACTGTTAAAGCTTATCATATTTTCAGTTGACAGCCTAATCCAGAATTCAACTATGCTCTTGGGTTATGTGATCATCCCCTGTCAATTTATTATCCATATTGTCTGAACATTAGATTATTTGACTTTGGCAGGTTTAATGTTGGATGTGACCCCGCTGTACCCAGCGCAGATCCAGGGGCAATGGGTGAATCGTGTGTGAACCCCAAATCGGGCTCTGCACCAGGCACAAAACCTTGTGTGAGTCACCCGACCAGCTCTGCCCAGCAAGATCAGGATCTTGCCCTCACCAGAGCGGCTAAGAAACACCCCACTAAACCTGCCGTTCAGAGGAACTGTAACTTGAGTCCGCTGAGTCGAGCCCATTAACTTTAATGGACTATTCACACTAAAACTTGGTCATGAAAATGCCAACACATTACACACTTGAGTTAATTACAGACTCCAAATTGGATTGCTAACAACAATTTGCATAAACAAAAACATAGGGGCTGGTTTAGCTCACTTGGCTAAATCACTGGCTTTTAAAGCAGACCAAGCAGGCCAGCAGCACGGTTCGATTCCCGTAAAAGCCTCCCCGGACAGGCGGTGGAACGTGTCGACTAGGGGCTTTTCACAGTACCTTCATTGAAGCCTACTTGTGACAATAAGCGATTTTCATTTTTTTTTTTCATATTTCAATTTCCCATATTTCACTTGTTCCATCTGCCTTAATGTACACATCAAACTATTTTGGGGATCACAAACAAACTGCATTGATAATCTGCCATTTCGCGAACAAAGAGCGGCATGGCGGCACAGTGGTTAGCACTGCTGCCTTACGGCGCCAGGGACCCGGATTCAATTCAGGCCACTGTTGGTGTGGAGTTTGCACATTCTCCCTGTGTCTGCGTGAGTTTCTTCTGGGTGCTCAGGTTTCATCCCACAGTCGAAAGATGTGTGGGTTAGGTGGATTGGCCATGCCCCTTAATAGCCAAAATGTTAGATGGGGTTACGGGGAGAGGGCTGGGGTTGGGGTGGGGGCATGGGCCAAGGTGGGGTGCCCTTTCCAAGGGTCGGTGCAGACTCGATGAGCCGAGTGGCCTCCTTCTGTACTGTGGCAGATTGTATGATGATCTTATTGATGGGGAGAAGGCAGGAGAATGGGGATGACAAACATATGGGCAGGATTGTAGCGCAGTGGGTAGCACTGTTGCTTCACAGCTCCAGGGTCCGAGGTTTGATTCCCGGCTTGGGTCACTGTCTGTTTTCACGTTCTCCCTGTGTCTGCGTGGGCTTCCTCCAGGTGCTCTGGTTTCCTCCCACAATTCCTGAAAGATGCGCTGTTAGGTGAGTTGGATATTCTGAATTCTCCGTTTGTGTACCCGAACAGGTGCCGGAATGTGTCAACAGGGGCTTTTCACAGTAACTTCATTGCAGTGTTAATGTAAGCCTATTTGTGACAATAAAGATTATTATTATTATATCAGCCATGATTGAATGGCAGAGCAGACTCGATGGGCTAAGTGGCCTAATTCTGCTCCTATGTCTTGTGGTCTGATGGTCTTACTTTGCAATCTCAAGTCAAAAGACAAAGCTTGCCTTAACATTTATTTTTGTAACATAAATACAATACAAATGTAGGCATAGTTTTATGCCATTTAAGTTTACAGAGTGAGTAACCAGCAAATAATTAACTTGCTGCTTTAGTTAAGGTGACGTTGCTGCTGTTATCCCCACATGGTGGAATGATAGTTATTGAAATGGTTTCTCTGTGACTTTATCTGTGAGCTGCATCATCACATATGAGCTCTTTTATTCTTATTTTGTTTTTGAAACCTAACCAACCTTGTCAATGGATGTCGTATGGTTTTTGTGAATTCCTGCTTTAGATACCAACACAGAATCTTCAGTTGGGAACTGAATTCATATGTAAAGATCACATGTCACTCTGTAAAGAAGAAAAGGGAGCTTTCCCAGTGTCCTGGCGAATATTACTCCCTTAACCAATGCTATCAGAGAAACAGATCATTGCTCATTTTCTTTTTAAAAGGCTTGCTGTGTGAATATTAGCTGCCATGTTTCCCCACATAATAAAAATGTTTGCACATTCACAGAAATAGAGAATTGTTATGACTCAGAAGGAAGCCATTTGGCCCATTGTGTCTGCACCGGTTGCTCAAAAGAGCATTGTGACTTCATGCCATTCCCCTTCCTTTCCCCCCTAACCCTGCACATTGTTTCTATTCCTCAAGGGAACCTATCTCCACCACACTTCCAGATGGTGCATTCCAGATCTAAACCACTCGTTGTGTGAAAAAAAATGCCCATCACATTTGCTTCTTTTGTAAATCACTTTAAATCTGTGCCGTCTCATTGTTCTTCATTTTAATAGGAGCCCCTCACCATTTGGAACATCTCTGCGAATCTTATTTAGCCTTCTTCTCTCCCAAGGAGAAAAGTTCCAACCTCTCCAATTTATCCTCATAATTGAAGTTTCTCACCCCCTGGACCATCTTGTAAACCTCTTTTACACTCTCTCCAATGCGTTTACATCCTTCCTACAGTGCTGTGCCCACACCTCTGCAATGTTATTATAAAGCGCCCCCAACAGCACCAGCAATCTGTCTGCTTGTACAGCTACTATCCACCCCGGAACCAGTCCCAGCAATCTAAAGCTCTCCATCCTGCACCAGCCTTCCAGCCACGCATTCTCTGCCTTATCCTCCTATTTTTGCACTCACTTGCATGTGGCACTGGGAGTGATCCAGAGATTACTGGTCCTGCTTGCCAATTTTCTACCTCACTCGCTAAATTCTGATTGCAGGACCTCATCTCCTTTCTTACCTAAGTACTTAGTACAAATGTGAACCCTAGCTTTTGGCAGTTCACCCTCCCCAGAAGAATATCCTACAGCTGCTGTATGACATCCTTGGTCCTGGCACCAGGGAGGCAACATAACATCCTGGAGTCACATCTATGGCTACAGAACAACCTGTCTGATCCCCTAACTAAGGAATCCCCTAACTCCGGTGGCATGATGACACAGAGTTTAGCATTGCTGCATCACAGGGCCAGGAATCTGGATTCAATTCCAAGCACTGGTGACTGTCTGTGTGGAGTTTTCACTTTCTTCCCATTTTTGCATGGGTTTCCTCTGGGTTTTCCGGTTTCCTCCCACAGTCCAAAGATGTGCAGGTTAGGTGGATTGGCCATGCTAAAATTGTCCTTGGTGTCCGAAGGTTAGGAGAGGTTATGGAGAAGATGTGGGAGTGGGCCGAGCTACGGTAACCTTTAAGAAGTTCAGTGCTGACTCGATGGGCAGAATGGCCTCCTTCTGCACTGTGGGGATTCTATTCGATGACTGTTGCTCTTTCCATCTTCTTCCTCCCTCCCATGCAGCCAGGCTGCTCGTGGTGCCACAAGCCTGGCTCTCACTGCACTCATCTGAGGAACCAGCGTCTCACCAGCTTCCAAAACTGAACATCTGAGCAGGACCCTGGGGGATTCCTGCACTACCAGCATAATTCTGTCGAATTGCCTGCTGGCCACCTGTTCCCCGTCTGCCTCCAGGCCGTTAAGCTGTGGTGTGACCATCTCTCTGAACGTGCTATCCATGTAGCTCTCAGCCTTGTGGATGTGCCACAGTGACTCCAGCTGCTGCCTGAGCTCCAAAAACTGGAAGTTTCTGCAACTGGCAGCACCTCTTGCACATATGGTCACCTAGGACAACGATAGCGTCCTTGACTTTGCATGTATTACAGGACGTGCATTCAATTGGTCTGAGGATGTCCTCAGAATGTCAAAAGCAGTCCCTTTTATCTCCCCTACACTGAAGAAGCAGTTTCTGTACATCAAGTTAGTTTTTAGAACACTTAGAGGTGACTTCAAATGAAAATCGGAGGGTGGCTGAGGAAGGTAATGGACATCCTTCTGTCAAGGCCTGTACAGCAGTGAGCTATTATGTAGAAATACGTTTATTGAAAGTTGTTATCAAAGCCTGTCATTCAAATGCCATTGATGTTTTGTACTGTGTGTCTTAGATGTCTACAAATGCCAATCTGGAAAAAGAAGTGCACTTGGTGAAGTCTGGATGTGCTGGAATAATCACTCTAAATCGGCCAAAGGCCCTTAATGCTCTGAACCTTTCCATGATTAGACAGATCTACCCCAAGCTCAAGGTTTGTGCCATTGTTTTGTCAACTGTCTGATTTAAAATGGAGGGTCTACAGTTTCTGGTTTTAAAATGGAGGGGTATACTGTATCTGTTACTCTGATTTGGAATGGGTGGCTTACCATATCTTCATTCCCGGAGTAGTCTGTTCTTCTTATAAATGCATTAAATACTTCAACCTCTACTCCAAGCCCAAATAGATCATGAAAACATTCAGAAAAAATTGTTGATTTTGCACAAGTAATACTGAGTTCAAACAGCTGTCTCATGTTCTATGAACCACCTTGCCAACACTGTTTAAACAAAGTTTGCTATTTCTGGTTTCTTATGGAATTGGATCAAGTGACACTTTATTTAATTTATAGCCCTTTTAAAGGGGAAAGCAAGTATAGAAAGGTGCAATATCAATGCAAGTTCTATCTTCTTTCCAGCCTACCATCCCCGCTAAACGTTCGCTGGTAACGTTTGCAGTCAATTCCCTGAGATGTTGCCTCACGGAAATCTGCTGGCTGGAACCATATGGATATGGAATCACTGCAAATTGATTCTGTGGCCCCGTTTCAAATTCCTTTGCTCTTGGCAAACAACTTATGCCTCCCCTGTCACTCCCATATTTTATTGTGTTGGGATGTGGCTCTTAACAAGGTAAGGTAAAGTCGCCATAGTCCCAGATCACCATAGGCTGCTTTCCCTTTTGAGGGGGAGAGCTGACTGGTGGTGATTTAACCTGAGGATCACCACGCCTCGGGCGAGGGGCAAGGTTGAGAAGGCAGGCCTTTGTGAATAACCTTAGCCTGTACGGGAATTGAACCTGCGCTGTTGGGCTCACTCTGCATCACCAACTATCTGTCTAGCCAACTGAGCAAAACCTGAACTCAAAAAAAAAACCTAAATGTTGTTTTTTAATTTGGGGACCTGGAAATTATCTATATTGACAGGATAACCTGCACCTCTACCACCTAGAAGGACAGGGACAGCAGACGCATGGGAACACCACCACCTGGAAGATTCCCTCCAAGTCACACACCATCCTGACTTGGAACTATAATTCCATTCATTCATTGTTGCGGGTCAATCCTGGAACTCCCTCCCGATCAGCAATGTGGGTGTACCTATAGCACGTGGACTGCAGCGGTTCAATAAGATAGCTCACAACCACCTTCACAAGGACAATTACAGATGGGCAATAAATGCTGGCATAGACAACGATGCCCACATCCTGTGAAATAGTATTTTTAAAAATATGCTCAGCAAAGATGGGAGCATCACTGTAGCCCCGTTTGGGTGTCCTTAGTGTGTGCAGGTCTGCTGACATCACTGAACAGTGATCAGGAACAGGATCCCCTGCTGTATTTCCCTTTTAAGCGTATGCATTTGGGAGCAGAGGGAAAAATTGTACAGTCCTCCTATGTGTTACTGCCATTTGCGAATCAAGTGTTCAGTCATGCATATATGTTCTACAACCTGATGGGGGTAGATGGTAGTGTGGTGATAATATCACTGGGCTAGCAATCCAGAGGCCAAAGCTAATATCAGAGACTCTGGTTCAAATCCCACCATGGCAGCTGGTGGAATTTAAATTTAATCAATAAAAATCTGGAATTAAAAGCTACGCTTCGTTATGGTGACCTTTAAACCATCGTGGATGATTGTGAAAACTCATGTGGTTCTCTTGGAAAGAAAATCTGGCAGATGTGATTCACTCTTGAATGCCTTATGGAATGGCTCATCAAGACACTCAGTTGTGTCAAACCGTGACAAAATCAAAGAGGAATGAAACTGGGCAGACCGCCTTGTTCAATCTAGGCACCGGAGATGACAACGGCAAACCCAGCCCCGTTGACCCTACAAAGTCTTCCTTGGAAACATCTGGGAGCTTAATCCAAAATTGGGAGAGCTAACCCACAGAATCATGCAAAGGCCTAAAAAAATTCAAATTCAACAAATCATACCAATGTCTCAGATATCACCATCCTGTCTCACCAGCTGCCTTGGTCAGTTGCTGCAGTGCATCTTATAGATGGGCCACAATTATTTACCGTATATATTAATGACTTGGACGAGGGAAGTGAATGCGCTATTGCCAAGCTTGCCGATGACATAAAAGTAGATGGGAAGGCAAGTGGTGAGGATGACATAAAAATTCTACAGGGGATTATAGACAAGTTAGGTGAGCAGATAGGGGAGATTGGGGAAGGCCTGTGGGCGGACGCGCTGAGCAGGGTTAATGGGACTGCAACATGTGCCAGGCTCAGCCTGATTCAGTTTAAGGTTGTCCACCGGGCCCACATGACAGTGTCCCGGATGAGCAGATTCTTCGGTGTAGAGGACAGGTGTGTAAAGTGTTTGAGAGGACCGGCAGACCATGTCCACATGTTTTGGGCGTGTCCAAAACTTAGGAGATACTGGCAGGGATCCGAGGATGTCATGTCTAGAGTATTGAGCATAAGGGTGGCAATGGGTCCGGAGGTGGCGATTTTTGGGGTTTCAGAGGCCTCGGACATCCGGGGGGGAGAAAGAGGCCGACGTTTTGGCCTTTGCTTCCTTGGTAGCCCGGAGACGGATACTTCTAGCTTGGAGGGAGGCAAAGCCCCTGAAGTCGGAAGCCTGGCTGTCAAACATGGCGAGTTTCCTGGGCTTAGAGAAAATCAAGTTCGCCTTGAGAGTGTCGTTGTTCGGGTTCGTCCGGAGGTGGCAACCATTCATTGACTTCTTTGTGGAGAATTAATCGTCAGCTGGGGGGTGAGGGGGGGAGGGAGGGAGGGTTAGGGGAATATAGTATAGGGGATCAATTAGGCAGATCTGGGTAGGACGGGTTAGGGCAATTGCACTGTGTACTTTGTTTATTGTACAGTCCTTTTGTTTTCACGTTCTGTAATTCTACTGTTTACAATGCCAAAAAATACCTCATTAAAATTGTTCATCAAAAAAAAACTTGGCAGTTGGAATATGATGTGGGAAAGTATGAAGTTATGTCCTTTGGTAGGAAGAATAAAGGAGCTGAATATTATTTAAATGGAGAAAGACTGTAGGAAACTGCAGCACAGAGGGATTTGGGAGTTCTCCGCAGATAATTGGCAAGGCTAATGGAACGGTGGTCGTTGTTTCAAAGGGAATGGAATATAAAAATAGAGATGTGCTGCTAAAACTAGACAGGCCATTAGTTAGACCACACCTGGAATACTGAGAGCCGTTTTGTCTCCTTGTCTAAGGAAAGATCGACTGGCATTGGAGGCAATCCAGAAAAGGTTCACTAGGTTGATCCTGGGTATAGAGTGATTTTCTGATGAGAGGTTGAATAGATTGAGCCTGTACTCAATGGTGTTTAGAAGAATAAGAGGTGACCTTATTGAGACACATAGGGTTCTCAGGGGGGCTTGTCAGGGTGGATGCTGAGAGGATGCTTCCCCTTGTGGGACAGTCTAGGGCCAGGTGGCACAATCAAAGGATGAAAAATTACCCATTTAAGATAGAAATGAGGACGAATTACTTCTTTCAGAGGACAGTGAATCTGTGGAATTCTTTACCAGAGAGAGCTGTAGATTGTTAAATATGTCAAGGCTGAGAGAGACAAATTTTTAATCGGTAAGGGAATCAAGAGTTATGAGACAAAGGTGGGAAAGCGGAGTCGAGGATTATATCAGAGCAGCCATGATCTCATAGAATGACAAGCAGACTGAATGGGCCAAGTGGGCTACTTCTGCTCCTACGTCTTGTGGTCTTATGACAGTGGTGGAGAGAATGAATCTTTAAGGTGGCGGATGAGGTGCCATTTAAATGGGCTGCTTTGTCCTAGATGGTATTGAGCTTCTTGGGTGTTGTTGGAGCTCCACTCATCCAGGCAAATTGGAGAGTGTTCCATTGCACTACTGACTTTTGCCTTGTAGATTATGGACACGCTTTGGGGAGTCAGAAGGTGAGTTACTTGCCATGGAATTCCCAGCCTTCTAGCCATAGTATTTACATGGCTGGTCCAGTTCAGTTTCTGGTAAATGGTAATCCCCAGGAGGTTGATAATAGATAGGACCTACACGGACAATTACTCACATTGCCGGGTAAATATACTGGAACAGCCTGGTTCGGGGTGCAGTTAGTTCTGGAACTTTCAAGTCTTCAGTACTACCAGAATATTGTTAGGGCCTATATCCTTTGCCATATCCAGTGTCTTGGCTCCAACAGTGTCTTCATTTCACATGGAGTGAATTGAATTGGCTCTGAAAACTGGCATCTGTGTTGCTGGGGACTATAGGAGGAGGCCAAGGTGGATTATCCACTTGGCACTTCTGATTGATGGTTGCAAATGCTTCAGCTTTCTCTTTTGCACTGATGTCCTGGGTTCTGCCATCAATGTTTGTGAAAACTCCTCCAGTTAGTTGTTAGTTGCATAATTGAATGGTCCATCACCATTCACAACTGGATGTGGCAGGGTTGTAGATCTGACCCATTGGTTGTGGGGTTGCTTAGCTCTGTCAATCGCATGCTTTTTCTGTTGTTTGATATGTAATAACAATGGTCCAAACATAGATAAAAGAGCTGAACTCCAGAGGTGAGAATGATTGCCTTTGGCATCAAGGCAGCATTTGACCGAGTGTAGCATCAAGGAACCTTAACAAAATTGAAGTCTATGGAAGTCATGAGGAAAACCCTCTGTTGGTTGGAGTTACACCTGACACGAAGGAAGATGATTGTGGTTGTTAGAGGTCAATCATCTCAGTCCCAGCTGCAAGGTTTCCTCAGGGTAGTGTCCTAGACTCAACCATCTTCAACTGCTTGATCAATGACCTGCCTTCCATCATAAGGTCTAAAGTGGGGATGTTTGTTGATCATTTCACAATGTTTTTTTTTTATAAATGTTTTTTATTCAGTTTTCATGTTTTATATTGAACAAATTACAAATTGTTAGAGAGAGAAAAAAAAACACGCAAAAATTAACATATATATTTACAGGTGAGCATCTTCGTAGTAATAACTGTGGCCTCCCCCTCTTTGCCGGCATACATATTTTCATTCCCCAACATGTTTATTGGCATTTATTAGTTTGGTTTTGGGCCTTAGCTAGCCATCAAACCCCCGTAACGAGCCCGTAGCCCCCCCCCCCCCCCTCCCCGCCGGCTACCTTCCCCCGACTATTCTTCCTCTTGTACGTTGGCCACAAACAGGTCCCGGAACAATTGCATGAATGGCTCCCACGTTCTGTGGAAGCCGTCGTCCGACCCTCGGATGGCGAATTTGATTTTCTCCATTTGGAGAGAATCCGAGAGGTCGGACAGCCAGTCTGCAGCTCTGGGCGGTGCTGCTGACCGCCAGACAAACAGGATTCTACGGCGGGCGATCAGGGAGGCAAAGGCAAGGGCGTCCGCCCTCCTCCCCAGGAATAGATCTGGCTGGTCTGAAACCCCGAAGACCGCCACTATCGGGCATGGCTCCACCCTCACCACTTTGGACATAGCCTCGAAGAAGGCTGTCCAGTACTCCACAAGTCTGGGGCAAGACCAGAACATGTGGGCGTGGTTGGCCGGGCCTCTTTGGCACTGCTCACATCTGTCCTCCACCTCCGGGAAGAACCTACTCATACGGTTTCTCGTTAAGTGGGCTCTATGTACCACTTTTAGTTGCGTCAGGCTGAGCCTTGCGCACGTGGAGGTGGAGTTGACCCTATGCAGTGCTTCGCTCCAGAGTCCCCACCCTATCTCCATCCCCAGGTCGTCCTCCCATTTCCTTCTTGTTGCGTCCAGTACGGTGTCGTCCCTATCTACCAGTCGGCCATACATGTCACTACAGTTCCCTTTCTCTAGGATACTTGCGTCCAGTAGGTCTTCCAGTAGTGTCTGTCGTGGCGGTTGTGGGTACGTCCTTGTCTCCTTTCGTAGGAAGTTTTTGAGCTGCAGGTACCGTAGCTCGTTCCCCCCCAGCTAGCTGAAATTTCTCTGTCAGTTCGTCCAGTGTTGCGATCCTGTCGTCCGTGTATAGGTCCCTGACTGTCAGTGTCCCCCCGTCCTGTCTCCACCTTTTGAAGGTGGCGTCAGTCAGTGCTGGTTTGAACCTATGGTTGTTGCAGATGGGAGCCTTGTCCGACATTTTGTTCAGGCCAAATTGCTGCCGCAGTTGGTTCCAGGATTGGAGGGTGGCTGTCACCACTGGGCTGCTGGAGTGTTTTTTGGGTGGGGATGGGAGTGCTGCCGTGGCGAGGGCCCGGAGGGAGGTCCCCATGCAGGAGGCCTCCTCCGCACGCCCCCACTCGGCTTCTGGCTCCTGGATCCATCCCCTTACTCGCTCGGCTGTTGCCGCCCAGTGGTAGAATTGTAGATTCGGGAGGGCTAGCCCCCCCCTGGATTTTGTTTTCTGTAGGACCTTCTTTGGGATCCTAGCATTTTTACCCCCATACGAACGCCATGATAAGTTTGTCCAGCGCTATGAAGAAGGCCTTGGGGATGTAGATCGGAATGGATCTAAACAGGAAGAGGAACCTGGGCAATACGTTCATTTTGATCGTCTGGACTCTTCCTGCGAGGGAGAGTGGGAGTGTGTTCCATCTTTGCAGGTCCTTTTTTACTTCCTCCGCCAGGCTGGTGAGGTTCCATTTGTGGATCCCTTTCCAGTCATGGGCTATTTGGATCCCCAGGTAGCGGAATTTATGTCGGGCTTGTTTGAACGGCAGCCCCTTTAGTGCTGCCCCCCCCCCCCCCCCCCCCCCCCTTGCTGGTGTACTGGGAAGATCTCGCTTTTGCTCATGTTGAGTTTGTAGCCCGAGAAGGCTCCAAACTCTTTCAGGAGCGCGATGATTCCGTCCATGCTGCTTTGTGGGTCCAAGATGTAGAGGAGCAGATCGTCTGCATAGAGTGAGACTCTGTGCTCTCTGCCTCCCCTTCGGATCCCCCTCCAATTTTTTGCTGCCCTGAGCACAATTGCTAGCGGTTCGATTGCTAGTGCGAACAGCAGTGGGGACAGTGGGCATCCTTGTCTGGTGCCCCTGTGCAGCTGGAAGTATTGGGAGTTGGTATTGTTGGTCCGTACACTCGCCATGGGGGCGTTGTATAGGAGTTTTACCCACGCGGTGAACCCTGTTCCAAGCCCGAACCGCTCCAGTACCTCTATGAGGTATTTCCATTCGACTCTGTCGAAGGCCTTTTCTGAGTCCAGGGAGACGACCACCTCTTGTGTTCTCTCCCCGGAGGGGGTCATTATCACGTTCAGCAGGCGCCTGATGTTCGCGGTGAGCTGTCTACCTTTGACGAAGCCCGTCTGGTCCTCTGTGACCACCTCAGGTACACAGTCTTCTAGCCTTTTGGCTAGGATTTTGGCCAGTATTTTGGCGTCTGCGTTCAGCAGAGATATGGGTCTGTGTGATCCACATTCCGTTGGGTCTTTGTCTTTCTTAGGTATCAGCGAGATTGAGGCCTGTGCTAACGTGGGTGGCAGTGTGCCCCTAGCTAGCGAGTCTGTGAACATCTCCCGCAGGTGCGGGGCCAGCGCTGTCGCAAATTTTTTGTAGAAGTCCGCCGGGAATCCGTCCGGTCCCGGCTCCTTCCCCGTCTGCATGGAGCTGATACTGTCCATGATCTCTCCCAGTGCTAGTGGTGCTTCCAGGTCCCGTTTCCTTCCCTCTCCCACGACTGGTATGACCAGTCCATCAAGGAACCGGTTCATCCCAGCCTTCCCCGTTAGGGGCTCTGAGGTGTACAGCTCTTGGTAGAAGGCCTTGAAGGTTTTGTTAATCCTCTCTGGTTCTGTTTCCAACATGCCTCTGGTACCCCTGATTTGCCCAATTTCTCTGGTGGCTGCCTGCTTTCTCAGCTGGTGTGCCAACAGGCGGCTGGCTTTGTCTCCGTGTTCGTACAGGGTCCCGCGTGCCTGGCGGAGTTGGTGCACTGCTTTCCTGGTGGAGAGCAGGTCAAAGTTCCTTTGTAGTTCTTTTCTCTCCGCCAGGAGCTCTACGGTCGGGGCCTCGGAGTATTTACGGTCTACCTCCAGTATGGAGTCGACCAGCTTCTGCCCAGCCACCCTTTCCTCCCTATCTCTTTGCGCTTTGAAGGCAATGATTTCCCCTCTTATTACGGCCTTAAGCGCTTCCCAGAACGTGGAGGACGATACCTCCCCGTTTTGGTTGTTCTCTGTGTACTCCGCTATGGCCTGCGCTATCCTTTCGCTGAAGGCCTTGTCAGCTAGTAAGGCACCGTCCAACCTCCATGTGGGGCGCTGGGCCCTTCCCGTCTCCAGCCGCACGTCCATGTAGTGTGGGGCGTGGTCTGATATCACAATTGCGGAGTATTCCACCTTGTCTATCCCTGGAAGCACCGTTTTCCCCACCACAAAGAAGTCAATTCTGGAGAACACGTTGTGTACTGGGGAGAAGAAGGAGAATTCTTTCTCCCCCGGGTGGGCGAACCTCCAGGGGTCCACAGCTCCCATCTGCTCCATAAAGTGACCGAGTTCCCTTGCCATGTTTGAGGTTTTCCCCGTTTTGGGGTTTGATCTGTCCGTCTTTGGGTCCTGGACACAGTTGAAGTCCCCCCCCCCCATGATTAGTCGATGCGTCGCTATGTCCGGGATTTCTGCCATGGTCTTTTGGATGAAGCTCGTGTCGTCCCAGTTGGGCGCGTACACGTTGACTAGGACTACCGGCGCCCCATCCAGGGCCCCGCTGACCATGACATATCGCCCCCCGTGTCTGTAACCGCCTTTGTCGCCCTAAACATTGTCCTCTTGCCGATCAGTATCGCCACCCCCCCTGGCCCTTGTCCCATAGCAGGAATGGTAGGTTTGTCCCACCCAGCCCTTTCTTACCCGCAGTTGGTCCTGCTCCCTCAGATGCTTCTCTTGGAGGAAGACTATGTCGGCCCTCATATTTCTGAGGTGGGTGAGGACTCTGGATCTCTTAAGTCCCCTTCCGTTCCAGGTGATTATCCTGGTGGGGGGCTTCTGCCCCCTCGTTCCTGTGGGATTAACCATGTTTGTCTGGTGGACGAGCCCCTGCCCTCCGGGGTTTCCCTTTGTTAGGGGGCCGTCCAGGATGGCCGCTACCACTGCTCTCCCCATGCGTTCGGGTCTCTGCGCTCCGGGGTTTCCCCTTGTCTTGGGGGCACCCGCCATGGCCGTCCACTGTGTGTCCGCCACGCGGGTAGTCCCCTGCACTCTGGGGGGGCCCCTTTGCCCACAGACCGTACTGGGTGGGTGCTTGCAGCGGTTCCTTGTTCCGAGCCCTTGGTTGTGGTACTTTGTAGCCCTGTTCCTTTTCTGGCCTCGTTTGTCCCTTTGACCCTACCTTTCCCCTCCCTGTGTGCCCCCCCCTGGTCTCTCCCTCTACCCTCCTCCCCTGTATACCCCTCCTTTGCTCCTCTATACCCTATTCCTGTCCCCGTTTGCTCTCCCGACTTTGGTGGGTGATCTCCCCCCTCCCCTGCCTGGCGCCTTCCCCCCTGTTGGGGGTGCGCAGCGGCCCTGCTTTGTTGCGTGCCCCCGGCGCTAGCTTTCCTGCTATTACGGTGGCTCCCCTCTCGGAGGTTGTTGTCTCGCTTCTCCTCTACCTGGCCTCTACGGTTTTCTGCCTGCTCTTCCCCCATCCTACCCATTGGCGTGTCGTTGCTCCTTGCCAGGGACCTCTCGTCCCTACCCCCCCCTGCTGTTCTTCCAGCCCGTGCTCCTCGACGAATCTATTCGCCTCAGCAGGGGCTGTAAAGAAATATTCCTTGTTTTGGTATGTGACCCAGAGCTTCGCTGGGTACAGCATACCAAAACGCACTTTGTTCCTGTAGAGAGCCGCTTTCGCTCTGTTAAACTCAGCCCGTTTCTTTATCCACTCCAAGGTCTTCATATATTCGGATGGTGTGCCCGTCCCATTTGCTGGCTCTATTTTCCTTGGCCCAGCGCAGGATTGCCTCCCTATCCCGGTACCGGTGCAGTTTGGCTATGACTGCTCTCGGTTGATCCCCTTCCTTGGGCTTCGGGCGCAGCGACCGATGTGCTCTGTCCAGATCTGGTGGGGTGGGGAAAGCTTTCCTGCCCACTAAGTTGCCCAGCATTGCAGCCACGTATTTTGTGGGGTTTCTACCCTCGGTCCCCTCTGGCAGGCCCACTATCCTAACATTTTGCCTTCTCGAGCTGTTTTCTTGGTCGTCTACCCTGCCCTTCAGGCTCCCCTGCGTTGCGCCCAGACTCGCCACTTCCCTTTCTAGGGCCGTGACCCGGTCGCTCATGTCTGTCGCTGCTTTCTCTAGCTCCTTAATGGTTGCCTCATGGGCTTCCAGTTTCCCCCCTTGAGCTTCCAGTTTCTTCCCTTGAGCTTCCACTTTCTCCTCCAATCTGGTCAGAGCCTGCTGCACCCCTGACATGGCCCTGGCCACTGCTGCCTGTGCTGCGGCCTCTGCGTCTGCTTTCAACTCTGCCTTGATTGCCTGCAGCTGCTCCCTCACCACCTCAGTAAAGGCTTCCTTCCAATTCACGCCCCCCTCTAACCCCAGGGGAGAGGGCGCCTGTCTGTCCGGCTCTTTTTGATGCGGCGGTACATCCGTCCCGCTGCTTCGTGTGCTAATCCGCTCGCGTGAGCTGGCTTGCCTTTTGTCCCGCCTGCTTTTGGTGCCCCCTTTCCCTTGGCTCCCTTCTGGCGTTTTTTTCTCCCCCTTCCCTTTCATCTTTTCTTCTCCCCTTGTTTTTCTGTTCCCCCTTTTTCGATGCCCGATTTTTATTTTATTTATTTGTTTATTAATTATTTTCTCCCACCTCCTTTTATGCAACTCCCCTCAGGTGGGCTTGCTTTGATGGGAGTGGGTGTAGAGAAAGAGAAAATAATATATATCCCTCCCCCTTTCTCTTTAACAGTGTACATTTTTAAAAATAAAAGTCCTTTTTTTTTCCTCGCCCCCTCACTTTTCCCCTACCTCTCTCACGCAGGAGAGAGAGAGAGTGAGAGGAGTCTGTCCAGTCCTTTGTTCTTGCCACGTGGTGGCTGCTGCCGGTTTTTTTTTTTTGGGGGGGGGGGGGGGGGGGGGGGGGTGTGTGTATGTGGAGACTCCGCTCCGGGCCTGGGGGGGGGGGGGGGGGGGAGACGCCGCTCCGGGGGCCTGTTTGGGGGGGGGGGGGAGAGACTCCGCTCCGGCCCTGGGTGGGGGGGGGGGGTAGACGCCGCTCCGGCCCTGGGGGGGGGGGGGGTATGGATGCCGCTCCGCTCCTTGGGGGGGAGGGGGGGGGGTAGACTCCGCTCCGGCCCTGGGGGGGGGAGTAGACGCCGCTCCGGCCCTTGGGGGGGGGGGGGGGTAGACGCCGCTCTGGCCCTTGGGGGGGGGGGGGGGGGGGTGTGCGCGTCCTTTCCCTTCCCTTCCCTCTTCTCCACCGCTACGGGAGCCCCTCACCTTGCGACCGCTCCGCTTGCTGACCGGAAGTCGTCTCCATTTCACAATGTTATGTACCATTTGCAATTCCTCCGATGCTGAAATAGTCTGTGTCCATATAGAGCAACAACTCGACAACATCGTAGCTTGGGGTGATAAGTGGCAAGTAACATTTGAGGCACATAAGTGCCAGGCAATGACCATCTCCAACAAGAGAGAATCTAACCAGCTCCCTATAACATTCAATAGTATTACCATTGCTGAATCCCCGACCGTCAACATCCTTTGAGGGGCTTAATATGATCAGAAACTGAACTGGACTAGCCACATAAATACTTTGGGCTACAAGAACAGGCCCGAGGCAAGGCATTCTGCAGCATGGAACTCACTATCTGACCCCCAAAGAATCTCTACGATCTGCAAGGCACAAGTCAGGAGCTTGATTGAATACTCTCCACTTGCCTGGACAACACTGAAGAAGCTTGACACCATCCAGAACAAAGCAGTCTGCTTGATTGGCACCACATCTACCACCTTCACCATTCACTCCCTCCGCTATTGAGAGACATTGACAGCAGTGTGTTCCATCTACAAGATACACCAAACCACCTTGCAAACTTGTGACTTCCTCCCAGGGTCTGGAAAAGGGATGCAGAACAACTAGGATTTTATTTGGTGGTGGTGCGGGGAGGGGGGGGGGGGGGGGGGGGTTGTTGTCACAGTGCTGACCTTGGTTGATCTACAACACATTTTGGCCATCCAGTGTCTCTTCTCCTCCTACTCTGTTATATTTGTTGATGCAAATGCCATGGCTCTGCAAGTATGTAGCGGGCTCGGTTTCTTAAAGAGACGGAGAAAGAAAAGAAAAACTGAGCCTAAAAGAAGCAGGATATAATCAAACAAAAACAAATGGGGAGGGGGGATAGGGAACGGGGTCAGCGACAGTGGAGGAGGAGAAGAAAGACGAGAGGGGAAAAGCTGGAGTGGAATCAGAGCAGCACAGGAGAGGCTGTCTAGGTGGAAGTCCGAACCCGAGGCACTGACTAGCTCTTGGGAATCCATACTGAGGCTGCGGATTCCCCCCACAGCCTTTATTTTCTGGTCCCGGTGGGTTAGGGAGGCTGAGAGCAGGTGGACAGAGCAGACTTGGATGTTAGCACAAGTTTAAAGTATGGACAGATTTGAGGTGTAAGTGGTGACATTTAATATGCTATTGATGTGATTCAGGAGTCAAAACATATGTAAAATCTGAAAAAAAGCATGTGGTAATGCGGTGTTATCCTTCACTCCAAATATATAAAGAAAGTCAAAGATTTTGTCAAAGTGTTTGCAAACAATAGATTTACTTTTGTGATGCATCGGTGTTCGCAACTAATTAGGAATTGAACTAATTTTCTTGTGTCAGATAGGCCCAATGCTTAATATAAAGGGGACGTTCTTTAGTGGTGAGCTGCTTCATTAGCCACTTCTGTCCAGAAGGAGGGAACTCGTGCAGCAGCAAATGAATGGACTGTTCCCCTCTCTTTCACACCTTCCCTCCCTTTTTCCCTTCAGATGTTCTTCAACAATTAAATAATGTGAGTTGCAGCATGGAGGTTGTTGGTCTTTTCTGCAGGTAGTCGAAATGTGCGAAACAAAAGCTGAAAGGTTTTCTTGTAATCGGGGACGCAAGTACTCAATCTGTTCTCAAATATGAATTTACTGTCACCGTGTAGATATGTTGCAATGTGTAGAACATGTTAACGAGGCAGTCATCAAAATCTGCACAATGTTATACATAGCTAATAGGATATTTTTCTGTCAAATTAATGATGCTATTAAGATAAAATCTGTACACTGTTTTGTTTAATAGTCACACTGTAGTCAGCTATAGAATGCACATAAGCAAACACTGCATTAAAATTGTTGCTACTCTTAATATTAAAGACCCAAACTGCATCTATATTGGACAATATTTGCAACTCGATGCCAAAATCATTTTTCTACGACCTTTCTGTGATTGTTTGGTAAATTGATTGGTGACTCTTGAAAGGGGGTAAAATAACATGATTGATTGAGGGGTAGAGTTGATGGGGGGAATGGATATGTGGTTCAGAAACAAAAGAGGCATTGGGACCCGTGATTTTTCTCTTGGGCTCTGCCTCTCCCACTAGAGATATAAGGGCAACAGACACATGGGAACATCAGGGCGACCTGATAGAGGTCGACAAAATTATGAGGGGCATAGACCGAGTGGATAGTCAGAGACTTTTTCCCAGGGTAGAGGGGTCAATTACTAGAGGGCATAGGTTTAAGGTGAAGGGGCAAGGTTTAGGGGAGATAGACGAGGCAAGTTTTTAAACACACAGGGTAGTGTATGTCTGGAACTCGCTGCCGGAGGAGGTGGTGGAAGCAGGGACGATAGTGACATTTAAGCCTCATCCTGACAAATACATGAATAGGATGGGAATAGAGGGATACGGACCCCGGAAGTGTCAAAGGTTTTAGGTTAGATGGGCAGCATGGTCGGCGCAGGCTTGGAGGGTCGAAGGGCCTGTTTCTGTGCTGTACATTTCTTTATTCTTTGTTCTATCACCTCCTACAAGTTCCCCTCCAGACCAACCACCATCCTGACTTGGAATTATATCAAAATCCCAAAACTCCCTCCCTTGTAGCAATGTTGGTCTATCTACACCACATGGACTGCAGCAGTTGAAGAAGGCAATTCACCACCACAACAGCTAAACATGCTGGCCGATCCAGCGGCACCCACACCCATATTTTTAAAAAATAAGCTTGTTTAAGACTGTGTTGCAATTTCTTCACACCATGATCTATAATATTCATGTTGCACAAGTCTGTGCCAACTCAATGTTTAAGCAAAATGGGAAAAATCTAATTTTGTATCACTTTCAAATGTTTGTAGACCCAAGCTCTCATATTCAGCCTTTGGCTGATGCATTGTGTTTGGGATTAAATTGGAAGAAAGACGTTGTGTACTATTTAATATTAAAAGATGGTCTGAAGATGATGTAGAGATCAATTGTACAGTAGCCACGTTTTGTGATTCATTTTAAAATTACTTTTACCACATCGTGAGCAAAAGAAATTGAGAGTTAATGGGAATGTGATGCTAAACCTATTTGGCTTTATGTAATAGCTTTAATTTGGGATGACATGATATGATTGTGTAGTTAGTTAGCAATACACATCTACCTGACGGATATGGGGATTCAAAGTTAGTAAATACAGATCACTTCAAAAAACCCACCGTTTTGATCTGTGTTATTCGTTTGAATGTCTTGTTTTCGGCAATGTGTAAAGTTTACACTTTTTATGACTATTTAACTTGAAGCATTCTTGGTCTTCAGGCTTCATACACTTGCCAACGATTTAATTCCCCTTCGGCTCACTGTCACAGTCTGAACTGGACTACTTTAAGTGTGACTGCATATCCTCGACATGAGATAGCCCACCTAGTTCCACATGCATATCATTGCTGACCTCATTTCCACCTCAGTTCATCTACTGTGAAAGCCCTCAGCCATGCTTCAGTCACCTCCCGAATTGCCTATTACTGTACGTCCTGGCTGGCCTCCCATCCTTCACCATCCATAAAGTCCAATTAATTCCAAAGCCCTGGTGTCAGTATCCTGCGCTGCACAGATCCCACTATATCATCATCCCTGCCGTGACTCCACAGTATTTATTCGACAATGGGATAGAAATCCACAAATCTAAAATCAATCACGCCAAGATAGATGGTATTGTCAGCAGTATATATGGGTCCATAAAATTACAAAGTGATATTGATACATGGAGTGAATAGGAAAAACGGTGGCAAATACATTTCAACATAGCTAAATGTAATAGCATCCACTTTGGACGTAAAAGGATGGAGCGTTACTTTCTAAATGGTGCAAAAGGGGCTACGGGTCCAACTACAAAGATCATTGAAATGTTGTGAAGAGGTACAGAAAATAACCTCAAGGTTAATGGAATACTGGCCTTTATATCTGAAGAAGAGTATACAAGAGGGGAGATAATCTTTTATTGTCACAACTATTAAGTTACTGCGGAAAAACTCCTAGTCGCCACATTCTGGCGCCTGTTCGGATACACAGAGGGAGAATTCCGAATTCTCAGCTGGTACTGGAATTGAACCCGCGCTGCTGGCATTGTTCTGCATTACAAACCAGCTGTCTAACCCACTAAGCTAAACCAGGCCCTAAAGTTCTGCTTCAGCTATACAGAACCCTAATTAGACCATACCTGGAGTACTCTGAACAGTTCTGGACACCACACCTCAGGAAAGATATATTGGCCTTGGAGGGAGTACAGCATAGATTTACCAGAACCATACCTGGGCTGTAAGGATTAAATTGCAAGGAGAGATTACACAGTCTATGGATATATTCTATGGAATTTAGGTTAACTAGTGATCAAGTTTTCAAGGCATTAAGGGAAACAGAAAGGGCAGATGGAGAGAGCCTCTTACAACAGGTTGGGGAGTGGAAGAATACAAGGCATAGTCCCCCTTTTGAGAGTGAAATTGGGCAGCGCTTCTACGTACAACGGGTGGTAGAAGTTTGGCACACTCTTCTGCACAGCAATTGATGCGAGATCAATTGCAATTTTTATATCTAAATACTGCTGAAAAAAAGAGAGGCATTATCCAAGCATCTTGTCTTGCACGCATCAGGACAGACACAAGAGTCGACTTACCAACCAAATCAGCACCCTTTTCTCCTGTGATATAAATTGTCACAAATGTTTGAAATTTGACATTCTTGCATTTGTCCTGATCCAAGTTCTGTACTACCAAGTGAATGTTTGTATCTGTTACTAATAGATTTTGGGCATCTTGGGCTATTAATGGGCATGGGGTAACTATATGGAGTAAGGTTGCAGATCAGCTATAATCCTATTGAATAGCTGAACAGGCTTGAGGGGCTAAATGGCCTGCACTTATTCCTAACTTGAAGCTGAATAACTCGGGTTTGAAATTTGCATTCTGTGTTTAAACTCCTTTGTAGCTTTGACCTCTTTTATCTCTAACTTACTTCAGTGCAGGGACTGGTCTCCACTTCTTTCTTTTTATTCCTCTGACTCTGGTTTCTCTGCAATTTGAGGTGATGGCCCAGAATTCTTTCTCTAAACTCCCCTATTTTTCCACCTTCTTTACTTGCTTTAATAACTGGACTGGTTTAATTTCAGACAGTTGCCAGTGAGAAAGATGAAGTCAGTAGTTAAGGAATAGATTTTGGAGCTGGGACCAAAAACAGTTGCTTCAATCTTCCCAATATTTAATTGCATGCACCATCTCTTTATGACTGGATTAAGCAAGTGATCGGCATATATAGGTCTTCGATGCTCTAATTCTTGAGTCAGATGCCATGAGTAAATTGCATCTCACTCCTAACTATTTTCTGAAAGTATCTGGACTCCACTTAGCATCTTCCTCTAATGGCACAGCAGAAATCATAAAAGTGAGGTTTAAGGGTCCATGGGCATAGTTGTGTATCTGTGCTTCACAGTATTATAGTGCTAAACTGGTTGTTTCATTTTTGAATATAGATAGCTCAGTAATGGTAATGGGGTCAACAGCTACAGAAGAGAGCAGCAGAGATCGTTAGTGAATGTGTGTCTGCACTCCATTGATTTTATGTCATTTATTGCCAGTTCATTTTTTGCAGATTGCATGCAAAGTCTGGGTTCAATGATTTGTGTGCAAAATACGGGATGTAATAATGAATGTGACCTATATTGAACTCATTATAGACTGGTCCTCGAGCAGCTTGTTGAATGGGTCAAATTAATATTCCACCTTTCCTAATTCAGCGTGAATATTTTTTGTGGCAGGAATGGGAGCAAGACAATGAAACCTCATTAGTGATCATTAAAGGAGCTGGAGAAAAAGCTTTCTGTGCTGGTGGTGATATTAGAGGTAAGTGTATTCTAAGTTTATTTGCATTTTATTAGCGTTTTTAGAATTGTTGTACACTGCCATATTAAATATACAAGCAAGGTTGAGTGCAATGTACTTACAGTCATGGCATATGTTCATAACTATCAGTCAATAACAACTGCAAAATCACAGAGTTGACAATTTTTCTGTTGGTTTGTATTGTATCAAACCCTATTAGTAATCTCCTGTGAAATCTCGCTGTGGCCACATACTTATAGTGCCGTAGCTGACTGTCCTATTTAAAAAAGGATTGGAGACTGTGCTGATGTATTTAATTCCAATATCGTGTACCTGCTGTTGGACCATTTTTTTATTCCCTCATTCAGAAAATACTTCCCCAAGCCACTGGTCTCCAGTTATATCACTGAAATGGTAGAATTTTGAATGTATATTTTTGATCAATAAAACATGACTTATGTACAGCTTCTACCATTAGTGGCATTGAAGAGATTAGTACGAATGAAATTTCACCCAGCAGTCAGTGGCTTTGTAGTTCAGCTACAATTGTTGGAGATTAGAGATCATAGAATTTACAGTGCAGAAGGAGGCCATTTGTCCCATCGAGTCTGCACCGGCTCTTGGAAAGAGCACCTTACCCAAGGTCCACACCTCCACCCTATCCCCATAACCCAGTAACCCCACCCAACACTGAGGGCAATTTTGGACACTAAGGACAATTTTAGCATGGCCAATCCACCTAACCTGCACATCTTTGGACAGTGGGAGGAAACCGGAAGAACCCGGAGGAAACCCACGCATACACAGGGAAAATGTGCAGACTCCTCACAGACAGTGACCCAAACCGGGAATCAAACCTGGGACCCTGGAGCTGTGAAGCCATTGTGCTAACCACTATGCTACTATGCTGCCCTTATCATCTATCATCGTTATTTTATTCTGGAAGACAGGACCAGAGCACCTGAACTGGTTGAAGGCTAAGTGTGAATTTTATGTTTCTTTAATAAGTCCTTGATTTATTGATTTTGCTGTTTCCTACTTAGCTGTTACGGAGGCAGGAAAAGTTGGAGACAGATTGGCAGAGGATTTCTTCCGGGAGGAGTATATTCTAAACAATGCAATTGGTATGTAAACCAAAATGCCAGAATAAGTCTGCTGCTAAAATACTCTTCAAGGACTATTTATGCATTTTATCCATCAGCATTCTTCTGGTTCTTTCTCACTTTGACCATTCTTGTGCTATTTCTGAGCAGAGACCTGGGCTCCCTATCACTTTTCTGCTGGATCCTGGGTGATATCTAACAGCTAGAATTCATTGTTTTTAAATTGTCCTCCTTTGTGCAGTGGTAGGAACCTGCTTGCATCTTCATGTTCTCAGGTGGATTTATTACAGCTTCAACAGTTTTGTGTACCGTAAACACGAAAAACGGGAGTATGATGTGGGCGGTAGATGCCGAGAGAAGCCTCCCATAGGCTTCCCAGCAGCCAGTACGCCTCGCTAGATCTACCTGATCTAGATGGACCTCGCAGGGCAGCATGATCAGGATCCCGCTCACAATGGGCATGACCAAGCCATGTACGTCTAAGTAGATTTTAAACCTACTAGGGTGTACTCACCTGGGATAATCCAGCCTCCCGGCATCTAACGGCCTCCCCAGGGTGTTCCCAGCTGGGCACCGTTCAGTACTGGTCCACAAAACGTGGACCAGGCAGACTAGCACCCATTGGGTCTCCCAAGCCATTAGAGGCCCTGGGTAGTCAGGGACAGTGTAGGGGGCCCTACCCCTGCAACATGGGCACCTTGGCACTGCCACCCTGTCACTGTCAAGGTGTCTGGAGCACTGCCAGTGTATCAGTGCCAGGGGGGCACTGTCGAGAGTCAGGGCCTGAGGGGGCCATGCCCATGAAAGGAAGGTGGAGGGGGGTATAAGGAGTGGGTGGTGGTGCAGGGTGGGTATGAAGGGGCCTCTGGAATGTTGGGGGAGTGAAGGGTGGGGGTCCTGGAAAGGGAGTCGGCCCGGAAAGTTGGCAGGGAGGGTGAGAAGACCTAAGGTGAGGGGAGGGGGTTCCTCAAACCAGTGAGAAACACCCCAGCGTCCAAAAAAGTGACTAAGTATGGTTAAGTAGCGGTAGGGAACTCCAGCAAAACCCGCCACAAGTGACACTTAGAAACTCTTCCATTAGATTGTGCCCCATGTCTGCTCCTTTACCCTATCTAATCTCATTAGAATGTGCCTGCTCGTTCTGGTGCAGTATCCTCCCCACCCCCTATTCTCGAATACTGTTTCGCACGAAGTTTGCACGTGATCACAACTCCTTGAGTGCAATGCAGGATTGTATAGTGTATATATATATATATATCTATGGTTTATTGTATGATTTAAATCTGAATGAAATGCTTTGGGGATGTTAATGACCAAAAAAAGACTCGATAAAAGATTTGCTAAAATAAGCAATTCAATATTTCCTTTAGGAAATTGTCAGATTCCATACGTAGCCCTAATTGATGGAGTAACAATGGGTGGGGTAAGTGTGTTCTCTCTTCTCTTAGTTGAGATTATAATGTTGTTCATTATAAATATGTAATCTCTGTCATGTTGCCAGATACTTAAATACACTGAAGTTATAATATGGAAATAAGTTATTTGTCCTAAGCCAACAATCCTGCTGGCTTTTACCCATTATGCAGGTAAATGATCCAAATCCTATTTTTCCATCTGTTTCCGTATGCCTTCCACATGTGAATACAGTATATAACATTGTTGCATCGCTCACCTTCTTCCCCACATCTAAGTATCTTCGTTTTTCTGGCATAAGGTTTAATTGTGCATTTTAGAAAGAAAATGTGTTCTGGAGTTTTTCTCATTTTCTCCCTGCTCCTGCACCGTTACCTCTGATATTCCCAAAGGATTTACCCTTGGTCCCCTCTGGTTTCTAAATCCCGCCACTTGGCAACATCATCCAGAAGCAGTGTTGGTTTTATATCTAAACTGACAACACCCAAGACTAACTCACTACCACCACCTCTCTCGACTTCTCCCCTGTTGCTAAATTATCAGGTTGCTTATCCCATACACAATTCTGGAAGTACAGAAATTTCCTCCACGTAAATATTGGAAAATCTATTTTCAGTCCCTGTTTCAAATTTGATTCTCTAGCGACTCACTCCATTGCTCCTTGGCAATTGTCTGAGGCTGAATTATACAATTTTCAACTTTGATGTTATATTTTACCCTGAGGTAAGCTTCTAACTTTGCACCATCACTAAGACTGCCTTTCTCCAGATCAGTAATATCGCCCAGCTCCTTCTCTGCTGCTGAAAACCTCATTCATTCCTTTCTTACCTCTAGACTTGACCATTCCAATGTACTCCTGGCTGGTCACCTTCATTCTACCCTCCATAAACTTGAGACCATCCAAACGTTGGCCTCCTTTGACCCAACCTATGCCAGGTTCTGTTCACCTCTCACCCTGTGCTTGGATCCCAGTCATGCAACGCTTTCATTTTGAAATTCATATCCTTAGTTTCAAAACCCTCTGCGATTTCACTCTTCCCTTTTTCTGTAATCTCTTGCAGCCCTGCAACCTTCTGAAATATCTACGCTCATCTAATTTTAGCCCCGTGGACATCTGTGATTTTCATACGATCGTAGAAAATAGGAGCAGGAATAAGCCATTTGGCCCAATGTGCCATTCAGCAAAATCGCTGCCTTCAGCTGCCCTTGCCCTAATCTCTGTAGGCGGTTCCAGTAACTTCATTGCAGTGTTAATGTAAGCCTACTTGTGACACTAATAAATTATTATTATTACCTCCTCTTTCATCCTTCTAAATACTCCTTAAAACTCACCTCTTTTATCAAGCCTTTGATCATTAGTCCTGACATTTCTTTACATAGTCCAGTGCCAAATATTTATTTGATACTGCTCCTATGAAACAACCTGAGACATATTTCTATGTTAAAGGTGCTATTATACATACAAATAGTGTTGCTATTATTGTAAATCTGCGACAGTGATATTCCTTATAAAGCCAACAGGTGGAGACATTGGGCTATTTTGGGTGACATGCGTCATTTAGTTCTCCATAAACATGGGCGTTTTAATCTTAGAAGTGAAACCAAGAGTGTAAACAATAATACAGACCAGTACCAGTCAATATATTCTACACTAAGTTTGGAGCATTCGGGTGGAGAATTGCTTTAAGTTGTCATATTTAAAGTTGTTTCAATTTAATATTGTGTTTTTAATGGGACCAGTATTCATGTTTAGCATTGTGGATTTGAATGACGTCATTTAGCACCTCTGTGACATCAGGTTATGTGATCAGATTATTGTCATTTTGGAATGGCTTCTCCAGCCAGCCGATCATCCCACCAGAAGGTAGAGAAGGACACCGGGGGCGAAAGGGAAGTTCAGGCAGCAGGCGGGTGGGAGAGTGAGAAAGATGGCTTGTGGGAAAGTAAATGATAACTGGGAATGGCGGGGAAAGGGAGGATCAACCAGCGGGAGACTCGGGGAGCACAATCGGTGGCCAGTGGAGGGTTGAGGAACAGGAGACGCGACGAACGGAAGAAACAGCGGCCGGGCAATATTAGAAAAAGCAAGCATATTATTTTTCTGTTTATACGATTATTTTATTTTCTAAGTTATCTTGTTGGCAAATATAGAACATAGAACATAGAACAGTACAGCACAGAACAGGCCCTTCAGCCCTCGATGTTGTGCCGAGCAATGATCACCCTACTTAAACCCACGTAACCCGTATACCCGTAACCCAACAATCCCCCCATTAACCTTACACTACGGGCAATTTAGCATGGCCAATCCACCTAACCCGCACATCTTTGGACTGTGGGAGGAAACCGGAGCACCCGGAGGAAACCCACGCACACACAGGGAGGACGTGCAGACTCCACACAGACAGTGACCCAGCCGGGAATCGAACCTGGGACCCTGGAGCTGTGAAGCATTGATGCTAACCACCATGCTACCGTGAGGCCCCGAATATGTAATTTTTATAACAAAAATGATAATTTAGCAATGTACTGTATTTAAATTTGCATCTCATAATGGTTTTTTTCCTCACACAAAAGGTCCAACATAACCTAATTGAAGCTTATACTGTTGCTCGTTATGCTTTCCTTAATTTGCTCTGTTTTAATTACCTTTGCTCAAGAGTCGCCAGGTATCTTTCTGATACCACCATAAGGTTCAAAACCGAATACTGATCAATGACTCGATACACCAGTTAGTAAGTTTGAAATCAATGCACATTTATTTACACACACAGTCAATTGTTACTCATGCACAAACTCTACTCACTAAACTACAACTACTACTAAAAACCTATACTTAGCTTTGGGCGCCCACTCAGTCAGAGGAACAATGGCTGTTCTCTGGTTCTGATACTGCTGGCTTCGAACTGGTATAGAATAGTAGCTAGGAGCGCCTATCTCGTAGCGTGCGTTGACCTTAGACTTACTTGGCTGGTGCTTGGCGGGCCTCTTGTGACTGAGAGCCAAATGCCAAGGTGAAGTTCAAGAGTTCTGAAGAGTTCTTCCGAGAGAGCGTTCTGACCTTGGGGACTCTGCTTTATAGTCCAAAGGGTTTCGCGCCCTTTTGGGCGGACCCTGAACTTGGTCCCAATTAATTAGACCATGTCCCAATCATTTGTATCGATTCTCTCCAATAAAGGGGCCATTTCTCGATCACTGGGCGGGCCCAAGGTAACTGTTGGCCTGCCTTTGTTTTAGTCTCCACTGGCGCCGGGGTGCCTGCCCTGGTACCGATTGTTTAAATGTTTCTCTTTTGTCCCCGGAGATAGCTCATTACTATGCTAATGGCTTGTAGTTTCAGTTCTGTCTGGACTCTGCAAGTTCCAATCCACAGGAAACCTTGTACCTGCTTGTTTTTCTAGTGCTGTCCATTTTTCCCTGTACTCTTTGCGAGTGTCCATTTTGGAATCGGGACTTGGCCACCCTAGGTGGCTACAATACGTTGGTTGCAATAGGAAAATCTGATTTTGCTTAAGGTGGCACTTTTCAGGAATGTCACCACAACATTGGGGCGGCACAGTGGTTATCACTAGAACATAGAACATACAATGCAGAAGGGGCCATTCGGCCCATTGAGTTTGCACCGACCTACTAAGCCCTCACGTCCACCCTATTCCCGTAACCCAATAACCCCACTTTCTCCCCGTGTCTGTGTGGGTTTCCTCCGGGTGCTCCAGTTTCCTCCCACTGTGCAAAGAAGTGCAGTTTAGGCGGATTGGACATGCTAAATTGCCCATTGTGTCCAAAAAAGGTTAGGTAGGGTTACTGGGTTATGGGGTTGGGGTGGAGTCATGGGCCTGGGTAGGGTACTCTTTCCAAGGGCTGCTGCAGACTTGATGGGCCAAATAGCCTCCTTCATCACTGTAAATTCTATGACTCTATGAGTCAGCGAAGAAATAGTGCAGAAATTAAGAATTGAGCACCAAGGATAAGTTAAATTAAGCCCTAAATTAGTTTGAATGGGAAAGTTTCTAAAAACTTTTATCTTTAATGCACATATTTTTGTTCTGTGGAAATTGAAGATGTTGCAAGCTAGACATTGTTAGCTAAGGGTCAGAGGTTTGGAAAAATGAAAAATTGTATTGTGATGCTCAGCGACATGTGGGACCAGTAACAGATGATATGGACCATATTGAATCCCTGCTTTTTACAATGCTGAATTGGTTTCACAGGATTTGGGTGGGAGTGGGAATTCATCTTGAATTCTTGAAACTGGTGAGCTGTCTTTTATTTCATTGAGCTTTACTCGCTCATGGGCACATGCATGGCGGATGCAGTATAATGGGGATAAATGTGACGTTATCCGCTTTGGTAGCAAAAATAGGAAGGTAGATTATTATTTGAATGGATGTAAATTGAGAGAGGTGGAAATGCAGCGAGACCTTGGTGTCCTCGTGCATCAGTCGCTGAAAGTAAGTGTGCAGGTACAGCAGACAGTAAAGAAGGTTTGTTGGCCTTCATAGCGAGATGATTTGAGTACAGGAATAAAGCTGCTTTACTGTGATTGTTTAGGGCACTGGTGAGACCACGCCTGGAGTATTGTGTGCAGTTTTGGTGTCCTTATCTGAGGAAGAATGTTGGTGTTATGGAGGGAGTGCAGCGAAGGTTTACCAGTCTGATTCCTGGGATGGCGGGACTGTGATATGAGGAGAGACTAAATCGGTTAGGATTAAATTAATTGGAGTGAGTGAGTGAGAGGGAATCTCATAGAAATTTATAAAATTCTAACTGGATTACACAGAGTAGATTCAGAAAGAATGTTCCTGAAGGTGGGGTAGTCCAGAACTAGAGGCCATAGTTTGAGGTTAGGGGGTAAACCTTTTAGCACTCAGGTGAGGAGAAATTTCCTCACACACAGAGTGGTGAATCTGTGGAATTTGCTACAACAAAAAGTTGTTGAGGCTAAAATGTGTAATTTCAAGAAGGAATTAGATATAGCTCTTAGGGTCAAAGGGATCAAGGGATATGGGGGGAAGGCAGGACCAGGATATTGAATATTATAAATAGCGGAGCAGGTTTTCAAGGGCCAAATGGCCTCCTCCTGCTTCTATTTTCTAAATTTCTATCCCAGCATAACTTTAAAAAAAAACCAACAAAATTTTGTGGGAGGGCAAGAATCTGTACCACATCTCAGAACCAATCCAGGAGTGTCTAGATTTTGAAAATTCTTATCCCTTTTCTCCATTGATTTGGCAAGACAATAATAGTGTTTGATGTCCATATTTGAATTCCTGTTCTATTTTTGATGCCTAGTGCCTTTACTGAATATATCCTTGTCAGTGCTTTTCTCTATACTTAAGCAATTAATTAAACATAAACGACTTTAATTTCACCAGTGTGACGGTTTCCATTCCCACACCAGCCATCCTCATTACCTGACTGAGATTTTCAATTTGCGTTAAATTACAGGTAGGATCTTAGTCCTGCTTATATTAGTCAGTGAGCAGCATCTAGTCATTCTGCTAGCTTGCACATTCCTTTGATTTCAGCTGGATCTAAAGTTAATTCCCAGGGTTGGAAAGGTGGTGTGCTGAGACCTTTGCACAATACGGGTGGCACGGTAGCAAAGTGGTTAGCACTGTTGTTTCACAGCACCAGGGTCACTTTCTGTGCGGAGTCTGCACATTCTCCCCATGTCTGTGTGGGTTTCCTCTGGGTGTTCCGGTTTCCTCTCACATGTCCCGAAAGATGTGCTGTTAGGTAATTTGGAGATTCTAAATTCTCCCTCCGTGTACCCGAACAGGCGCCAGAATGTGGCGACTGTGGCTTTTCACAGTAACTTCATTGCAGGTTAATGTAAGCCTACTTATGACAATAAAGGTTATATTATTACATATCACCGCAGAATACCGCAATGGAACAGTGGTTAGCACAACAGCCTCACAGTACCAGGGATCCAGGTTAAATTCCAGCCGTGGGTCACTATGTGGAGTTTGCACTTTCTGTGTCTGCATGGGTATCCTCGGGTGCTCCTGTTGTATTCTATATTTTCCCCGCGTCTTGACTGTAATAGAGAAATTCAAACAGCATTCATTAGGTAAGCAAAACTGAACTTTATTCACTAATTAGAACTGCTAGCAGAAATTGGCAGAAACTTGGAAAGTCGGAAGGCAGTCAATTACAAACTGCGGAGTCCGTCCCAAGTCTGCGCTAGTACAGAAAAAGAAGGCGATTCTTATACATTATAGGATCAAGATAACATGAATACAGCTTGGTCAGGAATTTGGTCAAAAGTAAAACATAAGTAATAATCGTTACAATGGCGGCACCTTGCTGACCGCCAGGGGACTTGAGTTTCATATTATTATCTTGTCTTTGTTTTAAGTAAGGGAAGAAGTTGTTTAGGAACAGGAAGAGATAGTTGTTCAGCTTGTTATGTATTAAGACTACTTCTAGCTCCAAGCCGTATCTAGACTCTCAGAGTCACCCGGTTCCCATAGACAGGCTGTCTCTGTTTCTGTGCCTTAGGTTATATGACATTAGTTTAAATTCACTTGTACCAAGAAAACTTGACTACTTTTCCCATCATGCCATTATTTGCTTCATACAATACCGCACTCCGGTTTCCTTCCACAATCCAGAGATGTGCAGGTTAGGTGGATTGTCCATGCAAAATTACTTACCTCTTAGTTTCCAAAAGATTGCTGTGATAGGGTGGGGTAGTGGGCCTAGGTTGGGTGCTCTTTCAGAGAGTCGGTGTCAACTCAATGGGCTAAATGGTCTCCTCCTGCCCTGTAGGGATTCCATGAACCCGAATGTACGCTCCAGATAGAAATATCAGAGTGTGAGCTAAGACTTGCTTCCATAAGACTACAGGCTTCAGAAAATTACCGATGAATACGAATGAGAATTTCCATATCAAAGAAATCCTCTGAGCATGTAAAACATTTTAGAAATTTTAATCCTGTGAAGGATTTCAGCAGAATTGAGTCAAAATTGGAAGGGATTTTGGACTCTAAAATGAAAATACACATGGTGGTGAAAAGAATTAATGTTGTTACATTCTGACTCCAGAATGTAATATGTATTCACATCACATGGTGATCGCTCAATCTCAATGTTACTATTAGAATTGAGGAATTGAAGCAAAGTGAGAAGGAAGTTGGTGAATTACTCCGTCTAATCTCTGAGATTGACATTGTCTAATGCTGGAATTTTGACTGCATGTCTCCTTGGGTTAATTGTGCGGGATATAAATGAGAATCTATGTTAGGAAAATAAAGATAATTTTAAGGGATTTAGATTTGTGTTGGTAGATGTTAGAAATAGGTATAGAACCATAGATTTTACAGTGCAGAAGGAGGCCATTTGGCCCATCAAGTCTGCACTGGCCCTTGAAAAGAGCACACAAGGCCCACGCCTCTACCCTATCCCTGTTAACCCCGTAACCCAGGAAATACACCGAACCTTTTTGGACATTAAGGGCAATTTAGCATGGCCAATCCACCTAACCTGCACATCTTTGGACTGTGGGAGCAAGCCGGAGCACCCAGAGGAAATGCACGCAGACACGAGGGGAACATGCAGACTCCGCACAGACAGTGACCCAAGTCAGGAATCGAACCTGGGACCCTGGAACTGTGAAGAAACTGTGCTAACCACTGTGCTACCATGCTGCCCACTTAAACCTATAGGTTTAAGTGTGTTTAATTTAATGTTTCTGTGGCTGGAAGGATAAAACCTATAGCTAGTTTCATGCTTGACAAAGGTTTTTGTATGTGTGGGGGTTGCTTAAGTTCCAACAGTGTTTCTATTGTGTTTAGAGAGGGCTACAATGTGAAGAGTAAATATAGTTTGGCAGATGTAGCAGTATTGCTTGGTAACTGAGGACCTTGTACGGCTAGAAAAGCTTTTAAGTATTAGTTTTAGCTGGATATATTGCAGTTGAAGACAGAATACCAGGGAGTGAATATCTCTCAACTCTGCCAGGAGAGGCTGGATAGGACACGGAGTTGCAAAGACGCAGACTTCCCAAAGAACCGGTTACAGTCCAGATAACAAGGGAATGCCTTGAGACGACTCGAGGAAAAGTAAACAAAGAGTTCTGAATTGAATTGCAGTAACTAGATTTAAAGTGGGACAGCAAACTTCAGAGGTAAATTAAACGTTTGATTTACTAGAGTCTGGGAATCTAACGGAAAGGTTTCTAAGTGTAATTTGTGGTGGGTTTTGTTGGGGGTTTCCTGCCAGATCTGTTGGCGAATTCGCCACTGCTATCTAACCATACTTAGTCATTTTCTGGGCCCTGGGAGTTTCCCCCCCCACTCAAGACCATACTTAGAATTATTTTCATCACTGGCAAGCTGAACCCGCTGGCCTGACCGGCTCCTAAGAGGTCAGGCCACCATTTTGAAAGGGTGCCCTGATCTCTAAGAGGGTTTGTGGATCCCCCCAAGCCCCCCATCCATGGGCAATAGCACACTTCCTTTCACATGGACGCGACCCAACTCCCCCCCCCCCCCCCCCCCCCCCAAAAAAGTGTGGACCGTTCATAACCTGTCCAGCACCCTTACCATCGTTCATACCCTCAACGGGCACAGCTCCAGCTGAACGTCCAAAATCCCTGACATTGTATGAAAAAAAGGAGACCCAGAAACTAACTAGCCTGGGCAAGAGCCAAAGCATGCACATGTGATTCGCCAGCCCCTGAGAGCACTGCTCACACCTATCCCCCACTCCTGAGAAGAACCCACTCATACTTGTCCTAGTCAGGTGCGACTTGTCCACCATCTTGAACTGGATCAGAAGTAACCTCGCGCATGAGGAGGTGAAGGTGACCCTGTGAAGAACCTCAATCCCCCCTCAAAAGACCAAACCCTACTCACTATCCCATTTACTTTTTACTTCCTCTAACGATGCCTGCTCTGTCGCTAACATCTCCTGATAGGCATCCAAAGTCTTACCCTCTCCCTAACCTGTCCATAAGCAAAGGCGAAGATACCAGGCAAAATGAAGGAAGCACCTTGCGCAAAAAATGGCACATCTGAAAGTCAAAAGCAAATATCAATAAAAAAAAATTTTGTTCTCTAAATTTAGAGTACCCAATTATTTGTTTCCAATTAGGGTGCAATTTAGTGTGGCCAATCCACCTTACCTGCACATCTTTGGGTTGTGGGGGTGAAACCCACGCAGACATGTGGAGAATGTGCAAACTCCACACAGACAGTGACCCGGAGCCGGGATCGAACCCTTGCCGTCAGTGCCGTAGGCAGCAGAGCTAACAGATATCAATTTATTAACACTGCAAAAGAAAGCCTTGGGAAGAAAGACTGGGAGACACTGGAACAAATTTGAAAACCTAGGGAGGATATTCATCTTCACCATCTGTACCCTTCCTGCTAAGGTCAGAGGGAGGGCATCCCACCTTTTCAAATCGACCTTCACCCCATCTGCCAGACTAGAGGCCCAGTCATGGGCCACCCAGATTCACAGAAACACAAAGCTACTCCTGGCCAGACGAAAAGGCAACCTCCCCAGATCAGCGCTCCTTCTCGGTGGGGCTCATGGGAAAATATTCACTTACCAAGATTCAGCTTGTATCCAGTAAAGGAACCAAACTTCCTGAGCAACTCCATTATCTCCCCTATATTGGAGAGTGGGTCTGTGATATATAGTAACAAGTCGTTCGCATATCACGACACCCCATGCCCCCTCCCCCCATGCTGTATACCCCTCTACCTGTTAGACAACCTCAACTCAATGACCAGCGGCTCAATTGCTAAGGCAAACAAAAGCAGAGGCAACGGACACCTCTGCCTTGTACTCCTGTTCAGTTCGAAATAACTTGAACTCAGGGCATTAGTGGTGGGCCTGTACAAAAACCTAATCCATGAAATAAATTTTGACCCAAAGCCAAACTGCCCCAGGACCTCAAAGAGGTACTCCCACTCAACGCCTTCTCCATGTCCTCCAAAATCACCCCGGGTAGGCAAAGCTCCAAACACTTTGCCCACACTTTAGCCAACAACTTAGCATTAGTGATTAACAACAAAATAGGCTGATAAGAATCATGGGATTCCTTCTTCAAGGTCAAGGAAAGTGGTGCCTGTGCCAGGGTGGCCAGCAACACGCCCCGGGACACAGAATCATTACACATATCCAGCAGAAGTGGAACCAACTGATGTTTGTAAAATTCAATGGGGAACCCATCCAGACCCGGTTCTTTTTCTGTCTGCATTAACCGAATACAGCTAATGATCACCTCCGGCTGTATTGGTGTCTCCCATCTCCTGCCTTCTCTTCTGCTCCACCTCTCGAAACGTCAGCCCATTCAAAAATTGTTTAATTGATGAACCCTCCTCCAGGGGCTCTGACTCGTACAAGTCATGGTAGAAGGCCTCAAACAGCTTCTCTGGAGCAGAAACTAGCCCGCCACCCGAGTTCCTAAACTGCACTATCTCCCAGGAAGCAGCCTGCCATCTCAGCTGGTGAGCCAACAGGCAACTGACCCTTCTCGCTATACTCATAAAAAGTCCCCTTCGAGCTGGCTCACCTCCTTACCCGTTGACAACAAATCAAAATCCATTTGCAATTTCTTTCTTTCCCCCATAACTCTGGTGTCGTGGTCATCAAATAGTGGCGGTCCAGCTCGAGAATGGAGTTCACCAGCCTCTGCCTCTCCATTATCCTAGTTATCCCTTATAATAGATTATCTCCCCCAAATAATCACATTTAGAGCTTTGCAGAGTGTGGAAGGCGAGTTCATCTCATTCCTGTTGAACTCAACGTACTCCCCAATGTCAGAGGATACAAGCTCACAAAAACTCATATCCGCGGGCAATGCCGTGTCCAGTCTCTGCGGAGGTTGCTGAGAGTGGCCCCGCTCCAACATCTGATCCACAAAATGCGGAGCGTGATCCGATATGATAATCTCATACCCTTCCCCTCCTCACCAAAACGAAGCCAATCCAAGAGTAAACCCAATGGACGTGAGGATGAAAAAGAGGACTCCTTATTCCTAGGAAACATACATCTTCTCAATTGTAGTGCCCCTCCCCTTCCCCCTCCATGATTAGCTGATGTGAATCAAGATCTGGGATAGACTCCAGCCCGGTCCAATTCAGGAGGGGTCAGGGAAGATCCCTCCCCCACCAACTTTCCAAACGTTTGGGCATATTGCCTATGGAGTTTGAGCCCTCCAGGCTCTACGGCATCAGGAGCGGTTCTCCAGATCATCAACCTTGGCCTTTAGCACTCTATGTTCCTCAGCCAACAATGGCATCTCTGCCTCCAGGCAGACAATCTGATCACTATAGTCAGAGTGCGCCACCTCCACTGTCTGTATCGATGCCCCGTTTACCTCTATCTGCCAATCCATCTTGTCCATGGCCACCTGAATTGGGGCTAAAGCCCCCTTCATTGCCTTCTCCAGATCCTCCGCGACTGCCTGCCACAGCTTCTTAAATTCATCGGTCAAGAAGTTAACCAAGTCGACATAGCTAAGCCTCCACCATGGACCCCCCCTGCTGAGGCTCTAGGAACCTCTTGAGTCTGAAGATGGTCCCTTGCCCAATTTCTGCCTTGTATTATATCTACCAGACGTTACTCGTACTATTATTCCATCAATGGGAGCGTATTCCATCAAATGACACCAATTTCCTCCAAACCATTGCCCATAAACTGGGCAAAAAGGGCCAAAAACAAATTATCCTGGCGTGAGCCACCAGGTGTGCAACTGCTCACACTGCCGCCAGAAATCCTCGAAATGAATTCATAATACGCAACCGAAAACTAGCTATCCCTGACTATAGATTAGAGATTGTATTTTGTAGCCATTTCCTTAAATTCCAGGTAATATGTTATTTTCATGGAAAATAAATGCCAGGAGGCATCTCCTTTCACATTATAAAATCTCTTCTCACCACTATATTTAGCTTTGAAGTACAGAAACGAATTAAGGCATAAGTTTTCGAATTGGCGTTGTGACGACTGGGAGATGTTAGGCATTTGGATTGAAGAAGTAGTAGGCAATTCAGGGATTAACAGCCTGAGGGTAAAACTGCGAGCACTGAGTCAGAGGTCACACCTGGCCTGAATTATATTGTTCCATTCAGACTTAAACTCAATAACGGGGGATAAACAGGTTAGCCCTGTTCAGCCGGGGTGATTCACTCAAGACCTTTGTCATCCAAGATACTCTTGTCTGACCAACCATTAGCCCATTACGGAGTCTGATGGCCTCTTTTGTCTGCAAATTGGAGGTTGGTTGCATATTTATAGCAAGGCCCTGTTCTTTTGTGTAAACGGGAATGGGTAATCAAAAGTCCAGATATCGATGATGAGTTCAAGTCTGGACATGTCTGCATAGAACCACCTTTGAGGGACTGGGCGGAGCTTGGAGAGAAAAATTGAACAAGTATGGGCAAACATATTTGGAGAACGATCAGGAGAGGCCATAAAAAACTGCCACAGAGACAGGTTCTCGGACAAGGTGAGAAAGAGCTTCACTACTTTGGGCAGCACGGTAGTACAAGTGGATAGCACTGTGGCTTCACAGAGCCAGGGTCCCAGTTTCGATTCCCCGCTGGGTGGCTGTCTGTGCAGAGTCTGCATGTTCTCCCCGTGTCTGCGTGTGTTTCCTCTGCGTGCTTCAGTTTCCTCCCACAGTCCAAAGACGTGTAGGTTAGGTGGATTGGCCCTGATAAATTGCCCTAAGTGACCAAAAAGGTTAATGGGGTGGGTTACGGGGATAGAGTGGAAGTAAGGGTTTAAGTGGGTCAGTGCAGACTCGATGGGCCGAATGGCCTCCTTCTGCAGTGTATGTTCTATGTTCTGTGTTCATCTACCAGCCGGAATATATTCCATGAATCAAGTATCATTGTTGCTGTCTGCCTCTGTAAGTGGAGTTGAGCATTGTATGTTCATTTTATGTGCTGTTTAATGGGAAATAGTGGGAAACCATGTGTTATCGTTAAGAGATACATGTTTGTTATAACCTGATTCAAGGTCACGGGTCTGCACCATTAGGTGCCCAGTAGTTTCACCTGAGTATGATCTTCCCAGATGAGGGGACGGAGCTACACCCTTAACCTATGGGACCTTGGGTCTTAAATACTGCGGCCCAAGTGTAGGCCAAGCATGGGAGACCCTTTGGGGAATAGGAGTGAATTAGAATAGGTAAATAAATAGTATGCTTTTCTAAACCGTCGTCGTTTCCGACTGGTCGCTTGCCTGGGACTTTACACTGTTCTTGTTAGGTTTGAAGTTTAAAGGTTTAAATATTGTTTTTCCTTTGTTATAATAAAGTTTACTTTGTAAAAATAACCAGGCCTTATTTCTTATGCAATCACTCCTGGAGTGAATCGGTCTTTCTGTGTTGTCTTAAAAGTACAAACAAATGTTGTGCTTCTGGTCCAGTATCTTAGCCATTGTTGGGATCTGGTCTGGTGTCCATAACAGCATCAATAGACCTTTGAGCTCTACCAGGAGATTCCATTAGGTCATCAGATTTATGCAATTTTCTGTATTTGTTATCTAACTAACAAGCTGTTTCTGTTGCCATAATAACATTTTCCGCAATGAAAATATTATTTGCTTTTGAGTGGCTGACACTCCGAAGTCATGCCAAGAAGATTTGAGATGACTAACTTAAATAAAGGAAACCTTTAATTAACAAAACGTCTTGTATTTATATTGGGCTTTTAATGTCAAAAGCCCTATAAGGTGCTTTGCAAGAGCATTGCCAACAAAATATGGCAGAACTAAATGATGTGGAGATGCCGGCGTTGGGCTGGGGTGGGCACAGTAATAAGTCTTATAACACCAAGTTAAAGTTCAACATGTTTGTTTCGAATCACTGGCTTTAGGAGCGCAGCTCCTTCATCAGCTGAGTGAAGAGGTGGGTTGTGGTTGTGGAACCCATCTCCACTCACCTGATGGAGGAGCTGCGCTCCGAAAGCTAGTGATTCGAAACAAACCTGTTGGACTTTAACCTGGTGTTGTAAGACTTATTACAGAGCTAAATGAGATATTGGGTCAGATGATCAAAGTCTTGGCCAAAAAGATAGGAATTAAGGAGCTTCCTAAAGAAGGAAAGCGAGGTGGATTGGATTGGATTTGTTTATTGTCACGTATACCGAGGTACAGTGAAAAGTATTTTTCAACGTGCAGCTCACACAGATCATTTAGTACATGAAAAGAAAACAACGTAATAGGACAACACGAGGTATACAGTGTAAACACATAGGCACAGACATCAGGTGAAGGACACGGGGGTGTAGTATCAGTCAGATCAGTCCATAAGAGGGTTGTTTAGGAGTCTGGTAACAGCAGGGAAGAAGCTGTTTTTGAATCTATTCATGTGAGTTCTCAGACTTTTGTATCACCTGCACGATGGGAGAAGTTGGAAGAGTGAGTAGGCCGGGTGGGAGGGGGCTTTGATTATGCTGCCAACTTTCCCCAGGCAGCGGGAAGTGTAGATAGAGTCAATGAATGGGAGGCGGGTTTGTGTGATGGACTGGACGGTGTTCACGACTCTCTGAGGTTTTTTGCAGTCTTGTGCTGAGCAGTTGCCATACCAGGCTGTGATGCAGCCAGATAAGATGCTTTCTATGGTGCATCTGTAAAAATTGGTAAGAGTCAATGTGGACATGCTGAATTTCCTTCGTTTCCTGAGGAGGTATAGGCGCTGTTGTGCATTCATGGTCGTAGGTTCGACGTGGGTGGGCCAGGACAGATTTTTGGTGATGTGCACGTAGGAATTTGAAGCTGTTAATCATCTCCACCTCGGCCCCGTTGATGCTGACAGGGGTGTGTACTGTACTTTGCTTCCTGAAGTCAATGACCAGCTCTATAGTTTTGCTGGCATTGAGAGAGAGCTTGTTGTCGTTACACCACTCCATTAGGTTCTCTATCTCCCTCCTGTATTCTGACTCATCGTTGTTTGAAATCTGACTCACTACAGTTGTGTCATCAGCAAACTTGTAGATGCAGTTGGAGCCAGATTTTGCCAAGCAATCGCGCATGTATAGGGAGTATTGTAGGAGGCTAAGTACGCAGCCTTGCGGGGCCCCGGTATTGAGGACTATTGTGGAGGAGGTGGTGTTGTTTATTCTTACAGATTGTGGTCTCTGGGTCAGGAAGTCGAGGATCCACTTGCAGAGTAAGGAGCCAAGTTTTGAAGCTTTGTTATGAGCTTGGCTGGGATTATGGTCTTGAAGGCGGAGCTGTAGTCAATAAATAGGAGCCTGATGTAGGAGTCCTTGTTGTCGAGATGCTCCAGGGATGAGTGTAGGGCCAGGGAGATGGTATCTGCTGTGGACCAGTTGTGGCGGTATGCGAATTGCAGTGGATCTAGGCATTCTGGGAGTATGGAGTATATCTCATAACCAACCTCTCGAAGCACTTCTTAATGATCGATGTCAGGGCCACCGGATGGTAGTCATTGAGGCACAGGGTCTGGTTCTTCTTTGGCATCGGTATGATGGTGGTCTTCTTGAAGCAGGTGGGGACCTCGGAACGGAGTAGGGAAAGGTTGAAGATGTCCACAAACACATCTGCCAGCTGGTCCACACAGGATCTGAGTGGGCGACCAGGGACCCTATCGTCTTCCAAGGGTTTATTTTCAGGAAGGCCAATCTGACTTTGGAAGCTGTGATGGTGGTTATGGGTGTGTCTGGGGCTGCTGTGGCAGTCGACAGCGGTTTGGTGGTTTCCTGCTTGAACCGAGCATAGAATGCATTGAGTTCATCGGGGAGGAGTGCGCTGCTGCTGGAGATTCTGCTCGGCTTTGCTTTGTAGCCCATTATGTTGTTTAGGCCTTGCCACAGCCGACGAGAGTCTGTAACTCTAGTCTGTGACTCTAGCTTGGCCTGATATTGTCTCTTTTGGCATCCCGGGTGACTTTGCGGAGGTCGTACCTGGATTTCTTGTATAGGTCAGGGTCGCTTGACTTGAACGCCTCAGACCTGGCCTTCAGTAGGGAGTCAATCTCCCGATTAAGCCATGGTTTCCGGTTGGGGAATGTATGCACTACTTTCTTTGGCACGCAGTCATCCACACATTTGCTGATGAAGTCTGTGATGGTGGTGGCATACTCGTTTAGGTTGGTTGCTGAGTTCTTCAAAATGGACTGTCCACTGACTCTATGTAGGAGTTCTTCTATTTCCTCGGACCAGCACTGCGTAACCTTCTTAACCGGATTCTTCCGCTTAAGTTTCCGTTTGTATTCTGGGAGAAGGTGCATCATCTTATGGCCTGATTTTGAAGTGCGGTTGGGGGATGGAACGGTAGGCGCCCTTGATTTTGTGTAGCACTGGTCGAGAGTGTTGTCGCCCCTGGTGGGACAGGAGATGTGTTGGTGGAATTTTGGCAGTACACTCTTGAGGTTGGAGGTAGAGAGGTGTAGGAAGGGACTTCCAAAGCTTAGATCTTCGGCAACTGAAGGGAGGGCCATCCTTGGTGGAGTGATTAGAATTGGAGATGCTCAGATACCTGGGAAGATCATCAGACTTAAGAATATTTTGGAGAGGTTTGAGGCCATGGAATGGTTTTGAAAACAAGGATGAGAATTATAAAATCACGATGTTGCTTGATTGGGAAGAAGTATAGATCAGTGAGCAGAGGGAGGATAGGATTTGGGATTAAGTTAAGCAGTGTTTCAGACAATGTCAAGTTTACAGCGGGTCGAATATGGGAAAACAGCCAGGAACCTTCAAGGATATGAGAACAACCCTGTTAAAGATAACTGTATTTATTCTCCTTTTGATCACACACTGTTGTGTTAATTATGGCAGTGAGTTCTCATTGTTATTGAGAATTCGATTCCAGGAAAGTTCTATTGAATGGCATCAACTTTATTCCGTTCACTAATTTCTACAAGGTTATTTATTAACTTCCGTGATTGTTGAAAGCAAGAGTGTTGGTGGAAAATGAAATGTAGGTTAATATCATCCCTGGGTAATTTTTGGAGATATAAGGGTCGGGATTCCCCGAGCCTGCGCTGGGTCAAGAGAATTGGCGGTGATGCCAGAAATTCCAGTCACGCCGGGACACGTGTCCACGTGGTCGACGCGGCACCGGTCGGGGACCGTTTTCACTGCCCCACGGCGATCCTTCGCAGTCGGCCAGCCGAGTTCCGCCACCGTGGTTCCAACCTGGTACCACCCGGTGGGAGCTTGGACCCACGGCCGCGATGGCCATCCTGGTGGGGGGGCACGGGGATCAGACTCCGGGGGGGGGGCATGACGGCCAGACCCACGATCGGGGGCTACCGATCGGCGGGCGCGTGCGATCTGGAGGGGGTTTACCTCCTTCCGCGCAGGTCCGCTGTGTCGCTACGCCATGTTGCGCAGTGCCGGGGCGGAAACTGCCACCACGCGCATGTGCAGACCCGCGCCGGCAGTGCAGGGCCACGTATCAGCGCCGGAGCAGCGCGCAGCACTCTGGCCCCCTGTGGCCCACTGAATCGCTGAGCCAAGAGGCCCATTGTCACCGGCGTGAAACATTGCCTGCATCAACACCTGGCTGGGGTTTTGGAGAATCTCGGCCCAGATGTTTAAATTTGGCAGTCAGTGCTGATTCCATAATCAAATTACATTATTACAAACGTCTGGCAACAAGATGTTCTTCTTTAACCCATTTTATTCCATTGAATTTGATGCAGTTTGAACTCCGGTGGCGCTATGTGGTGGGAAGACTTAGATAAGGCCATAAGATATAGGAGCAGAATTAGGCCGCAGGGCCCATCAAGTCTGCTCCGCCATTCAATCATGGCTAATACTTTCTCAACCCCATTCTCCTGCCTTCTCCCCATAACCCGGATCCTCTTATTAATCAAGAACCTGTCTAACTTGGTCTTAAAGACACTCAATGATTTGGCCTCCACAGCCTTCTGCGGTAAAGAGTTCCACAGATTCACCATCCTCTGGCTGAAGAAATTCCTCTTCATCTCAGTTTTAAAGGATCGTCCCTTTAATCTGAGATAGTTTCTGGTGACTTCTACCAGGGTACTGCATTTTTAGCCCTTTTCGCCTAGTTTCTGGGGTACTTTTGTTTAACACCCCACCTGATCGATGGCATAAAGTGCCCACACAAGGACCAGAGCAAAGAAAGCTGAACAAAGAGATTCGTCGACGGAACCAGAGACTTCTTGGCACTCCTCAGTAGAGAAAATGACGGAGTCCACTCCACTAACAGCCGAGATGCTTATGAGCATTTCTTTTATGCGGGCACTTTATGCCATCAACCAGATGGGGTTTTGGGTGTTGTATTGTTTGGGGGCAGTGAGGTGGGGGGTAGGGATAGTTAGCTGAAATTGACTGCAGATCTTTCATTGTTTTGTCTTGCTGGTGGGATTGGTGGCAATCTTGGGTGGGCCTAAGCAATTGCTGGATGACCCCTTTTGGGGGAAATGATTGACTCTGATGCAAGGGGGGCCAGTCACCTTGAATGTAAGGCAATTGAAGGCCCAGTGAAAACGTTGAGGGTATTTGCTCACCGGAAAAGTTTGTGTGCTGATGTGGTTTTCTGCGGGAGACTAATTTATGAAAATGAAATGAAATGAAAATCGCTTATTGTCACGAGTAGGCTTCAATGAAGTTACTGTGAAAAGCCCCTAGTCGCCACATTCCGGCGCCTGTCCGGGGAGGCTGGTAGGTAAGGGACCAGACTAGGTTAAAGAAGGGGTGGATGAGTCCAGTATTTCACTTGGGTTTCGCGGTCCTAGGCGGCAGCAATTGTGATGATTAAAAGAGTCTACTTTTCGCCATTAAGATCTTGGCGGAACTTAATGGTAGACATGTGGTTGTTAGTGGGTCCTTTGCAGGGATTTTAAAAAAATTTACGGGATGTTGGCGTCGCTGACTGGGCCAGCATTTATTTCCCATCTCTAACTGCCCACCATTTCAGAGGGCATTTTGAGAGTCAACCATATTGTTGTGGCTCTGGAGGCACACGTAGGCCAAACCAAGTAAAGATGGCAGATCTCCTTCCCTAAAGGGCATAAGTGAACCAGGTTGGTTTTTATGACAATCAGTAATGTTTTCCTGGGAACCTCCGGAGGCGACCGTTGTGTGAGTGGTCCCGCATTTGGTAGCTCCCGCTCGTGGTGGATCTTTTGGACTTTTTCCCCCCGATTTACGGCAGATTTGATCGATAAAACAAGGGACTGGTGAAGTAGAAGAAGAGGATTCCCCACCAGTGTATGGATTTGTGCACCAGAAGTGGTCTGAAAAGAAGAGAACGTTGGTCGATGATGGGAGTGAAACCTGCGACACAGGGGAATATGGCGGAAGGTCAGGGACTGCTGCTGCCGGCCCAGTGTTCGACGGAGCAGCTGGTTGCCTTTCTCCATGAGAAATTTGCCCAGCAGAGAAAAGAATATCTGGATCCGATAAAAGCAGGGATTGCTCATGTGGAGTAGAGACGGGAAAATTGGGGCCAGGCGATCCAAATGGTGGAAGAGGCAGTTGCTGAGCACGATGATCAGCTGGCCGAGATGGCGATGGGGATGGGGCTGGTGAAGGACCACCAGAAGAGGCTGCAAGATAAAGTGAAGGATCTGGAGAACAGATTGCGGAGACAGAATCTGAGGATCGTTGGTCTTTTGGAGGGCAGGGAGGGATCGGGCGCAAGTGCTTATGTGGTGCGTATTTTCGAGATGCTGCGGGGGAAGGTGCATTTGCTCGGCCCTTGGAGATGGACAGGGTGCACAGGGCGCTTATGGGGGCGGCAGCTCTGAGGTGTGGGGACAGTGGAGGAAGCATATGAGAGTGGAGGGAGCGTTGGTGTGGGCTCCAATCTGTCGGAACCACCGGATTGTGCCGGGGAGGTTGGATGGGGGGTTTTGGAGATGGCAGAGAGCAGGGATTGAGAGGCTAGGGGATCTGTTTATTAACGGGAGCTTTCCTTGTTTGGAGGATTTGGAGGACTATAACTGCCAGGAGAGAATGGGTTTCACTATCTGCAGATGAGGGACTTTGTACGAAGGCAGGTTTTGACCTTTCCATTTCTACCGCCCCGGGGATACAGGATAAGGTAGTTTTGAAAACGGGAGTGGGGGAGGGGAAGTTGTCGGAAATTTAGAAAGAGCTCAGGGAGTGGGAGGGAACCCAGATAGGGGAGGTAAAGCGCAAGTGGGAAGATGAGCTGGGTAAGGAGCTAGAGGCAGGTCTGTGGGAGGATGCCATGAGTAGAGTCAACACGTCCTTATCATGTGCCAGGTTCAGCCTGATACAATTTAAGGTGGTCCACAAAGCACACATGACGGTGGCCCAGATGAGCAGGCTTTTTGAAGGGGTGGAGGACAGGTGTGGGAGGTGTGTGGGAGGGAACGCAAATCATATCCACATGTTTTGGGCATTTCCGAAGCTTGGGGGATTCTGTCAGGGATTTGCCGATGTCATGTCCATGGTATTAAAGGCAAGGGTGGCACTAAGTCCAGAGGTGACGATTTTTGGAGCGTCAGAAGACCTGGAAGTCCAGGGGGTGAGAGAGGCCGCTGTTTTTACTTTCCCTTCTTTGTAGTCCGGAGACGGATCCTATTAGTGTGGAGGGACTTGGAGCCCCCAGAATTGGGGCTGTGGGTTAGCGACATAGCCGGGTTTCTCAGGCATGAGAAAATTAAGTTCGCCCTAAGAGGATCAATATTAGGGTACATCCGGAGGTGGCAGCCGTTTATCCACTTCTTCGGGGAAAATTAAACTGTTAGCAGATACAATAGGTAGGAGGGGTGTAAGGGAACCTTGGGGGGGGAGAGCGGGGGGGCGGTGGGGTGGGGGTGGGGGGGGGGGGAGAGAGATAGTTTAGTTTAGGCGGGATCTGCGAGAGAAAGAGGTGGGACTGGGGAATTGTGTGTATATGCCACGTTGGCTGGATATGGTTGTTGGTTGGTGGGATAACTGATAATTACTGAATTATGTTGACATTTGTATTTGTTGTTATAAAATCATAAATGCCTCAATAAAAGTTTTTTTTAAAAAAAGTAATGGTTTCATGGTTATCATTAGACTGTCATGGCGGGATTTGAACCCGGTCTCCAGATGTTGCCCTGGGGTCACTGGATTACTGGTTCAGTGACAATACCACTACACCACTGTTTACCCATAATCTTGGTGGTCCAGGTTAATGTTTGTGTGCCAAAATACGGTAATATTGGTTTTGTTATCAAGTAGCTAACCTTCATTCGTCACTTGGACTCGCATCAGCTAATCTTTTTTTGGGGGGGGGATCTTATCCGAGAATGGCTGGATCTAGGCCCAGGTCGCTGGCTCCACCAGGGGTGGCAAAGTGTTGTTGGCTCTTATGGAGCAGATTTGGGGGGGGAGCGGGGCAGATCTGTGGCGTTGATTTGCACCTGAGGGGGTAAAGATTTGTTTCTGCCCCCCCACCCTTTGTGGTCGGTAGGTCTCTTCACCCCTGAGTGAAGAGGGTGGGATATTCGCCGATTGTGATTTCGGACCATGCTCTACATTTTGTGGATTTGATGATAAAAGTCAGGTCCCTCCCGAAACCTGCATGCAGGTTGGATGTTGACAATGTATTTTGTACAAGTATATCTTCCGCCATTGGGAAGTATATAAAATTTAATAAAAGTGAGCCTATCTCACCTTCGATGCTGTGGGAAGCACTTAAGGTGGTCATCAGAGGGGAGAGAATTTCCTACAAAGCACAGGTGGAAAGGAATGCGAAGGTGGAGCGGCAGGGGCCGATGGGCTCCATCCTTGAGGTAGACCATCAGTACTCACTTGCCTCTACCCCGGACGTATTTACGAGTAGGAAAACACTACAGACGCAGTCTAATTATAATAATAATCTTTATTATCACAAGAAGTCTTACATTAACACTGCAATGAAGTTACTGTGAAAATTCCCTAGTCGTCATACTCCGGCACCTGTTCGGGTACACAGAGGGAGAATTCAGTATGTCCAAACTATGTAACGGCACGTCTTTTGGGACTTGTGGAAAGAAACCGGAGCACCCAGAGGATATTCACGCAGACAGAGGGAGAATGTGCAAACTCTGCACAAGTCTGATTTGCTAATGACAGGGAAGACGGTGAGCTGGCTATGAAGATCGAGGGGGTACTTTTGAACATGGGGAGAAGGCCAGTCGCCTTTTAGCTCATCAGTTGAGGCGGCAGACTGCTTCCCAGGAGACTGTACAGATAAGGGACTTGGGTGAAGGTCTCCAACTCCGCCTGGTGTCTCGGCCTGGCTGGGTAACCTCTTGGAGTTTCCACATTTGGAGAAGGTCAAATATGCTATTAGGGGGTCGATAGAAGGGTTCCACCTAAGATGGCAGCCATTCATTTCCTCTTTTGAGGAGTTAGTCACCGTTTAGCTGTTAAGGGTTTTCTTTAGTTTAATGTTGGGGGTGGGGGGGGGGGGGGGGGTGCTGGCTGTGGTGGTGGTGGAGGATTGGATGTGTTCCTGATTGTTGATTGTGTTATTTTTACATTGTAACTGGAAGTAGCTGTTTTGGATTATATTATACTATTTTGTTTTAATTGAAAGGTTTTCAAGAAAAAAAAGATTTTGACACAGTTTTCTAATACAGAGCATTGGAGGGAGGGGTTAATCCATTTTGTTTATATACTACCAACAGAGCTTTCCGAGCAGTTCAGTAGACTTTTCCAGAATAGCTGAGCCACAAATCCCAGCAAGGTCACAGGTTTGATCCGTGGCTCTAATAGTTGGAGACAGAAGTGATAACAGCTGTGATGTTTATCTTTATTTTTAGTTTGTTCCCTTTGTTTTATTAACCACCCGCCTCAGTTGAAGTGTCAACTGATACTCTGTGAAAACACCCAGATAAAGAATGACATCTCGGTAAGGTACTGGAGAGTGTTTGGTTGCTTTGGAGTCCAGTAAATTCCTTTTGATGAAAAAGAGGAATGAAAGCTGAGAGGAAAAAAGCGTTACAGGTTATTTTAGCATAATTAATGTAGGTGCGAGTTTTGGGAAATGATGTTACAATGCTTGTACTAAAGTACAGAAGACCAATATCTATTAATCAAGTTGACCAGAAGGCGGCGTGGGGGGGGGGGGGGGTCTGAATGTTTATGACAACACCTGTTTAGGTAGTTAATATAGCTGACCTGTCAAAATGATGGATTATGAGTGAAACAGAATGTTGTGTATGAATATAACCCTTGTGTCATGAGAATGTCGCTTTAAGAAATGTTTGGCTGCTCATGTTACTGCAGTGATGTCAGAGTGTGAGTGGAGCTGAGCTCTGGCTCTGCTTTTTAGTTTCACTTTGAGAAAAGCTTGGGTGTGTCTGTGTTTTTTTGGTTTTGTTTTCATTGGAGTGAAGCCAGACAAAGCAGGTGTACTGTTGATCTCTCTGCCATGGAAAGACTTTCTCTTGATCATTTGGTGAATTCAGAATTATGAATGTTTTCAGTAGTGAATGTAAACCTGATGTGCTTCTGTTAAAAGGTGTTTTTTTTGTCTTCTAGATGTTGTTTGTGAAGTTATAAAGGATTACTTAGTTTTACATTTTTTGGGGTTATATTTGAATTAATGGTTGCTAAGTTGTTCACTCTATGTTTTAAAAAGGTTAACTTGAGTTCATAGAATAAACATTGTTTGGCTTTAAAAAATACTTTTCCATTTCTGCTGTACCACCCCTGTAGAGTGGGCCGTGTGCTCCCCATACCACAATCTATTAAAAGTTGTGTCAGGTGAACTCCATGATACACTTTGGGGTTCTCTAAAGCCAGGCCCATAACACTTGATATCACTTGCTGTTTGTACTTTTCAACAATTCAGCATTTTTTTGTTTTTGAAGTGTACAGGTGCTACTTTGCTTCACATCTCACTTCAGCTGCCATACAAATTTTGCTGCACTAGAACACAGCTACTATTGGGCCAATAAGCGCACGGCTTACCCTACACAGCATTCCATTTCAAGTGCATGTCTGAAATCCATTGTGGCTTGTGATGTTAGACTGACTTGAGACATTTAGACTGACCATGTGAACTTGGGCAGAGAGTATGGAGCTTTGCCATGAGCAGGAGATGATATGGGACAGTCAATAGCTTATCCTGGCAGTGAATGCAGCGGCCTGGAGAAAATTCACATGAAAGCAACACCCTTATAAAGTATTTTTACCTTTCAGCAATATAGGTGCGATCTATATAACATTGTTAGGAAGGTCATTCATTTTAAACACTTGCAAGTGCCCATGTAAAAACAAATATAGGTCACAGAATATAACTACCACAAAGAGAACGCCACACATTCCTGGTAATCTTTAGATCAGATAACAATTGGGATTTTGTTTTGGCAGTCAGAGCACTTTTATGCAAATGAACGATTTCTGTAGTGTGGCTTCAGTAACTAGAATAAAAAGTTTGATTAATCCCCATTTTAATAGCAATATCCTTTTTTGTTAGATACAAGATGTGAGATTTTAACTAATTCAAAACCAATCCAGTTGCTCCGAATTAAAATCGAGCCCAATATATCACAGGTAACATTTGATTGATTTTTAATTAGTTTTTCATTTAAAAAAATATATTTTTATTGAGGAAATGTTCCATTATAACGTAATAAAACCACTTAACAAATACAATTCCAAATTTAACCACTATCCAACCCCCAAAAAACAAACAAAACATAACCAGAAACCCTCCCCCAAATATCTGATGGTGATCAGCTCTCTGAAAGGAAATTGAAGGCTGCCATCTCGAGCAGAACCCTTCTACCGACCCCCTCATGAGTATTTAACTTTTTCTGAGTACAAAAACTCCGTAAGATCACTCACCCAGGGCAAAGCACTGGGTGGAACTAGGGACCTCCACCCAAGCAGAACTTCCCTCTGGGCTATCAATGAGGTGAAGGTGAGCACCTTCACCCTAATCTGCAGCTCTGGTGAATCGGAGACCGCAAAAATAGCCACCAACAGACAAGACTCCAGCTCACCATATTGTCCGAGAGCTCAAGAAGCCCCCCCCCCCCCCCCCCGCCCCCCCCCCCCCCCCCCCCCCCCCCCCTCCCCCCAAGACCAAGCTAACCCCTCAGTGACCACAGAAAGAGAGTCACAATAAACCTTAGTCATCAGATTTCTGGGCCTGGTGAGTCCTTGCGCCTGCTAATCAGAAAATGCAGGAGGTTGATGACAACTCTCAGTGAAGAAAGCTCTGTGATGCATCTCAGTTATTGCTTATGTCTGACTTCAGTCTGTCTGTTACCAGCATGCTGTCTCCCTGGCTCATGTATGAGTGAGATTTGGCCCTAGATCCCTTTGTTGCATAGCACTTGATGGGGATTAGGGGAGAGGGTTAAAGGCTTACTGACTAATGCCCAAGTCCTGAATCGAATTGTTCATGAATTGCAGAAAGTCAGTATGCAGGTACAGCATGTAATCCAAAAGGCAAATGGAATGTTAGCATTTATTGCAAAAGGACTGGAGTATAATAGTAGAGATGTGTTGTTGCAATTGTACATGGTATTGGTGATACCACAACTGGAGTATTGTATCCAGTTTTGGTCTCCTGATTTGAGGAAGGATGTGGTGGCATTGGAGGCAGTTCAGAGGAGGTTTGCCAGATTGACTCCGGAGATTAAGGGGTTGATGTATGAGGAGAGATTAAACAGCTGTAGTTTAGAAGGATGAGAGAGGATCTGATCAAGGTATATAAAATACTAAAAGGGATTGATAAAGTAAACATAGACTAAATGTTCCCCCTTGTGGGGCAATCTAGAATGAGAGGCCACAGATATAGGTTGAGAGGCGGTCGATTTAGAACTGAGATGAGGAGGAACTACTTCTTGCAGAGGATGATGAATTTGTGGAACTTGCTGCCCCATAGTGCGGTGGAATCTGAGTCATTAAATGGTTTCAAGAAGGAGATAAATATATTTTTGATTTTTAAAAAAAAATGAGTTAAAGGGATATGGGGAACAGGCAGCGAGGTGGATTTGAGACCAGGAAGAGATCAGCCTTGATATGATTGAATGACAGAGCAGGCTCGAAGGGCTGAATTGTCCACTTCTGCTCCTAATTCTTATGTTCAATTCCAAGAATCCCTGACATGGTTTGAAGAAGGAGACCCAAACTCTACAAATTGAAGACATGACCAGAACATGTGTATGATTTTCCGGCTCCCGAGAACAATGCTCGCACTTATCCTCCACTCCAGGAAAGAACCCACTGATCTGTGCTCTGGCCAGATGTGCCCTATGCACCACCTTGAACTGAATCAAGCTGAGCCTATCACATGAGGAAGTGAAGTTGACCCTGTGAAGGGCCTCACACAATCCTCCCACCAAAAACTGGACCCAGCTCCCTCTCCTATTTCCTTTTTACCTCCTCCAATGAGGTTTGCTCCAACAACAAGATCTGACCATGAATATCTGATATCATCCCCCCCCCCCCCCCCCAAACTCAGCCAGCAGAATAACCCTATCCAAAAGAGAGGGTGAGAGTGCCAAGGGAAAAGGAGGAATCTCCTTGCCTAAATAGTCACGGACCTGAAAAACCTAAATACTCTTTTGGAGTTGGAATTTATCCAACAGCTCCTCAAAACTGGTGATCGTTCCCTCCATAAACATGTTCCCAATCCTCTCAAGCCCCTTCCTCCACTATGACCCGAACGACGAGTCCAAACCTACCGGTACAAATAGATTATTTCTGCAGATTAGGGCTAACATTGACATGGTGCCCATTTTTACCGTCTGAACCCTGCCCGCCAAGGACAGAGGTAGGTTATCCCACCTGTTCAAGTACAGACATAACCCCATTCACTAGCAAACTAGCAAAATTGAATCTATGAAGTGAGGCCCAGCCATGGGCCACCTGGATCCCCAGATAAAGAAACTAGACCTGGCCAGGCAAAAAGGCAACATCTCCACATTAGCTCCCCTCCTGGGGAATTCACTGGAAAGTATTCGCTTTTATCCAGATTCAACTTGTACCCTGGGAAGGAGCCAAAACCCTGAAGTAGCTTAATTATCTCCTCTACGTTGGAGAGTGAATCGTTATATGCAACAGCAGAACATCTGCATACAAGGACATCCTATGCTCCCTCACTTCCCCCTCTATCCCTCTCCTCCCAGTAGATATATAAGAATAAAAGCTTATTGTCACAAGTAGGCTTCAATAAAGTTACAGTGAAAAGCCACTAGTCGCCACATTCCGGCGCCTGCTCGGAGAGGCCGGTACAGGAATTGAACCCGCGCATCTGGCATTGTTCTGCATGGTTCTGTATTACAAGCCAGCTGTTTAGCCCACTGTGCTAAACCAGCCCCTCATGCCCTCAATGCTATGGTCAGAGGCTCAATTGCAAAGGCAAACAAAAGCAGGGACAAGGGCAACCCTACCTCATACCCCTATTCAACTGCAAATATCCCGAGCTCAGGACATTTGTATGAACGCTCACAGTGGGGATCCCACCCTTCAGCCCCCTCCTCCAAATCATTGATAAAAATCACAAATAGCAGAGGACCCAACACTGATCCCTGTGGAACACCGCTGGTAACTGGTCCCCAGTCTCAAAATTTTCCATCCACCACCACCCTCTGTCTTCTATGCGATAGCCAATTACTTATCCAATTGGCCAAATTTCCCTCTATCCCACACCTCCTTACTTTCTTCATAAGCCGACCATGGGGAACCTTATCAAACACCTTACTAAAATCCATGTATACGACATGAACTGCTCTACCTTCATCTACATACTTAGTTACCTCCTCAAAGAATTCAATCAAATTTGTGAGGCAAGACTTACCCTTCACGAATCTGTGTTGACTCCTGGATTAAGCTGCATCTTTCCAAATGGCCATAAATCCTATTCTTCAGGACCTTTTCCATTAACTTGCCGACCACCGTAGTAAGGCTAACCGGCCTATAATTACCAGGGTCATTCCTATTCCCTTTCTTGAACAAAGGAACAACATTCACCACATCCAGTCCTCTGGCACTATCCCCGTGGACAGTGAGGACCCAAAGATCAAAGCCAAAGGTGCTGCAATCTCATCCCTTGCCTCCCAAATAATCCTTGGATGTATCCCATCTGGCCCAGGGGACTTGTTGACCCTAAGGTTTTTCAAAATTGCTAATACATCATTCCTCAGAACATCTACTTCCTCCAGCCTACCCGCCTGTATCACACACTCATCCTCAAAAACATGGCCCCTCTCCTTGGTGAACACTGAAGAAAAGTATTAATTCAACGCCTCTCCTATCTCTTCTGACTCCATGCAATAGTTCCCACTACTGTCCTTGACCGGCCCTAACCTCACCCTGGTCATTTTTTTATTTCTCACCTAAGAGTAAAAAGCCTTGGGGCTTTCTTTGATCCGACCCGCCAAGGACTTCTCCTGCCCCCTCCTAGCTCTCCTAAGCCCTTTTTAAAGCTCATTCCTTGCTACCTTGTAACCCTCAAGTGACCTAACTGAACCTTGTTTCCTCATCCTTACATACGCTTCCTTTTTCCTCTTGACAAGACATTCAACCTCTTTTGTGAACCATGGTTCCCTCACATGGCCATTTCCTCCCTGCCTGACGGACATATCTATCAAGGACACACAGTATTTGTTCCTTGAACAAGCTCCACTTTTCATTTGTGCCTTTCTCTGACAGTTTGTGTTCCCATCTTATGCTCCCTAATTCTTGCCTAATCACATCATAATTACCGTTCCCCCAATTATAAACCTTGCCCTGCCGTATGGCCCTATCCCTCTCCATTGCAACAGTGAAAGACACCAAATTGTGGTCACTATCTCCAAAGTGCTCTCCCACAAACAAATCTAACACTTGGCCCGGTTCATTACCCAGTACCAAATCCAATGTGCCCCCCCTCTTGTTAGCCTATCCACATATTGTGTCAGGAAACCCTCCTGCACACACTGTACAAAAACTGCCCCATCCGAACTGTTCGACCTTTAGAGGTTCCAATCAATATTTGGAAAGTTAAAGTCACCCATGACAACTACCCTGAGACCTCCACACCTATCCATAATCTGTTTTGCAATTTCTTCCTCCACATCTCTATTACTATTTGGGGGCCTATAGAAAACTCCTAACAACGTGACTGCTCCTTTCCTATTTCTAACTTCGGCCCATATTACCGCAGTAGGCAGATCCCCTTCGAACTGCCTTTCTGCAGCTGTTAAACTATCCTTGATTAACAATGCTACTCCTCCACCTCTTTTACCACCTTCCCTACTCTTACTGAAACATTTATACCCTGGAACTTCTAACAACCATTCCTGTCCCTGTTCTAACCATGTCTCCGTAATGGCCACAACATCGTAGTCCCAAGTACCAATCCACGCTTCAAGTTCACCTACCTTATTCCGGATGCTCCTTGCATTGAGGTAGACACACTTCAATCCACCTTTCTGTCTGCTGGTACACTCCTGCGACCTTGATACCCTCCTCAGTACCTCACTACTCTCAACACTGGCTTCTGGACTACAGCTCGTTTTCCCATCCCCCTGACAAATTTGTTTAAACCCCCGAAGAGCCGTAGCAAATTTCCCTCCTAGGATATTGGTGTCCCTCTGGTTCAGGTGCAAACCGTTTTGTCTGTACAGGTCCCACCTGCCCCAGAATGTGCTCCAATTATCAATGTATGTGAAACCCTCCCTCCTACACCATTCCTGCAGCCACATGTTTATCTGCACTCTCCCTGTTCCTCACATCGCTGGCACGTGGCACCGGCAACAAACCAGAGATGACAACATGGTTTGTCCTGGCTCTCAGCTTCCACCCTAGCTCCCTAAATTCCTGTTTTAAATCCCCGTCCCTTCTCTTACCTATGTTGTTGGTACCGATGTGTACCACGACTTGTGGCTGTTCCCCCTCCCCCTTAAGGATTCTGAAAACACGGTCCGAGACGTCACGGACCCTGGCACCCGGGAGGCAACATACTATCCGTGAGTCTCTTTCATTGCCACAGAATCGTCTATCTGTCCCTCTAACTATCGAGTCCCCAATAACTATTGCTCTCCTGCTCTCCCTCCTTCCCTTCTGAGCCACAGGGACGTACTCAGTGCTGGAGATCCATTCACCATGGCTTACCCCTGCTAGGTTGTCCCCCTCAACAGTATCCAAAGCGGTATACTTGTTACTGAGGAGAATGACCACAGAGGATCCCTGCACTGACTGCTTCCTCCCAGCCCCTCTCACCGTCACCCATCTATCTTGATTCATCCCTGAAGCTACTACCTATGAGCACCTCTGCCTCCCGAATGATCCGAAGTTCATCCAGCTCCAGCTCCAGTTCCCTAATGCGTTTTCTGAGGAGCTGGACATGGGTGCACTTCCCACAGGTGAAATCAGCAGGACACTGACGGCGTCCCTCACCTCAACCATTCTGCAGGAGGAACATTGCACTGCCTTCCCTGCCATCCCCTCTAGATAAAACAAGAAAAATAAAGAAAGGGCTTACCTGTTATTCACTCTACCCCTTAGGTTAGAAAATAATGTACATAAAATCAAACTGATGAGAACCAATTATAGAAATTAACATAAGTGTTCATCTGAATCGAACAAGTAATTAATGACATCTAAAGAAGAATTCTTAAGATCAATTGAATAAACCTTTTTAATTTTCACCTTCAATCTGTAAGAAAGTGAAAGAAAACAGCAAACTCATACACAGTACATGAAGATCTGATTGATCTGGTAAGTGAGGCATTCTAGCATAGATTGAATGACACTTAATTGCCAATCAACTGCTCACTGATGCTCAGTGTGGGTTCCATCAGGACCACTCAGCACCAAAGTTCATTACAATCTTGGTTCAGGTATGCATAAAAAGAGCTGAATTCCACAGCTGAGGTGAGAATGACTGTCCTTGACATCAAAGCAGCATTTAACCGCATGTGGCATCAAGTGGCCCCAGTAAAACTGAAGTCAGTGGGAATTGATGGGGGAAATCTCTCCATTGTTTGGAATCACACATAAAACATAGAACAGTACAGCACAGTACAGGCCCTTCGGCCCACAATGTCATGCCGACCATTTATCCTAATCTAAGTTCAATCTAACCTACACCCCTTCAATTTACTGCTGTCCATATGCCTGTCCAAGAGTCGCTTAAATGTCCCTAATGACTCAGACTTCACCACCTCTGCTGGCAGTGAATTCCACACACCCACCACTCTCTGCATAAAGAACCTACCTCTGACATCTCCCCTACACCTTCCTCCAATCACCTTAAAATTATGTCCTCTTGTGACAGCCATTTCCGCCCTGGGGAAAAGTCTCTGGCTATCCTGTCTATCCATGCCTCTCATCACCTTGTACACCTCTATCAAGTCACCTTTCTTCCTTCTTCGCTCCAGTGAGAAAAGCCCTAGCTCCCTCAATCTTTCTTCATAAGACATGCCTTCCAGTCCAGGCAGCATCCTGGTAAATCTTCTCTGTACCCTCTCCAAAGCATCCACATCCTTCCAATAGTGAGGCGACCAGAACTGGATACAATATTCCAAGTGTGGTCTAACTAGGGTTTTATAAAGCTGCAGCAAAATCTCGTGGCCCTTAAACTCAATCCCCCTGTTAATGAAAGCCAACATTCTTAACAACCCAATCAAGCTGGGTGGCAACTTTGAGGGATCTATGTACGTGGAGCCTACGATCCCTCTGTTCCTCCACACTTCCAAGAATCCTGTCTTAACCCAGTATTCAGCATTCAAATTCGACCATCCAAAATGAATCACTGAGGGACACCACTGGTCACCGACCTCCAGGCGGAATACTTTCCATCCACTACCACTCGCTGTCTTCTTTTGGCCAGCCAATTCTGTATCCAGGCAGCCAATTTTCCCTATATCCCATGACCCCTAACTTTCTGAATGAGCCTACCATGGGGAACCTTATCAAATGCCGTAATGAAATCCATATACATCACATCCACTGCCCGACATTCATCAATGTGTCTCGTCACATCCTCAAAGAATTCAATGAGGCTCTTGAGGCATGACCTGCCCCTCACAAAGCCATGCTGGCTATCTTTAAAACTATGTTTTTCTAAATAATCACAAATCATGGGCAGGATTCTCCCCGAATCCCCCTACGTATTCTCCGACCCGGCGGGGGGGGGGGGGGGGGGAGCGGAGAATCCCGCTGCCTATCTCTCAGAATCCTTTCCCATATTTTTGCTCACCACAGACGTAAGACTGATGGGTCTGTAATTCCCAGGGATTTCCCTATTCCCTTTCTTGAACAGGTGAGCAACATTTGCCTCCCTTCAATCATCTGGTACTACTCCAGTGGAGAGTGAGGACGCAAAGATCCTTGGCAACGGTGCCGCAGTCTCCTCCCTTGCTTCCCGTAGTAACCTTGGGTATATCCCGTCAGGCCCAGGGGACTTATCTGTCCTGATGCTTTTCAAAATCTCCAGCACATCCTCCTTCTAAACATCAACGTGTTCGAGTCTATTAACCTGATTCACACTGTTCTCATGAGCAACAAGGTCCCTCTCTCTAATGAATACTGAAGCTAAATATTCATATAGGGCCTCCCCCATCTCCTCAGACTCTAGGCACAAGTTCCCTCCACCATCCCTGATCGGCCCTACTCTCACTCTGATCATCCTCTTATTTCTCACATAAGTATAGAACGCCTTCAGGTTTTTCCTAATCCTTCCCGCCAGGGCTTTTTCATGCCCCCTTCTAGCTCTCCTAAGTCCATTTTTCAGTTCCTTCCTGGCTACCTTGTAACCCTCTAGAGCAGTACCAGATCCTTGCTTCCTCAACCTTACGTAAGCTTCCTTTTTCCTCTTGACTAGAAGCTCCACTTCTCTTGTCATCCAAGGCTCCTTCACCTTACTATTCCTTCCTCGTCTCAGTGGGACAAAACTATCCAGCACTCGCAGCAAGTGCTCCTTAAACAACCACCACATTAATGTTGTGCCTTTCCACAAGAACAATTGTTCCCACTTTATGCTTCTCAGCTCCTGTCGAATAGCAGTATAATTTCCCCTCCCCCAATTAAATACTTTCCCATACTGTCTGTTCCTATCCCTCTCCATGACTATGGTAAAGGTCAAGGAGTTGTGGTCACTGTCACCGAAATGCTCTCCCACCGAGACATCTAACACCTAGCACCAAGTCCAATATGGCCGTCCCCCTATCAGCCTATCTACATATTGAGTCAGGAAACCTTCCTATACCCACCTGACAAAATCTGCTCCATCCCAACCATTTGCAGTAAGGAGGTTCTAGTCAATATTAGGGAAGTTGAAGTCACCCATGGCAACAACTCTGTTACTTCTGCACCTTTCCAAAATCTGCCGCCCAATCTGTTCCTCTATCTCTCTGCTGCTGTTGGGGATCTTTAGAAAACTCCCAATAAAGTGTCTGCTCCTTTCTTGTTTCTGACTTGCACCCATACTGACTCAGTGAACAAACCCTCCTCAACTACCTCCTTTTCTCCAGAACTAACAGAAGGAAGATAATTGACCTCCAACAACCCCAACTAAACCCCAGGACATCACTGCAGAGGTTCCTCAGGGCAGTATCCTCGGTCCAACCATCGTCAGCTGCTTCATTGATTATAAAGGTCAGCTTGCATTCATTATAAACGTCAGCTGTTGAGATGTTCATTAAGGATTGCACAGTATTTGGTTCCCTTACGCTTGCAGATCATTCTGGAAGGGGAAGGGTGTTATGATTGAGATGTGATGAGCGCACTGCCTATCTCTAGTTCCTCTACTCCATAGGGCACTACATGTATTTAAATTACTTCTTCAGCTAACTATATGGCCAAATATGTGCTTTACCTGTTACTCTCAGAATGAGCACTCAATGCCCAGGTTCCTTCAATAAACAACAGGATGATTAGTTTATTACAATAGGAAATGAGTAGAAAAGCATACAGTATGAAATATGAAAATATAATATAAATATAAACATGCTGCTGTGCAGAGAGACCTGGTTGTGCTAGTGCATGAGTCGCAAAAAGTTGGTTTACAGGTGCAACAGGTGATTAAGAAGGCAAATGGAATGTTGTCCTTCATTGCTAGAGGGATGGAGTTTAAGACTAGGGAGGTTATGCTGCAATTGTATAAAGTGTTAGTGAGGCCACACCTGGAGTATTGTGTTCAGTTTTGGTTTCCTTACCCAAGAGAGGACGTACTGGTGCTGGAGGGTGTGCAGAGGAGATTCACTAGGTTAATCCCAGAGCTGAAGGGGTTGCATTACGAGGAGAGGTTGAGTAGACTGGGACTGTACACGTTGGAATTTAGAAGGATGAGGGGGGATCTTATAGGAACATATAAAATTATGAAGGGAATAGATAGGATAGATGCGGGCAGGTTGTGTCCACTGGCGGGTGAAAGCAGAACTAGGGGACATAGTCCTAAATCTACTTCCCCTTATTTTGAGGCTGAGTTTAGGAGGAACTTCTTCACCCAAAGGGTTGTGAATCTATGGAATTCCTTGCCCAGTGAAGCAGTTGAGGCTCCTTCATTAAATGCTTTTAAGATAGAGATAGATTTTTTTTGAAGAATAAAGGGATTAAGGGTTATGGTGTTCGGGCCGAAAAGATCAGCCATGATCTCATTGAATGGCAGAGCAGGCTCGACTGGGCCAGATGGCCTACTCCTGCTCCTAGTTCTTATGTTCTTATGTATAATAATTAGTCTTTCTAATACTCTAACTCACACTACCACGCACGCGCACACACACACACAGGAACCCCCCCCCCCCCCACACACACACACCCCAAAAATGAATTCTGCCAAAAGGTTAAACGTCAGTGGTTTGTGGGGGAAATGACAGATGGTGGAGTTCGTGAAATGGCTTCCAGGTTATCCAGTTGGTTTCTCAGTGTTGGTCTTTGAAACAATCAATGATTCTTGCACTATTTTTCAGGCAAACTTCAAGTAAAACCTGTCATCAGTCAATTTCAGAACGTAGAGTGACTTTGGAGAAACTTCTTTTCACTTTTGTCTTTGAACTGGGTCAGGAGTTTCAGGAACGTTTGTTTCCTTTGCCCAGGCATTTTATCCTCCTTGCTTTCTCCAAAGCAAAACCACCTACCAGCTTTTCAACACAGTTTTCAAAGCATAGTTTCTTTCCAAAGTCATAAACCACCGCGTGACCCTTTTTGTAAATGGTCCACTGGGCAGATAGGTTTCCATCTTCTTTCAAACTGCTTAATTGCCTATTTCCTGTAAAATTCTGTCTTTTTCAGGAGTAGCAGCAATCGGAGTCCTTGCATTAACCCCTTAAGGGACAGTGTCTTTTACATAACAAATTCTTACAGGATGTTCTTAGCCCTTGAAGATGAACAATTTTTGTGATTAAAGTATTTATGACAAGGGCCTCTAGCAGCAAGAGGCACAACCTCTTCAGCCAGCACCAAGGAGGAGAAGGAGCAACGAATACCATGAGCACAGTGTAAACTGCATCCGGCTCGCCTTCCATGAAATATTGGAGCGCCAGGACAGGCGATAGGACTGACCTCTGTGCCACCCTGATTGAAGATTTGGCCCCGAGTACCTCTCAGCAATAGCTGTGGCCCTCAACGTCTTCGCCTCGGGTTTCTTTTCAGGGCTCTGCTGCTGACATCAGTGGCATATCCCAGCCAGCTGATCACTGCCTCCATGCTGTTACAAATGTCCTCTTTGCAAAGGTGGCTGACGTTGTTGACTTCAGATGTGGCCTCACAAATGCAGAGCACTCCTGGCTTTGCTTCTAGAGCCAACTTCCCCTAGCTCCACTGCATTGTGCACTGCACCCATTTGGATATCTACATTTGGTCGTCTTGGCATTGAAATAGATAAGGTATATGGGTCAGTATATATGTTCTCCATGTATATGGTGCTTCATTAGCTTGGCAGATTACATAATAGTGAGGGAATGGTATTTTGCGGCCTGATGTATCAGTGACGCGTTCACGTGTCGAGGTTTTGTGGCCTCAGAGTTGTACGGGTGCCAAGGTGGCATGGTTGATACTGCAGCAATGTTGTAAGGGGCAAGAACTCCTTATTGCCCCATAAGGGCAATGTCTTGATCTGAACTATGGTTGAAAGTAGCCAAGGAATTGCTCAGTATCTAGCCTTGTCTCTTGACATTGCAGGCAGAGGGAGGTGTGAGGGGCTGCGGATTTGAGGTCCGAGTGTGGGGTCCAGCAGCTCTGATGGGTTGTTGTGCATACTTGGAGAGCGGCACTGTGATCTGCTGCATTTTCAGATGCCAGAGATTGCAGGGGGGAACAGCAAAAGGGTGGGCTGGCAGGACCCTCTGAGTTAGCTCTTCACCGGCAACAGATTGTGACAGCAATCGATTGGGAGCTCACAGAGGACCTTTTCATAGCGGGTTAACTTTCATGGGATAGTGATCTATTAGTCAGCAATGGCATCGGCAAAGACAATGAGCATTCACAGGTCGAAGTTCAGCCAACTGTTACAACATTTTTGTTAAGAAAGGGGCTCAAGAGGTATCAGGGGAAGATGGAAAGTGGTGTTGAGGTTACAATCTGATCAGCTATAATCATATTGAATAGTGAAGCAGGATCAAAGTGCCAAGTAAACTGCTCCTGCTTGTAATTCATATGCATGTATGATCTCCAATGACTTATTGCACAACTTATGACACCAAGATAGCACTGAAGGCGGGTCCTTTATTGGTCTCCAGACCGGATGGACCCACCTCCATAGGAGGCTGTGGCTGAAAATCTAGCCAATCCCTGAGTCAGATCATTGAAAATATGATGGGCGGGCAATGCTGCGCAGGATGCAGGATCGCAAAGTTGGGAAACGGCCAGACTCCCAATTTCCATCTCAACCATAACAATCCAACTCAATGTCTCATCAAAAGGACACCGTCTCTGGTAATTAGGTTCTTAGCACTATATTAAACTCTCAGGCCATCCTGGGTTAGGCACCTAAACCCGAAGTGGGACTTGAATCCACCAGTGTTTACAGCAGAACCATACTAACATAACCACACGTATGCGGATAGTCATGTCACATGCTTCAAGATAAGGAACTTAACTTCCAATTTTTTATTGGACTCTTGAATTACGTGCAAGCAAGCATCTTGTGGTTCATAGTGTGGACACATGACAAAAACATTTGGCAGCTGAAGTAGTAAACAGAGCTTTTGAGATGCTGTTGCTTCAACAATGCAAGACCATTGACAGAAATGAGATATAGCCAAGCTGTGATTCAAGTGTTATATTTTAGTCTGCATGGGATTCAGTAAATTGGTTTGAGTAATTACAGTTGTTGCTATTAATTTTAAAATTACAGGAAGGAATCATAACCCAAACCAATAGATATGTAATGGAGCACTGGGGATAGTAAATAAGGAAGAAAGGTAGTATAAATATTTGTTTTTGCCTGGTTTGTTACCAAACATTTTGGCAATTACAATTGTGGTTTAGGGCAGGGTTTTTCAAACTGCAGGTTACAATCCATGGGTGGGTCGTAGGAGGGTTGCAGAGCGATCGGTCACAGTGTTCCCGATCGCGGGAGAAGCGCCCAACGGCCGCGACCGGCTTTTAAGAATTCCAGCAGCAACTGCCTTTTAAGTTAAGAATGCAGGCCGTGACCGTGCTTTAAATGCAAACAATGCAGTCTTCCCGCCATAAGCGGCAGCATTGAGCAGGTCAAGTGCCTGGCACATACACCAACGCCCTGTACATCCGTCCTTTTGGCATGAAATCCTCCATCTTCTAGCTACCAGCAAGCAAGGCAACAGAACTGTGAAGAACTGAAGATGGATCATTTTGTTATAAGGAAGTGAGGGCCAGAGACACACACATGCCAGGGTCTCGCAACTGAAACTTCTGGGGAGAGCTACACAGGAGAGTCCATAGCAGGACAAAAAGTGATAGTGTGAGCTGTATATAGAGCACCAAGGCCTCTGGTGAATGGTCTTGCAAGAAGAAACTGAAGTCGGAAACAAAGCAATATAAAGATGATTTCTTGAGGTATGGCTTTGTTAATTGTGCCAATGCAAATCAGGATGCAAAGTTTATGTGTGTTGTATGCAGGGACATACTAGCAAATGAGAATTGGATGCTAACTATTTATTACCTTGCAGACATTCTTTTAATTCTACACAAACTGAACCTCAAATTGCAAGCAAAGGGATGATGATTGCTTCGGTACTGTGAAGAAATAGATGCTTTCCAAATGTCATTGAAAGTTTGGCAAGTGTGAATACAAAGCCGAAACGACTACATGTTCCCCACATTGCAATGGCACGTCAAAGAAAACAGTGTTAGTAAGTGAACTGTTATTAAACTGACAGGCCTTACACAGTCACATCTGGCTGCGCTGATCAACAGTTTTTGTCGCTAATTTCCAGAGGAGACGTTTCAGATTTTGAAAGAGAAGAGGTGGGTGAATAATCCTTTTGAGTTTGAGACCCCAGGTATTAATTTACAGCTGACTCCAAATGAAGGGACTGCACATCTGCGACTCACCTGTAATAGCACTTTAAAAACATGCCACAAGTCCATGAAGCTGTCAGCATTCTGGAGTAGTATCTCCGAGGAGTATCTAGTGCTGAGTAAAAAAAAAAACATTTTGTTGCTACTGCCTTTCACAAGGACCGCAATGTGCAAGGTTGGATTTTCTGGTCGCACAAAGGTGAAGACAGCACAAAGGAAGTGGCTGAACTCTGTACCTAATATGTGCATTGCCCTCTCCTCCTGTGAACCTGATTGGAGTGAGATCGTGAGAACAGAACAGGCTCACCTGCCGCTTAAAGGGTAGTGAAAATGGTGTGTTGCGAAGGTCGTCTGGCGTGGGTCCTGAAGGTCAGCCTGTTGGTAAAAGTGGGTCCTGGAGAAAAAGTTTGAAAAACATTGGTTTAGGGTACGTAGAGAAATCACATACATTTTTTTTCTTATTCCCTATTCATGTTCTTTTTTTGTGTGTTTCTTAATACTACAAATAACCTTTTTTCCTTTACATTTTTACCAAACCATACTGTACAGAATTATTTGATTCTTGTTCATTTGTTGTACTCAACTTCATATCCAGTAATGTGATGATTAACTACCTAAACAAAGTGGAGACATCCCACACCAGTAAAAAAAGTAAGAAATAAATAGTCTCGTCAAGATGATGGATGGTTGAGCTGCTGGCTGGCCTCAGCTGTTATAATTCTGCCTTCCACATGAGCTTGCATTTAAGGAGCATGTTTATTGTGAAAAGAAAGTGCCTTGGGAGCTGTACATGCAGGGGAAAAGAAGGGGAAAATGCGATGCAAGTGAGCTGGACTCTCTGCTGTCCCACAGATTTTATCACCTGCTGTGAGGAAATGACTCTTGATGTCACACTGATTATCCAGAAGTAATCACTGTGTTTAAAATCCTACGAATGGATAAATTAAAACTGAATGCAATAGAAACATTGCGTATATGGAAACAACAGAGTGGAAAGATGATGGAACTGCTTACGTTTCTAGTTTAAATTGATCATGACTGTAATTCTGATTAATGATGCATGTCCTGAAAGTATTTTTATCATTATATGTAATCAAGCGACTGCTTTGAACATTTGCAGAGCTGGTACCAGCAGATGCTTCTTGCATTTTCACAGCTGACGCTTGCATATATTTTCCCAGCTTCAAACTGCAACCCATTATTTTCTTTTATTCTTCTGGCCTGAGTAGTCTGTTGCTTCAGTCAGTGGTCCTTTTTGCATTATTTTGGGCAAAAGGGTAAAGCTCACTTGAATCAATATCTTCAATGCAAACGTTCTTTCAGAATCAGCTATAACAAACTGATTGAGCACTAAGTTGGCTGAACAGTCTGTATGAATTTGTGCTCTAGCAAAACAGTGGACGAAGGAGGACAATGATTGCACAATATCCAGTCAAAGGAACAATAATCACTGTTGTTGGCGAGCCATTTTGGCTCGCAAAATATGTGCTAATTCTGATCTAAACAAGCCAAAAGTGGTGAAGCAACCAAAGTCACAAGAGCAATAACATTGTGACTTTAGGAGCTCAGCCTAGAACATTTTTGTTTCAATATTGACTGTCAACGATATCCAAAAATATGCAGGTTAGGCGGATTGGCCTTGCCAAATTTTCCCTTTGTGTCCAAAGATATGCAGGTTAGGTGGATTGGCCTTGCCAAATTTTCCCTTTGTGTCCAAAGATATGCAGGTTAGGCGGATTGGCCTTGCCAAATTTTCCCTTTGTGTCCAAAGATATACAGGTTAGGCGGATTGGCCTTGCCAAATTTTCCCTTTGTGTCCAACGATGTGCAGGTTAGATGGATTGGCCATTATCAATGCGCGGGGTTACAGGGATAGGGCAGGGGAGTGGGCCTAGATAGAGTGCTCTTTCAGAGGGTCATAGAAATCACCATGGATATCATAGGATCCCTACGGTGCAGAAGGAAGCCATGCGGTCCATTGAATATGCACTGGCTCTACCCCCATAACCCCACCTAGCCTGAACATCCCTGGATACTAAGGGGCAATTTTATCATGCCAATCCACCTAATCTGCATATTTTGGACTCTGGGAGGAAACCAGAGTATCTGGGGGAAGCCCACACAGAAACGGAGAGAACGTGCAAACTCCACACAGTCGCCCCAGGCCAGAATTGAACCCGGTTCCCTGGCGCTGTGAGGCAGGCAGCAGTGGTTACCGTTGTTGGTGCAGACTCGATGGGCTGAATGACCTCCTTCTGCACTATAGGGATTCTATGGATTTATGAATATAGATGTTACATGTAAATGATTTACCATTATGCCATAGTACTCAATGTTTCACAGAATCTATAATGTGCCAAAATTGTTTGCAGAAAAGATTAGAAAGCTCAATTCACCCATGTCTGTGGCTTCATTAAGAATTCATGTCCTCATTCATGTGGGCAGCACGGTAGCATGGTGGTTAGCATAAATGCTTCACAGCTCCAGGGTCCCAGGTTCGATTCCCGGCTGGGTCACTGTCTGTGCGGAGTCTGCACGTCCTCCCCGTGTGTGCGTGGGTTTTCTCCGGGTGCTCCGGTTTCCTCCCACAGTCCAAAGATGTGCGGGTTAGGTGGATTGGCCATGCTGAATTGTCCGTAGTGTCCTAAAAAGTAAGGTTAAGGGGGGGTTGTTGGGTTACGGGTATAGGGTGGATACGTGGGTTTGAGTAGGGTGATCATTGCTCGGCACAACATTGAGGGCCGAAGGGCCTGTTCTGTGCTGTACTGTTCTATGTTCTATGTTCTATGGAACTGTTGATTGTGGGGAAACCTGAAAATTATAACAAAAAACCCATGGTTTCAATGTATGCTGTTCTGATGCCTTTCTGATCCAACCTACAACAGTGTATGGTAGAGGCTGGAGATTGTGCCCCCAACTTTATTGATGAGGAACAAAAAAACTATCAGTAAGGAAACAAAAATTGGTGAAATGACACATCTCCTAGAGCTTTAAGTGATACCAGTACAGGAATTGTTTGTGGCACCTCCTAACAGCAATGTCATAGCAATGTTGTTTGCACGCTGATTTGATCATCTGCTTTCCCCAGAATCTGGGTTACATTCCTGTGCCGTGTGGAGGTTATAGAATAAATTAAAATTGTACGACTGTGTCCATATCGAACATCACCTTTGTGTGTCTCCCATCATATTTTTTGTTTTTAAAATTACCCACAGCTAACTGATGTTTGCAGTCTGATATGCTGATTGTGCCTCTGAATCTGTAATCTTTCTGCAAACATCCAGTGTTTTTTAAAAAAAAAGAGCAGCTGGTTGGTTGATGAGATATGTGCTCATTTATACGAATACAGGAGAATTAATGATGATGAACAGAACCTTCCTGCATTGATCCACGTCTGATATTGATTGTCTAAAGGTAATCTAGGTGATGAAAAAATGTTGTTGAGCCTTTCTACTGTGATAAGATAGTTAAGAATCACCACTCATACGGCAATACATTAATATTTCATCATAGCATACAAGGCTCCAGACCAAATGCTGGTAAATGGGATAAGGATAGGTGCTTGAAGCTGTCACCGTCCTGATGGCCCAAGGGCCTATTTCTGTGCTGTAAAACTCTATGACTCTATGCTTGAGCAACAAATGGATCCATTGTTTTTGTAGGCAGTTTCCTAAACGTCCAAAACATTATGTGGATGGTGTTGTAATAAGGTAATGGCACAGATGATTCTGCATGCTGTATATTAGTGCTTAATTATCGCAAAGGATCCATGAGAGGCTGACTTAATCTACTTTGGTTTTTGATGCAACCATTTCAAAGCATTATTGCCCAAGCTTCATTCTGAGTGCATTTTATTCCTAATTTACATTCAAACCTAGCAAGATCATAATGATATCAAACAAAAGACACACAGTAATTTTTATTGGCTTGTTCAAATAACCTTTCCCATTGTCTCTCAATTACATTTTCAAGATCTATGAATGTGCTTCACAATTGCACAAAAGGTGATGTGTTTTGTTTGCTTTTCATGATTAAATAAATATTGAACAGTTGGAAATTGGGGTTGGGTTGAATCGATTATAATCTCCCTCTTCCACATCACTGATGACACAAGATGTGTGTGGTAGTAAATTATGAAACAAACAAAGCAAAATTTGAATACATCAGTTTAGTTTATAATTAATAAATGAACAATGTTAATCCATACAACGCATTTAGGTCTGCTGATTTGTTAATTCATTTATTTTCCTCTCAAAAAGACTTTGATAATTTATTATTTCACAGGGTGTGTGTTGCAAATTAGACATGCATTTATTGCATGCATTTATTGGCCATTCCGAATTACCCTAAAGAAGGTCGTGGTGAGGAATCATCTTGACTTACTGCAATCCGCACACAGCAGTTAGGGAGGGAGTTCCAGGAGTTTAACCCAGCAACCTTGAAGGAATGGCAACAGATTTCCCAAGTTGAGATGGTGGTGGTTTGAAGGAAAACTTGCAGGCAGTGGCTGTGTGCCTGCTGCCCTCATTCATTTTGAAGGAGCTGTTAAATATGTTTTAGTGAGTTGCTGCAGTGCCTCTTGTAAATGGCACATCTGCTGCCAGTGGTGGTGGTGGTGGAGGGAGTGAATATTCAAAATGGCTGATAAGGTGCGTATGAAGCACCCTGCTTTGTCCAGGGTGGTGTCAAACAACTTCAGTGTTGTTGGAGCTGCACTCACCCAGGCAAGTGGAGAATATTCCACACAGCCCCAATTTGTGCCTTGCAGACAGTGGACAGACTTTGGGGACTAAGGAGGTGAATTACTCACCACAGAGTTTCGAGCCTCTGACCTGCTTTTGTAGCCACAGTAATTATATGGCTTTTCCGGTTCAGTTTTTGATCAGTGATGACCCCTCAGGAAGTTGATAGTGGGGGATTCAGTGGTAGGTCATTGAGGTCAAGGGGTGATGGTTAAATTTTCATTTTTTGCCTGGCGCAAGTGTTACTGGCCACTAATCAGCCCAAGCCTCAATGTTGTCAGTCGCAAATGATGCTGAACATTGTGCAATTATCAACGTACATCCCCACTTCTGACCTTACGGTGGAAGGAAGGTCATTGATGAAGCACCTGAAGATAGTTGGACCTCAGACAGTGGAACTCCTGCAGCAGTGTCCTGGGACTGAGATGATTGACCTCCAGCAATCACAACCATCTTTGTGCTAGGTATGATCGCAAACGGTGGAGAGTTTCCCCCATGATTCCCATTGACTTAAATTTTACCAGGGCTCCTTGATGTCACACTCAAACAAATACTGCCTTAATGTCAAGGCAGTCATTCTTACCTCTTGAGGTCAGCTCTTTTGTTAATGTTTGGACTATAAAGAGGCCAGGAGCTGAGTGACCTGGTGGAACACAAACTAAGCTCGATTGAGCAGTTAATTTCTGAGTAGATGCCACTTGAGAGCATTGTTGATGATACCTTCCATCACTTTGCTAACTGAAAGTAAATGGAGCTGTAAAATGGGTAGCTGCACTGGAACAGTTTGGCTTGGGATGTGATTATTTCTGGAGAATATGTCTTAAGTACTATTGCCAGAATGTTATCTTGGGAGCTCCAGAGGAGGCTGAGATGGACCACCCAGTCGGGACTTCTGACAAAAGACGGTTGCAAATGTTCAGCCTTTTTTTTGATGTGCTGGACTTCCCCATTATTGAGGATGGGGATGTTTGTGAAACCTCCTGCAGTTGGTTGTTTAATTGTCGTCCACCATTGACGACTGGATGTGGCAGGACTGTGGAGTTTAGATCCAATGGATGTGGATCACTTAAGTCTACCTATCGCTGTTTGGAATACAAGTAGGATCTGTGGAATGGGGGAGGACTCTTGCCCAAAGAAGTGGGTCGGAGATGAAGGCGGCGAAAGAAGAGTTCAACACCATGTCGAGCCCAGAATTCATTGAGGTGGGGACGTAAGAGTACAAAGCTGAGTCCTTTGCTGAGAAAAGCACGCTCAGCCTCAGAGAGACAGCCTCAGAGCACATCTTTCAGTCTTTCACATCTTTTGTTCTCTCTTGTGACTGCCATTAGCAAACTTTCCCTTGGTTTCTGTGGCTATAACTCATCGTTCATTCTCTCACTCCACAGTAAGTCCTCCCCCTGTTCCACAGATCCTTTCATGTGCCTCCAACATTCTGCCTCCAATTGAACACCCCCGCCGGGACAATTACCTGTCCTCGATCTTTTCATTGAGAACTGTCAACGGGACATTGGCCGTCTTAATTTTTCTGACCCCCTCACCCATTCCACCCTCTCTCCTTCCGAACTTTCTGCTCTTCAATCCGTCAGGTTAACCCCGACTTTGTAATCAAACCTGCTGACAAAGTGGGTGCTGTTGTCGTCTGGCGTACTGACCTCTACCTCACAGAGGCTGAGCGCCAACTCTCAGATACTTCCTCTTACCTGCCCCTGGGCCATGACCAGACCACTGAACATCAAGCCATTATCTCCAACACTGTTAGCGACCTCATTTCCTCCGGATGGCTTCCAAACTCATAGTCTCCCAACCCCGGACAGCCTGCTTTTACCTACTTCCCAAAATCCACAAAAAGGACTGTCCCGGCAGGCCCAATGTGTCAGCATGCGCTAGCCTTACCGAACTTATTTCCTCTTATCTTGAATCCATTCTCACTCCTCTAGTCCATTCCCTCTCCACCTACATCCGGGATTCCACTGATGCCCTGCTTCATATTGACAGCTTCCAGTTCGCGGGCCCTAACCACATTCTATTCACCATTGATGTGCAATCTCTCTACACCTCCATCCCACACCAGGATGGCCTGAGAGCTCTTTGCTTCTTTCTCGAAAACTGGCCTGGACAATTCCCATCCACCACCACTCTCCTCCACCTGGCAGAACTCGTTCTATCTCTCAATAACTTCTCCTTTAACTCATCCCATTTTCTCCAAATCAGAGGTGTAGCAATGGGTACCCGCATGGGTCCTAGCTACGCTTGCCTTTTTATGGGGTATGTGGAACATTCCTTGTTCCAGGCCTACCCGGGTCCCCTCCCATAACTCCTTTATCGGTACATTGATCACTATTTTGGTGCCGCTTCATGCTCTCGTCCGGACCTGGAAAAATTCATCAACTTTCCTTCCAGCTTCCACCTCTCCATCACTTTCACATGATCCATTTCAGACACTTCCCTTCCCTTCCTTGACCTTTCTGTCTCCATTTCCGGAAATAGACTATCTACTAATATCCACTAAAAGCCCACTGACTCCCACAGCTATCTGGACTACAGCTCTTCACACCCTACACCCTGTAAGGACTCCATCCCTTTATCTCAGCTCCTTCGCCTCCGTCGCATTTGTTCCGATGATGTCACTTTCTAAAATGGGGTTTCGAAAATGTGTTCCTTCTAACGTGATTTCCCACCTACAGTTGTTGTCAGGGCCCTCAACATTGTGCGATCCATCTCCCGTACCACTACCCTCGCCCCCTTCCCTCCCTCCCAGAACAAGGATAGAGTCTCCCTTGTTCTCACGTTTCACCCCACCAGCAAAGCATAATCTTCTGCCATTTGCGCCGACTCCTCCATGATGGCACCACCAAACCCATCTTCTCTTCACTCCCTCTTTCAGGATTTGGCAGAGACCGTTCCCTCCGAGATAATCTAGTCGACTCCTCCACCATACCCAACATCTCTCCCATCACCCATGGCACCTTCCCATGCAATCGCAGATGGTGTAACACCTGCCCCTTTACCTCTTCCGTGCTTACCATCCCAAGCCCAAAACACTCATTCCAGGTTGAGCAGCGTTTCACTTGCACCTCTTTCAATCTGGTCTACTGCTTTCGCTGCTCCCAATGTGGTCTCCTCTATATCGGAGAGTGCAAACGCAGACTGGTGATCGCTTTGCTGAGCACCTTTGGTCTGTGCGCATTCAGAACCCTGACCTTCCCGTTGCTTGCAATTTTAACACAAGATCCTGCTCCCATGCCCATGTGTCTGTCCTTGGCCTGCTGCAATGTTTCAGTGAAGCCCAAGCTCAACGCAAACTGACAACATCTCATCTTCCGGTTAGGCACGCTACAGCCTTCCGGTCTCAACATTGAATTCAACAACTTCAGATGATTAGCTCTACTCCACCTCGACCCCTTTGTTTTCATCTCATTTCATTTTAACTGTCTTTTACCATTTCTTTCTTTCTTGTCTTTCTTTATATATTTATCTTATATACCTTATCCCTCTTTCCTTAACTTTTCTTCCCTTTGCTTCCCCCCCCCCCCCCCCCCCCCAACCCAACCCCACATCTGTCACAGCTTACCCTCTGATGTTAGTTTCTCTGCTGTTGGGCCTTTCAAACCTTTTGTTCTCTCTCGGGACTGCCATTAGCACCCTGTTCCCTTGGTTTCTGTGGCTATGACTCATCTTTCATTCTCTTACTCCACAATATAAACATTTCCCATTTTCCCTTTCTTTTAGTTTTGATAAAGGGTCATCTGTACTCAAAACGTTAGCTCTTTTCTCTCCCTGCAGATGCTGCCAGACCTGCTGAGATTTTCCAGCATTTGGATTGGATTGAATTTGTTTATTGTCGCGTGTACTGAGGTACAGTGAAAAGTATTTTTCTGCGAGCAGCTCAACAGATCATTAAGAACATGAAAAGGAAATAAAAGAAAATACATAATCGGGCAACAGAAGGTACACAATGTAACTACATAAACACCGGCATTGGATGAAGCGTACAGGAGTGTAGTGTTAATGAGGTCAGTCCTGTTGCTCGTTATGCTTTCCTTAATTTTCTCTGTTTTAATTACCTTTGCTCAAGAGTCGCCAGGTATCTTTCTGATACCACCACAAGGTTCAAAACCGAATACTGATCAATGACTAGATACACCAGTTAGTAAGTTTGAAATCAATGCACATTTATTTACACACACAGTAAATTATTACTCATGCACAAACTCAATTCACTAAACTACAACTACTACTAAAAGCCTATACTTAGCTTCAGGCGCCCACTCAGTCAGAGGAACAATGGCCGTTGCCGGTTCTCATACTGCTGGTTGCGATCTGGTATAGAATAGTAGCTAGGAGCGCCTATCTCGTAGCGTGCGTTGACCTTCGACTTATTTGGCTGGTGCTTGGCGGGCCTCTCGTCGCTGAGAACCAAATGCCAAGGTGAAGGTGAAGAAGAAGAGTTCTTAAGAGAGCGTTCTGACCTTGGGGACTCTGTTTTATACCCTAAAGGGTTTCACGCCCATCTAGGCGGACCCTGGACTTGGTCCCAATTAATTGGACCATGTCCCAATTGTTTGTATCGATTCTCTCCAATAACAGGGTTGTTCCTCGATTGCTGGGAACCGTTGGCCTGCCTTTGTTTTAGTCTCCACTGGTGCCGGGGAGCCTGCCCTGGTACCGATTGTTTAAATGTTTCTCTTTTGGCCCCGAAGATAGCTCATTACTATGCTAATGGCTTGTAGTTTCAGTCCTGTCTGGGCTCTGCAAGTTCCAATCCACAGGAAACCTTGTACCTGCTTGTTTTCCTAGTACTGTCCAATTTTCCCTGTACTCTTTGGGAATGTCCATTTTGGAAATGGGACGTGGCCACCCCAGGTGGCTATACTCCATAAGAGGGTCATTTAGGAGTTTGGTAACAGCGGGGAAGAAGCTGTGTTTGAGTCTGTTTGTGCGTGTTCTCAGACTTCTGTATCTCCTGCCTGGTGAAAGAAGTTGGAAGAGGGAGTAAGCCGGGTGGGAAGGGTCTCTGATTATACTGCCCACTTTCCCCAGGCAGCGGGAGGTGTAGATGGAATCAATGGATGGGAGGCAGGTTCATGTGATGGACTGGGCTGTGTTCACGAATCCCTGATTTCCTCTTTGGTTTCAAGTTCTAGCATCCGCAGTAATTTGCCTTTATTCATTCCTTATTGACTTTTCTATAGTGGTTTAATGCAGCATTTCAGAGGGCATTTAATCACATTAATGTGCATCTGGAGTCACATGTAAGGGAATTAATGAACCAGTTGGGTTTTTAGGACAAATGACAAAGTTTCATAATCCCCATCAGTGCGACTACTTTTTGATTCTAGTTTTATTAATTAAATTCCGATTCCATCAGCTGCCATGGTGGGATTTGAATCCTTAACCCACAAGCATTGCCATGGGTCAATAGGTTGTTAGTCCAGTGATATTACCACTTTGCCACCACGTCCCCAAACATCGAAAATGCATTAGCCAGGAAAAACAGGACCATTCACAGTGAGAGAGGAGCAGCGGGTCATTCACAGTGAGAGAGGAGCAGCGGGTCATTCACAGTGAGAGAGGAGCAATGGGGTCATTCACAGTGGGAGAGGAGCAATGGGGTCATTCACAGTGAGAGAGGAGCAGCGGGTCATTCACAGTGAGAGAGGAGCAATGGGGTCATTCACAGTGAGAGAGGAGCAGCGGGTCACTCACAGTGAGAGAGGAGCAGCGGGTCATTCACAGTGAGAGAGGAGCAGTGGGTCATTCACAGTGGGAGAGGAGCAATGGGGTCATTCACAGTGAGAGAGGAGCAGTGGGTCATTCACAGTGAGAGAGGAGCAGCGGGTCATTCACAGTGAGAGAGGAGCAGTGGGGTCATTCACAGTGAGAGAGGAGCAGCGGGTCATTCACAGTGAGAGAGGAGCAATGGGGTCATTCACAGTGAGAGAGGAGCAATGGGGTCATTCACAGTGAGAGAGGGGCAGCGGGTCATTCACAGTGAGAGAGGAGCAATGGGGTCATTCACAGTGAGAGAGGAGCAGCGGGTCATTCACAGTGAGAGAGGAGCAATGGGGTCATTCACAGTGAGAGAGGAGCAATGGGGTCATTCACAGTGAGAGAGGAGCAATGGGGTCATTCACAGTGAGAGAGGGGCAGCGGGTCATTCACAGTGAGAGAGGAGCAGCGGGTCATTCACAATGAGAGAGGAGCAGTGGGTCATTCACAGTGAGAGAGAAGCAATGGGGTCATTCACAGTGAGAGAGGAGCAATGGGGTCATTCACAGTGAGAGAGGAGCAGTGGGTCATTCACAGTCAGAGAGGAGCAGCGGGTCATTCACAGTGAGAGAGAAGCAATGGGGTCATTCACAGTGAGAGAGGAGCATTGGGTCATTCACAGTCAGAGAGGAGCAGTGGGTCATTCACAGTGAGAGAGGAACAATGGGATCATTCACAGTGAGAGAGGAGCAGCGGGTCATTCACAGTGAGAGAGGAGCAATGGGGTTATTCACAGTGAGAGAGGAGCAATGGGGTCATTCACAGTGAGAGAGGAGCAGCGGGTCATTCACAGTGAGAGAGGTGCAGCGGGTCATTCACAGTGAGATAGGAGCAATGGGGTCATTCACAATGAGAGAGGAGCAATGGGGTCATTCACAGTGAGAGAGGAGCATTGGGTCATTCACAGTCAGAGAGGAGCAGTGGGTCATTCACAGTGAGAGAGGAACAATGGGATCATTCACAGTGAGAGAGGAGCAATGGGGTCATTCACAGTGAGAGAGGAGCAGCGGGTCATTCACAGTGAGAGAGGAGGAGCGGGTCATTCACAGTGAGAGAGGAGCAGTGGGTCATTCACAGTGAGAGAGGAGCAGCGGGTCATTCACAGTGAGAGAGGAGCAATGGGGTCATTCACAGTGAGAGAGGAGCAGCGGGTCATTCACAGTGAGAGAGGAGCAATGGGGTCATTCACAGTGAGAGAGGAGCAATGGGGTCATTCACAGTGAGAGAGGAGCAGTGGGGTCATTCACAGTGAGAGAGGAGCAGCGGGTCATTCACAGTGAGAGAGGAGCAATGGGGTCATTCACAGTGAGAGAGGAGCAATGGGGTCATTCACAGTGAGAGAGGGGCAGCGGGTCATTCACAGTGAGAGAGGAGCAATGGGGTCATTCACAGTGAGAGAGGAGCAGCGGGTCATTCACAGTGAGAGAGGAGCAATGGGGTCATTCACAGTGAGAGAGGAGCAATGGGGTCATTCACAGTGAGAGAGGAGCAATGGGGTCATTCACAGTGAGAGAGGGGCAGCGGGTCATTCACAGTGAGAGAGGAGCAGCGGGTCATTCACAGTGAGAGAGGAGCAGTGGGGTCATTCACAGTGAGAGAGGAGCAGCGGGTCATTCACAGTGAGAGAGAAGCAATGGGGTCATTCACAGTGAGAGAGGAGCAATGGGGTCATTCACAGTGAGAGAGGAGCAGTGGGTCATTCACAGTCAGAGAGGAGCAGCGGGTCATTCACAGTGAGAGAGAAGCAATGGGGTCATTCACAGTGAGAGAGGAGCAATGGGGTCATTCACAGTGAGAGAGGAGCAGTGGGTCATTCACAGTCAGAGAGGAGCAGCGGGTCATTCACAGTGAGAGAGAAGCAATGGGGTCATTCACAGTGAGAGAGGAGCATTGGGTCATTCACAGTCAGAGAGGAGCAGTGGGTCATTCACAGTGAGAGAGGAACAATGGGATCATTCACAGTGAGAGAGGAGCAGCGGGTCATTCACAGTGAGAGAGGAGCAATGGGGTCATTCACAGTGAGAGAGGAGCAATGGGGTCATTCACAGTGAGAGAGGAGCAGCGGGTCATTCACAGTGAGAGAGGTGCAGCGGGTCATTCACAGTGAGATAGGAGCAATGGGGTCATTCACAATGAGAGAGGACCAGCGGGTCATTCACAGTGAGAGAGGAGCAATGGGGTCATTCACAGTGAGAGAGGAGCAATGGGGTCATTCACAGTGAGAGAGGAGCAGTGGGGTCATTCACAGTGAGAGAGGAGCAGCGGGTCATTCACAGTGAGAGAGGAGCAATTGGGTCATTGACAGTGCGAGAGGAGCAATGGGGTCATTCACAGTGAGAGAGGAGCAATGGGGTCATTCACAGTGAGAGAGGAGCAATGGGGTCATTGACAGTGCGAGAGGAGCAATGGGGTCATTCACAGTGAGAGAGGAGCAGTGGGTAATTCACAGTGAGAGAGGAGCAGCGGGTCATTCACAGTGAGAGAGGAGCAATGGGGTCATTCACAGTGAGAGAGGAGCAGCGGGTCACTCACAGTGAGAGAGGAGCAGTGGGTCATTCACAGTGGGAGAGGAGCAATGGGGTCATTCACAGTGAGAGAGGAGCAGTGGGTCATTCACAGTGAGAGAGGAGCAGCGGGTCATTCACAGTGAGAGAGGAGCAGTGGGTCATTCACAGTGAGAGAGGAGCAATGGGGTCATTCACAGTGAGAGAGGAGCAGCGGGTCATTCACATTGAGAGAGGAGCAATGGGGTCATTCACAGTGAGAGAGGAGCAGCGGGTCATTCACAGTGAGAGAGGGGCAGCGGGTCATTCACAGTGAGAGAGGAGCAGCGGGTCATTCACAATGAGAGAGGAGCAGTGGGGTCATTCACAGTGAGAGAGGAGCAGCGGGTCATTCACAGTGAGAGAGAAGCAATGGGGTCATTCACAGTGAGAGAGGAGCAATGGGGTCATTCACAGTGAGAGAGGAGCAGCGGGTCATTCACAGTGAGAGAGGAGCAGTGGGTCATTCACAGTGAGAGAGGAGCAGTGGGTCATTCACAGTGAGAGAGGATCAGTGGGTCATTCACAGTGAGAGAGAAGCAATGGGGTCATTCACAGTGAGAGAGGAGCATTGGGTCATTCACAGTCAGAGAGGAGCAGTGGGTCATTCACAGTGAGAGAGGAGCAGTGGGGTCATTCACAGTGAGAGAGGAGCAGCGGGTCATTCACAGTGAGAGAGGAGCAATGGGGTCATTCACAGTGAGAGAGGAGCAATGGGGTCATTCACAGTGAGAGAGGAGCAGCGGGTCATTCACAGTGAGATAGGAGCAATGGGGTCATTCACAGTGAGAGAGGAGCAATGGGGTCATTCACAGTGAGAGAGGGGCAGCGGGTCATTCACAGTGAGAGAGGAGCAGTGGGTCATTCACAATGAGAGAGGACCAGCGGGTCATTCACAGTGAGAGAGGAGCAATGGGGTCATTCACAGTGAGAGAGGAGCAATGGGGTCATTCACAGTGAGAGAGGAGCAGTGGGGTCATTCACAGTGAGAGAGGAGCAGCGGGTCATTCACAGTGAGAGAGGAGCAATTGGGTCATTGACAGTGCGAGAGGAGCAATGGGGTCATTCACAGTGAGAGAGGAGCAATGGGGTCATTCACAGTGAGAGAGGTGCAGCGGGTCATTCACAGTGAGAGAGGAGCAATTGGGTCATTGACAGTGCGAGAGGAGCAATGGGGTCATTCACAGTGAGAGAGAAGCAATGGGGTCATTCACAGTGAGAGAGGAGCAATGGGGTCATTCACAGTGAGAGAGGAGCAATGGGGTCATTCACAGTGAGAGAGGAGCAGCGGGTCATTCACAGTGAGAGAGGAGCAATGGGTCATTCACAGTGAGAGAGGAGCAGTGGGTAATTCACAGTGAGAGAGGAGCAGTGGGTCATTCACAGTGAGAGAGGAGCAGTGGGTCATTCACAGTGAGAGAGAAGCAATGGGGTCATTCACAGTGAGAGAGGAGCAGTGGGGTCATTGACAGTGAGAGAGGAGCAGCGGGTAATTCACAGTGAGATAGGAGCAGCGGGCCCGGCCTTCTCTGAGCCATCTTTGTGGCTGCAATCTGTGTGTGGTGAATGGAGTGTTTAAAGGCAGTTCCAGCTTTGCAGGCTTTTTAGCGTAAATTCCGGATCCAGCTGTTACTCCGCCCGTTGGGCTGGGAGTTGCTTTCAATTCACACCGGCAGAGTGCTGGGCTGTTTGCATGTTCTGAATTGTGGAACAAATAGCACCTCAACAGAAAGGGAAATCACACATTATTCGGTACCAACGGGAACACCTAGTCTCGCAAACAGAAAATCCAGCCCACTGTTGGTTGGCACGTCCAGTAAATGAAGACTCAGTTTTGGGTGGTGCTGCTGATCGCCAGTCGAGCATGATTCTCTGACAAGCGATTAGGGAGGCAAAGACAAGGGTGTCGCCCTCCTCCCCATGAAGAGATCTGGCTGTTCTGATACCCCAAAGTCTGCCACTCTCGGGCATGGCTCCATCCTCATCACCACCTTGCATTGAAGAAGAAGGATGTCCAGACTCCAACTAGCTTGGGACAAGCCCAGAACATGCGGGCATAGTTGGCCGGGCCTCCTTGGCACCATTCTAATTTAACCTCCACCTCTGGAAAGAACATGCTCATTCGGGTGCTGGTCAAGTGAGCACTGTGTACCACTTTCAGCTGCATTAGGCTTATCCTTGCGCATGTGGAGGTGGAGTTGACCCTGTTCAAAGTCCCCACCCTATTTCAAACCCTGGGTCTTCCCCCCACGTTTTACCATTTTGCATCCAGTGGTGTGTGTGCCCTTCCCAGTAGTTGCCCATACAGGTCGCCGCAGTTCCTCCTCCCTAAGATGTCTGCATGTCCAGTAGGTCCTCTAACAGTGATTGTTGCGGTGGTCTTGGGTATGTCCTTGTTTCCCTCCCAAAGAAGTTTTTGACCTGCGTTTATTTTAGCCCATTTCCCCCTGTTAGCTGGAACTTCTTCCCTACAACTGCGTATCCAGTCCATTGAGGAACTGTTTCATCCCCAAGACCCCTGTGGGGGCCTCAGAGGTGTGCAGCCCCTGGTAGTGAGCCTTCAGTACCTCGTTTACCTTCTCCGGCTTCGCTACTGGTTTGCCTCTGCTGTCTAGAATCTCTGCTGTTTCCCTTGTGGCTGCCTGCTTTCTCAACTGGTGACTCAGCAGGAGGCTAACTTTGTCTCCGTGTTCGTACAGAGTCCCCAGTGCCTGGAGGAGTGCACTGCTTTCCTAGTGGAGAGGTCAAAATCCATTTGTAGCTTTTCCTCTCCACCAGGAGCTCTTTTTCGGGCCTCAGGGGAATTGCCGGTCTACCTCCAATATGGAGTTGGCTGGCTGTTGCCTAGCCACCCTCTCTTCCCTGTCTCTACGTGCTTTGTAGGTAATAGCTTCACCCCTGGTCACAACTTTCAGCGCCTCCCAGAACTTGGAGGGTGAGACCTCCTCGTTCTGGTTATTAGTAATATACTCATCTATGCCGTGTGATATTTTCTCGCAGAAAGCCTTGTTGGCCAGGAGGGCCGCATCCAGTTCCATGGGGGGCGTTGGGCACGGCCCGTATCTAACTTCACATCCATGTAATGTGGTGCGTGGTCGGAGATCACAAACGCGGAGTATTTCACTCTTACGATCGCTGGAAGCATCGATTTCCCCTCTACAAAGAAGTCTATCCATGTATATGCATTGTGCACTTGGGAGAAGAAGGAGAACTCCTCTCCTTGGGTGAATCGCCATGAGTCCACTGCCCCTATCTGCTCCAAGAATATGCCGAGTTCTTTCGCCATGTTGGAAGTATAGAGTCATAGAGAAATACAGCACAGAACAGGCCCTTCGGCCCACGATGTTGTGCCGAACTTTTGTCCTAGGTTAATCATAGAATTTTGGACACTAAGGGCAATTTAGCATGGCCAATCCACCCAACCTGCACATCTTTGGACTGTGGGAGGAAACCGGAGCACTTGGAGGAAACCTACGCACACACAGGGAGGATGTGCAGACTCCACACAGACAGTGACCCAAGCCGAAATCGAACCTGGGACCCTGGAGCTGTGAAGCAATTGTGCTATCCACAATGCTACCATGCCGCCCTTAAGAACAAATTAATCTACACTCCCATTATTCTACCATAATCCATGTACCTATCCAATAGTCGCTTGACGGTCCCTAACGTTTCTGACTCAACTACTTCCACAGGCAGTGCATTCCATGCCCCCACTGCTCTCTGGGTAAAGAACCTACCTCTGACATCCCCTCTATATCTTCCACCATTCACCTTAAATTTATGTCCCTTTGTAATGGTTTGTTCCACCCGGGGAAAAAGTATCTGACTGTCCACTCTATCTATTCCCCTGATCATCTTATAAACCTCTATAAAATCGCCCCTCATCCTTCTCCATTCTAATGAGAAAAGGCCTAGCACCCTCAACCTTTCCTCGTAAGACCTACTCTCCATTCCAGGGAACTTCCTGGTAAATCTCCTTTGCACCTTTTCCAAAGCTTCCACATCCTTCCTAAAATGAGGCGACCAGAACTGCACACAATACTCCAAATGTGGCCGTACCAAGGTTTTGTACAGCTGCATCATCACCTCACGGCTCTTAAATTCAATCCCTCTGCTAATGAATGCTAGCACACCATAGGCCTTCTTCACAGCTCTATCCACTTGAGTGGCAACTTTCAAAAATCTATGAACATAGACCCCAAGATCTCTCTGCTCCTCTACATTGCCAACAACCCTACCGTTAACCCTGTATTCCGCATTCATATTTGTCCTTCCAAAATGGACAACCTCACACTTGTCAGGGTTAAACTCCATCTGCCACTTCTCAGCCCAGCTCTGCATCCTTTCTATGTCTCTTTACAGCCGACAACAGCCCTCCTCACTATCCACAATTCCACCAATCTTCGTATCATCTTCAACTCCCTCATCCAAGTCATTAATGAAAATCACAAACAGCAAAGGACCCAGAACTGATCCCTGCGGTACGCCACTGGTAACTGGGCTTCAGGTTGAATATTTGCCATCCACCACCACTCTCTGACTTCTATCGGTTAGCCAGTTCATTATCCAACTGGCCAAATTCCCCACTATCCCATGCCTACTTACATTCTGCATAAGCCTACCATGGGGAACCTTATCAAATGCCTTACTAAAATCCATGTACACTACATCCACTGCTTTACCTTCATCCACATGCTTGGTCACCTCCTCAAAGAAGTCAATAAGACTTGTAAGGCAAGACCTACTCCTCACAAATCCGTGCTGACTATCACTAATCAAGCAGTGTCTTTCCAGATGCTCAGAAATCCTATCCCTCAGTACCCTTTCCATTACTTTGCCTACCACCGAAGTAAGACTAACTGGCCTGTAATTCCCAGGGTTATCCCTATTCCCTTTTTTGAACAGGGGCACGACACTCGTCACTCTCCAATCCCCTGGTACCACCCCTGTTGACAGTGAGGACGAAAAGATCATTGGCAACGGCTCTGCAATTTCATTTCTTGCTTCCTATAGAATCCTTGCCCCGTCAGGCCCGGGGGACTTGTCTATCCTCAGGTTTTTCAAAACGCCCAACACATCTTCCTTCCTAACAAGTATCTCCTTGAGCTTACCAGTCTGTTTCACACTGTCCTCTCCAACAATATGGCCCCTCTCGTTTGTAAATACTGAAGAAAAGTACTCGTTCAAGACCTCTCCTATCTCTTCAGACTCGATACACAATCTCCCGCTACTGTCCTTGATCGGACCTACCCTCGCTCTAGTCATTCTCATATTTCTCACATATGTGTAAAAGGCCTTGGGGTTTTCCTTGATCCTACCCGCCAAAGATTTTTCGTGCCCTCTCTTAGCTCTCCTCATCCCTTTCTTCAGTTCCCTCCTGGCTATCTTGTATCCCTCCAGCGCCCTTTCTGAACCTTGTTTCCTCAGCCTTACATAAGTCTCCTTCTTCCTCTTAACAAGACATTCAACCTCTCTTGTCAACCATGGTTCCCTCACTCGACCATCTCTTCCCTGCCTGACAGGGACATCCATATCAACGACACGCAGTACCTGTTCCTTGAACAAGTTCCACATTGGAACAGCACGGTAGCATTGTGGATAGCACAACTGCTTCACAGCTCCAGGGTCCCAGGTCCGATTCCGGCTTGGGTCATTGTCTGTGCGGAGTCTGCACATCCTCCCCGTGTGCGCGTGGGTTTCCTCCGGGTGCTCCGGTTTCCTCCCACTGTCCAAAGATGTGCAGGTTAGGTGGATTGGCCATGATAAATTGCCCTTAGTGTCCAAAATTGTCCTAAGTGTTGGGTGGGGTTACTGGGTTATGGGGGTCGAGGTGTTGACCTTGGGTAGGGTGCTCTTTCCAAGAGTCGGTGCAGACTCGATGGACCGAATGGCCTCCTTCTGCACTGTAAATTCTATGAAAAATAAAAATAAAATTTCACTTGTGTCCTTCCCTGACAGCCTATGTTCCCAACTTACGCACTTCAATTCTTGTCTGATATCATTGTATTTATCCTTCCCCCAATTGTAAACCTTGCCCTGTTGCACGCAGCTATCCCTCTCCATTACTAAAGTGAAAGTCACAGAATTGTGGTCACTACCTCCAAAATGCTCCCCCACTAACAAATCTATCACCTGCCCTGGTTCATTACCAAGTACCAAATCCAATATGGCCTCCCCTCTCGTCGGACAATCTACATACTGTGTTAGAAAAGCTTCCTGGACACACTGCACAAACACCACCCCATCCAAACTATTTGATCTAAAGAGTTTCCACTCAATGTTTGGGAAGTTGAAGTCACCCATGACTACTCGCTGTGACTTCTGCACCTTTCCAAAATCAGTTTCCCAATCTGTTCCTCCCCATCTCTGCTGCTATTGGGGGCCTATAGAAAACTCCCAACAGGGTGACTGCTCCTTTCCTATTTCTGACTTCAACCCATACTACCTCAGTAGGCAGATCCTTCTTGCGCAGCCTTTCTGCAGCTGTTGTATTGTCTCTAATTAACAATGCCACCCCCCCACCTCTTTTACCATCCTCCCTAATCTTATTGAAGCATCTATAACCAGGGACCTCCAACAACCATTTCTACCCTGCTTCTATCCAAGTTTCCGTGATGGCCACCACATCGTAGTCCCAAGTACCGATCCATGCCTTAAGTTCACCCACCTTATTCCTGATGCTTCTTGCGTTGAAGTATACACACTTCAACCCATCTCCTTGCCTGCAAGAACTCTCCTTTGTCAGTGTTAGTTTCCACACTGCGTCACTACGTGCTTTGGCGTCCTGAATATCGGCTTCCTTAGTTACTGGACTACAAATCCGGTTCCCATTCCCCTGCCAAATTAGTTTAAACCCTCCCGAAGAGTACTAGAAAACCTCCCTCCCAGGATATTGGTGCCCCTCTGGTTCAGATGCAACCCGTCCTGCTTGTACAGGTCCCACCTTACCCAGAATGCGCTCCAATTATCCAAATACCTGATGCCCTCCCTCCTACACCATTCCTGCAGCTATGTGTTCAACTGCACTCTCTTCCCTATTTTGGAGTTTGACCTCTGAGTTCTGTACACTGTTAATTCTCATCCACCCCCCTCTCCTCCCCCACCCCACCCCACCCCACTATGATAAGTCGGTGGGTGTTGACGTCAGGGATTTCCGCCATGGTACTTTTTATGAACACTGTGTCGTCCTGGTTGGAGCGTACATGTTCACTAGGACTACAGGTGCCCCGTCCAGGACACCACTGACCATGACGTACCGTCCCTGGGTTCGTAACCATCCTTGTCGCAGTAAACATCGGCCTCTTCCTTAACTGCATGGATGACCCCCCTAGTAGAGATGTTAGGTCTGTCCCACCCAGCCCTTCCTTCCCCAAAGTCTGTTATTCTCTCTCAGGTGCATCTCTTAGAGTAAGACTATGTCTACTTTCATACTTTTCAGCGTGGGCGAAGAGTCTGAGCTGTTAAGTCCCCTGATGTTCCAGGTGACTATCCTGATGGCGGTTTTCTGTGTCGTCGTCCCCCCCCCCCCCACCCCCCCCCCCCCACCCCTGCGGGATCAGCCTGGTGGTCATGCCCCTGCACTCCAGGGTTTCCCTTTTTAGGGGGCCATCTAAAATGGCCGCGGTCACCATGAGGCCGGGCCCCTATGCTCAGCGGTTTCCCTTTGTCCAGGAGTCACCCAACATGGCCGCCAACTGTGTGTATGCCATGTGAGTTACCCCCTGCACTCCGGGGTTTCCCTTTGTTCAGGAACCCTCCAAAGTGTTTGCTTGCGGTGCCTATGTGGTCCAAGTCACTCTGCGTGGCCTGTTGTAGTCAGCCTCATGCCCCTACTACCCTTGTTTCTATGTTTCCTTTGTGGTTCTCCCCCTCCCCTTACCCTCTTTTCCTCCTCCAACCCTCTTTCTCCCAAACCCACTTTCCACCCCTCCTATTGCTGGCCCCCTTGTGTTCCCTTCCCCCTGTTTCTTTCCCTAGTTGTCCCCCAGCTAGTGATGCATAACCCCCCCTGTTGCCAGGTGCTCTCTTCCTTGTCGGTGATGCACCGCACCTCACCTCTCACTCGTGCTTCCTGGTGCTAGCTTTCCCGCTAGTGTGGTGGCGCCCCTCCCGGGGTCGACTATACATCTACCCTTCGTCACTATTTGATTCCCCTCCTGCCATTCTTCTCACCCTTTCCTGCGCTCAGCTGCCTTCACCCTTTCCTTCCTACGCTGTAGCTCCCGCTCGCAAAGTGAGGCAATGCAGCCCCGCACAAAGTTTCATTCGGATTGGTTAAGTAAATAAAGTCTCTTTGGGTGCTCTTTTCACCGCTGTCCCTGCTGCTGCTTTTCCAGACCGTTCTCCAGGGCAAATGTGTCTGCTTCCGCAGGGGCTGTGAAGAAGTACTCCCTGCCTTGGAATGTGGCCCAAAGTTTGGCTGGGTCCAGCATCCCAAATTTTACATTGTTTTTGTACAGGACAGCTTTCGCCCTTTTGAACTCTGCCCGGTGCTTGGCCAGGTCAGTCCCAATGTCCTGGTAGATCCTGATCCGATGATCTTCACATTTACAGATTCTTGTCTGTCTTGCCCAGCGCAGGATTCGTTCCCAGTCTTAGTACCGGTGTATTTTACCGATTATCACCCTCGGCTGCTCTCCAGCCATGGGTCTTCTTGGGCGGAACAACCTGTGCTCTGTCTATTTCTGGCAGGTTAGGGAAGCCTTTCTCACCAGATTGCCCAGCATCTAGGCTACAAAATCCATGGGGTCCCTGCTTTTGATTTCTTCCGGTAGGCCCACTATCCTTAAGTTCTGGCACCATGACAGGTTCTCCTGATCTTCTGTCTTCCCTTTCAAATTCCTCTACGTCACAACCAACTTTGCTATTTCCTTCTCCAGGGCGATGATCCGGTCGTTCTGGTCTGTTGAGGCCTTTACCAATTCTTTATTAAAAATTAATTTAGAGTACCCAATTATTTTTTTCCAATTAAGGTGCAATTTAGTGTGGCCAATCTACCTAGCCTGCACATCTTTAGGTTGTGGGGATGAGATACCCACGCAGACATAGGGAGATTTGTGCGAACTCCACATGGACAAGGGACCCAGTGCCGGGATCGAACCTGGGTTCTCAGCACTGTGAGGCAGCAGTGATAACCACTGCCCAGCCTTTTCTATAATTCTTTTATGGTGTTATCCTGGGCCTTCAATCTCCCCTCTGCCTTGTCCAGGGCCACCCACTTGGCCTCCAGAGTCTTTGCGACCGCCAGCCTGACTGCTACCTGGATATCGGTCTTCGTCTTCTCGCTATGTTCTCTTCATTCCTTGCAGAGGAACATCCTCCATCCATGCCCTGGTTGGGATGGGGGGGGGGGGGGGGGGCCTCCATGTACGGTGAGCTGGTCCTTCTCATTCTGGTGTGGCCGGCGCTTCGTCGCTTTGTGCAGCCGCCGGCTCGGCCATATGCTTCTCCTGATTTCTTGTCTCTTTGCGGCCTCTGGAGTTGCTGTTCGCCATTTTCGTTGTATTGTTTGTTAGTTAGGGATACTTTTTTCCCTGTTTTAGCAGGCTATTTTGAGTAGAAGAGCCGTTTTTCGGGTTCATAGGAGGAGAGCCACATGATGTGTGACTACACAGCACATCCCGTCACCGGAAGGTCTTCTCCTGTGATCCTGACCACGGTGGGAATGCTGCGACCTATCGCTCCGCAACCCGCCCGTGACCCAGCCCCAAAGTGCAACCTGTACTTTGAAAAACTCTGATGTAGAGGAACAAATGGCTGTACACTGAGCAACAGATAAAAGTTTTTTTTGTTTGACTTTCTGTTTTAGTAAGTAGTGATACTGAAACATTGTTGAACTGTTCAGAGTTTGTCCTGCAGGATGATGTATCATAAATGCATGAGTGATTTCCTCTTTTGCTTCAGGGCTTAACATTAAACAAGGTCATACTTATAAAGGGCGCTGTATTGCAGTATGTCATTCCCATACATTGAGACTCTAGTTAACCTGGACGGTGGCATAGTGGTAATGTTACTGGACTAGTAATTCAGAGACCTGAAGCAAAGCATTGGGGATACAGGCTTAAAATTCCACCACAGCAGCTAGTGGAATGAAGCCATGAAGCTTCCAGATTGTCATAAAACCCCTTCTGGTTCACTAATAGCCTTTCGGGAATTTGTCATTTTTTTTTTCCGAAAATATTTCATTGAAGCATTTGTAATTTTCAGTTTAACACTTTAGCACTCCTTAAACAACTGCGTGGGCCGACACACTCAAAAAACCTAAAAACAACGTCCCCTACTACCCCTGTCCTATTTCCTAATTACCTGTGTACTAAGTTCCCTGTCCTTGTCTTACACTGCCATGCCTCCCATTTTCCTCCCCCTCCTTTTCCCCTCCCCCCACTTACCGCTGATGTTCAATTTTCCTTGAAGAAGTCGATGAATGGATGCCACCTCTGGGCGAACCCCTGAATTAATCCTCTCAAGGCGAACTTAATCTTTTCCAGACTGAGAAACCCTGCCATGTCGCTGACCCATATTCCTGACATTGGAGGCTCCGAGTCCCTCCATCCCAGCAAATTCCGACGTCGGGGTGGAGAAGGCCAGAACATCGGCCTGCCTCCCCCCTTGGTCCCCGGAACTTCCGATACTCCAAATATTGCCAATCCTGGACTCGGAGTCACCCCCCCCCCCCCCCCCCACTTCCAGGATCTCTGATATGACGTCTGCAAATCCCTGCCAGAATCCCCTCAACTTTGGACACGCCCAGAACATATGTACGTAATTTGCCGGGCTTCCCGCACAGCGTCCGCACCTATCCTCCACTTCCTCAAAAAACCTACTCATCCGGGCTGCTGTCATGTGGGGCCTATGAACCACCTTGAACTGAATCAGGCTAAGTCTGGCACAAGATGAGGATGATTTAACTCTCTTCAAAGCCGTTTCCCATAATTCGATTTCCAACTCTCTTCCCAGCTCCTCTTCCCACTTCCTCTTCACCTCCCTGATAGGGACTCCTTCCCACTCCATCAACTCCTTATATATCTCCGAGACCCTCGCCTCCTCAACCGCCGTTTTCATAATTTATTGCCCCCGGGTCCACCACTACCATCCACCTCATATCCTTTACTTTCCCAATTTCTCTCGCCACCTCCTACTTCCTCAGTTGATGTGCTAACATCCTACTGGCTTTCTCCCCATATTCGTATATTGTCCCTTTCACCTTCCTCAACGGCCCTTCTGCCTTACCTGTGGACAGGAGCCCAAATTCCATTTGGAGTCTCTGATGCTCCTTCACGAGCTCCTCATCCGGAGCCTCCGCATATTGCCTGTCCACCTGTAAGGTTTTACCCACCAGCCTGTCCAACTCTGCCGGTTCAGTCTTCTACCTGTGGGCCCGAATCGAAATAAATTCCCCTCTGATAACCACCTTCATTGCTTCCCAAACCACCCCTGCCGCGGTCTCCCCCGTGTCATTGCTCTTTATGTACCTTGAATGGTCTCCCTCACCCGCTCACAAATCTCATCCTCCACGAACAACCCTACATCTAACCTCCACTGTGGACGCTGGGTCTTTCCTATGCTTACCCGTAGGTCTATCCAGTGTGGAGCGTGGTCCAACATCATGATTGCTGAATACTCAGCGTCCTCCACCCCCGCTAGCAGTTGTTAAGTACAAAAAAGTCTATCCTGGAATATACCTTGTGCACATGGGGGTAGAATGAATACTCCTTGCTCCTTGGCTTCCCAAATCTCCACGGATCCAACCCACCCTCTTCCCCCATGCGCTCCATAAACCCCCGCAGTTCTTTCGCCATTGCTGATACTTTTCCCGACCTGGAACTTGACCGGTCTAGTCTCGGATCCAGAACTGTATTAAAATCCAACCCCCTCCTCCCCGATAATCAGCCAGTGCGAGTCGAGGTCCGGAATCTTCCCCTTCTCCTGACAAACGTGATATCACTTCTTCAGTCTTAACTTGATCTCCCAGCTTCAAGTGCGTCTCTTGCAACACGGCCACATTCGCCTTCAGCTGTCTCAAGTGTGCGAACACATGGGCTCTTTTGACCAGCCCATTCAGTCCATGAATATTCCACGTAACCAGCCTGGTCCGGGGGGGGGGGAGGAGGAGGAGGAGGAGGAGGAACGGAACGGGACAGAATCTCCCCCCCATCCCCTGTCGATCAGCCATAGGCCAGCCCATGGCCCGCACCTCACCTGGCCCGCCCCTCGGCAGCTACCATCATCCACTCTTCCCCCTCCAACCTCCTAAAAGTCCCCTCCTCGTCAGCAGCAACCCCCCCTCCCCCACTAGGTTAATCTTCAGCTCACCCCCATTTTGCTTTTGTGAACTAGCGCTCCCAGCTAGCCTGGCAGCACCCGCCTCTGGCGCCTAGCATCCTACCACCTGCCGGTTCCCCCCCCCCCCCCCCCCCCCCCCCCCCCCCCCCAACTCTTAGTCTAAGTTCCCAAAACAAGACACAAAGCACAAAAAAACAAACGAGCAATCCCACCCAAGGTCCAAGCACAGAAGTCCACCCCTCCTCCCTTAACAAAATCTTATCTATTCTAAAACCCTCAAGCAGGACCAAATAGGAAAGACCGGACAAAGAAAAAGGAATTATACATGTACAAACTCAAACAGCTTTTCAAATATCGCAACTTAAATTACAGAGATAAAAGTGCACCACATAACTTGCAACTCAGTTCTCCACAGTCAAGGTTTAAGATCCTTGTTTGTCTATCAGGTTATTGTCCTTCATGAAGGCCGCCACGTCCTCCGGCGAGCCAAAGTACAGCTCCTGACCCTCATAAAGGCAGGCCGGGTAAAGCAGACCAAACTTTATTCCCTCTTGTACAGGGCCGCCTTGACTTTATTAAAACTTGCCCTCCTCTTTGTGACTTCTGCTCCCAAGTTCTGGTAAACCCGGATCTCAGAATCTTCCCACATGCACCGTTTCATCTGCCTGGCCCACCTCATGATGCGTTTCGTATCTAGGAACCGATGCAGCCATATCACCAGCGCCCTCAGGGGCTCACTCCCCTGGGGCTTACGCATAAGTGCCCTATGGGCCCGGTCCACTTCCAATGGCTTGGGGAACGACCCTTCTCCTATCAGCTTCTCTAGCATCTTCCCCACATACGCACCGGATCCGATCCTTCCTTCCCCTCTGGTAGACCGACGATCCGGATATTCTGTCTCCAAGAACAGTTCTCCAGGTCCTCCACCTTCTCCAGCAGCCATTTCAGTTGGCCCTGTAGCATCCGGATCTCCATTGCCATCGCAGTGGACTGCTCCTCTTGTTCCACCGCCAGTTCCTCCAACTTCTGGATTGCCTTTCCATGGGTCGTCAATCTCTCCTTCAGGCGGTCAACCACCGCCCTGATTGAGTCCACCACCTGGGCCAGGTCCTCCGCACACTCTTTGCGATGTTGAGTGAACTTCTCGGTCAAGAAGCCCACCAACTGGTCCATTGACCATTGAGCTGGTAAGGTCGAACCCTGCTTCCCCGCCATTGCCTCCTTCAAACTCTGGTCCTCACCTTCCAGCCAACTTTTGATTTCTCCTTTTCCGTTTTTTCCTCGGGCGCAGCCCCATAAACTAGGGGTCACTTCCTTCTCCTCTCGCTTTTGCATCTATATTTTGAAAAATCCCTGTGGAAATCCAACTTAAAAACCACAAAAAGACCACCAAGAGCAGGAGCTGCTAAATGTGTGACCTTTCACTCCATGGCCGCCACCTGAAGTCCAGGGAATTTGTCATTCTTAACTGGTATGGAGTAAATGTGACTCAGCTGTGGTTGACTCTTACTACCTGAGCCATGAGCAAATTTGTATAAGTAAGTAAGATTAGAGTGGTAATGTGTGGCTGAAAGGTTTGCGTGGGATCAGTGGGTTTCAGTTTATGAGACTCTAGCACCAATACTGGGGAATGTTGGGATGGTCTTTACCTGAGCCATGCTGGCAGCAGCGTTCTATTAATTTGTATAATTCGGGCAGGAGAGAGAGAGCTTTAAGTTGCATAATGGGGGGGGTGGGGGGGGGGGGGGGAACCATGTGGAGGGCATTGTGGTCAATTAAATGGAATGGACAAAGCAGTAGAGCAGGGTAGCAATAGAGGTCATGATAACCAGAGTATGGCAGAAAGGGACAGAGCATAGGCATGTAAGATTGCACCAGCAGAGAAGGCCAAAATTTAAAGGACTGGTCAAAAAGACTGAATTAATGACTCTCTATCTGAATGCACTCAGCATTCATAACAAAATGGATGAAATAAATAAATATAAATACACAAATAGAAATAAATATGTATGACCTGATAACTATTCCAGGAATGTCGTTGTGAGATGACCAAGGCTGGGACCTAAATATTCAGTGGTATTTTACATTTCAGTAGGATTGGAATCTAGGAAAAGGTGCTGGGGTATGAATGAATGAAATGAAAATCGCTTATTGTCACGAGTAGACTTCAACGAAGTTACCGTGAAAAGCCCCTAGTCGCCACATTCCGGCGCCTGTCCGGGGAGGCTGGTACGGGAATCGAACCGTGCTGCTGGCCTGCTTTAAAAGCCAGCGATTTAGCCGAGTTAATTAATTAAGGATTGCTACAATAGTGAGCGATTACCTTAGTTCAAAAGATCCAAGATATGGAATCAGTTTGGGTAGAGAAAAGAAACAGTCAGCTATACTGTAGAGGAAAGTGTACAGGAAGAGGCATTTGGGGCTTGGAAGAAAGGTCCTGCAAAATCATGGGTGATTTTACTCTTCATATAGATTGGATGAATCAGATTAGCATAGATAGCTTGGCAGATGAGTTCACAGAGTGTATTCAGAACAGTTTTGTAGAGCAGTGTGTTTGACTGCCATTGAATATCTCAATGGATGCCAAAGAAGCATTCAATAGGGTTGAGTGGGTGTATCTATTTGAGATTCTTAGGAGGTTTGGTTTCTTCTAAAGTTTATAAGTTGGATTTGTCTTTTGTATTGGGCTCCTACCACAAGTGTTGAAAAACCACGGGGCTGGTTTAGCACAGGGCTAAATCACTGGCTTTGAAAGCACACCAAGGCAAGCGAGCAGCACGGTTCAATTCCCGTACCAGCCTCCCCGAACAGGCGCCGGAATGCGGCAACTAGGGGCTTTTCACAGTAACTTCATTTGAAGCCTACTTGTGACAAGCGATTTTCATTTCATTTCAAGTGTTCGCACAAACTTATCGAGCCGAGTTACTTTCAGTTGAATAGGGGGTGCGAGACAGGGTTGTCCATTGCCTACGCTTCTGTTTGCTTTGGCATCAAACCACTGGCCATAGAGTTAAGATCTTCAACTGACTGGAGGGGGATAAAGCGGGGAGGGAGGGAGCGTAGGGTGCCCTTGTATGCAGATGATCTGCTTTATGTTACGGACCCAATCCCCACTATGGATGAGATAATGAAGCTACTTAGAAGCTTCGGATCCCGGGGTATAAATTGAATTTGGGTAAGAGTGAATACATTCCGATGAATCCCTCAGGGATGGTGCCGATCTAGGGATGTTGCCTTTTCACCTTGCCATATTCAGCTTTCGTTATTTGGGAATCCGGGTGGCCAATGATTGGGCGTCGTTTCATAAATTAAATGTGACTTGCAGAATTTGGATAACCTCCCCCATCCTAAACTGGCAAGGATCAGACTATTTAGATGAATGTCCCCCGAGGTTTTAATTTCTTTATCAGCGTTTCCCCATCTTTCCTCCCCAAATCATTCTTTGAGTCAACAAGATGATAGCTTCCTTCATTTGGGTGGGTAAGACCCCAAGGATTTGTAGGGCATTTCTTCAGGGAGAGAGACAGTTGGGTGGCTTAGCCTCATCCAATTTGTAATTTTATTCCTGAGTAGGTTTGTCGCTTTTGAGGAGATATGGACAAATTCCAACTCCCGAGGTCTAATTTATTCGGGTCTTTCCAGGTTCGTGATATCATTCGGAAGGAGATCACTTCATTTCCCTTGGCATCTTTGTTCCCTTGAATGGGATCTTACCTCTGGCCAAAGTGGGTGAGTGAAAATTTGCAGACATTTATGGCCAGATCCTATTGGCAAAGCAGGCTCTGTTGGATGAGGTGAAGAGGAAGTGGGAGGGCGGGCTTGGTCCAGTTTTAGATAGGGGTTTGTGGAATGAGTCCCTTCACAGAGTCAACTCAATCTCCTGTGCTAGGCTCAGCTTGATTCAGTCCAAGGTGGTGCACAGAGCGCATCTGACCAAGACGAGTGTGAGTATTTTTTTCTCAGGGGTGGGGAATAGGTGTGGAAGTTGTTCATAGAATCATAGAATTTACAGTGCAGAAGGAGGCCATTCGGCCCATCGAATCTGCACCGGTTCTTGGAAAGAGTACCCTACCCAAGGTCAACACCTCCACCCTATCCCCATAACCCAGTAACCCCACCCAACACTAAGGGCAATTTATCATGGCCAATCCACCTAACCTGCACATCTTTGGACTGTGGGAGGAAGCCGGAGCACCCGGAGGAAACCCACGCACACACGGGGAGGATGTGCAGACTCCGCACAGACAGTGACCCAAGCCAGAATCGAACCTGGGACCCTGGAGCTGTGAAGCAATTGTACTATCCACAATGCTACCGTGTTCTCGGGGAACTGTAAATCATGCCCATTTGTTCTGGTTGTGTACTAAGCTTGTAAGCTTCTGGGTCTCCTTCTTTAACACCATGTCAGGGAGTCTTGATATCGAGCTGGAGCCTTGTCTGCTGGTGGCCATTTTCGGGATTTTGGACTTGGTAGTGCTGCAGACGGGGGCGAAGGCAGATGTCCCCTTTGCCTCGTTGATGGCTCAAGGGTGATTTCTGCTTGGGTAGAGATTTCCTTCTCCGCCCAGTGCCTCTGTCTGATTGGGTGATCTAATGATGTTCCTATATCTGTAGATGGTCAAGTATACCAATAGTCGGTAGAAGGGTTCTACTCTCGATGGCAGCCATTCATTTCCTTTTTCAGAGAGTTAGTCATCACCATATGTTAGGGGGTAGGTATTAGTCTCTTGTTTAGTTATATAGTGAAGGGTTGGGATCAGTGGGATTGTTAGTTAGTGATTGTGATATTCAAAATTGGTGCCTTGCCGTATTTGTTGTTTGGTGTGGATTTAATTTTGTTATAATGAAAAATTTCTGCAATAAAAATATTTTAAAAAAGTTTTAGTGCCAACCAGGGAGCAGGCTAATTTAGACCTGGTAATATGCAATGCAACAGGATTAATTAGTATCTCATAGTAAAGGAGCCTCTGGCAACAGTGATCATAACATGATAAAATTTCACATTCAGTTTGGGGTTGTGAAGTGTGGGTCTAAGGCTAATGTCTTAAAATTAAATAAAGATAATTACAAAGGTATGAAGACATCATTGGCGAAGGTTAACAGGGAAAATAGGTTAAAAAGCAGGACAGTAGAGGAGTAATGGCAGATATTTAAGCAGATATTTCCTAACTCCTCGCGAAAGTATATTTAATTAAGAAAGAAAGACTCTGAGAAGACTGCGCCATCTGTGGCTAACTATGGAAGTTAAGGATTGTATTATTGCAGAGTTGTTATGACGTAGAGGGAGACCATTCGGCCCATGCCTGAAAGATAAAGGGCTGGATTCTCCGCCGGCGGGATGTTCCATTTTGCTGGCAGCCCGGCGGTTACCCGATGGCGTGGGGCTGCCCCACAAAGGGAGACCCCATTGACCAGCCAGCGTAATGGAGCATCGCGCCGGTGGGTGTGTGTGGGGGGGGAGGGGGTGGGGGGGGAACAGAAATGTGGCGAGGCGGGGCGGAGAATCCAACCCAAAGCTTATAATGCTGTGAAAATTAATGGTCGGTCAGAAGATTGGACAGATGATAGAAAGCAGCAAAGAATGACAAAAAATGAGAAATTAAGAGTATGAGAGAAAGCTATCTAGAAGTATTAACAACTCATAAGAGTTTATACAAGTATTTATAAAGGAAAAGAGTGACTAAAGTGAGCACCGGTCCCTTCGAGGGTGAGGCTGTAGAGTTAATGATAGGGAACCAGAGGATGGAGGAAGAATCAAACAGGTATTTTGTGTCTGTCTTTACTGTAGATGGCCCAAAATAAAAATCCTAAGAATAGTTCAATATCAAGATATGAAATGGAGGGAGGACCTTAAAACAATCACTGGAAAAAAAGACATGTTGGCATTCATTCTAGTATCTGAAAAGAAGTGGCTGCAAGATGATGATGAGGCTTTGATTGTAACATTCCAAAATTTTCCTAATTCTTGAAAGGTCCCAGCAGATTGAAAAATTGCAAATGTTACACCTCTAGTCAAGAAAATAGGCCAGTCAGCCTAATGATGGCAATTGGGAAATACTAGTATCCATTTTTAAGGAAGTAGTATTAGGATATTTAGAAATAAAAATAAGGCAGTCAACATGGTTCTCTGAAAGGATTTTTGCCGAATTTATTAAAGTATTTTGAAAGAAGTAACAAGCAGGATGGATAATGGCTTACCTGTAGATGCAGTGTACTTGGATTTTCAAAAGGCATTCAGTAAGGTGCTACATCAAAAGTTACTTAACAAAATAAAAAATCATGGTATAGGGTAACATATTAACATGGATAGCGGATTAATTAGTGAGCAGGAAATGGGGGGGTAGGGATAAATGGGTCATTTTCGGGTTGGCTGTAATGAGTGGAGTGACACAGGAATCCGTGTGGGGGCCTCGACTATTTACAATCTTTATCCACGACTTGGGTTAGGGAACCAAATATATGGTACCTAAATTTGCACAAATCACTAACTGTTAGTATGCAGGTACAATAAGTGATTAGGAAGGCAATTGGAATGTTGGTGTTTATCCCAAGAGCACTATAATATACAAGTAGTGAAGAGTTGCTACAGATGTACAGGGCCTTATTGAGACTGCACCTGTAGTACTGTATACAGTATTTGTCTCCTTAAGTAAGCATATAATTGCATGAGAAATAGTTCAGAGGTTTAGTCAACTCATTCCTGGGATAAGGGGGTTATCTTAAGAAAGGTTGAACAGGTTGAGCCTATACACATTGGAGATTAGGAGAATGCGAAGTGATCTTACTGAAACACAAAATCCTGAGGGGACTTGGCAGGGTGGATGAGAGTGGATGTTTTCCCATGTCTAGAACTTGGGGGGCACAGTCTAAAAATTAAGGGTTTCCTATTGAAGACTATCAAGAGGAAAGTTTTTCTCTCAGGAAGGGTTGTTAGTCTATGGAATTCTTGTCTTCATAAAACATTGAATGCTGGGCCATTTAATATATTCAGGGCTGAATTATATACATTTTTGATCGACAAGGGAGCCAGCTGTCCATGAGAATATTGGTAAGAATGATTGCCACACAGTACTTGTTCAGACCAAGTCCCATTTTCACACAACAATACAATCCATTGTATTGTGTGGTACTATCACTGTGTTAAATGGGGCCGATTCAGAACTGATCTAGGAACTCAACACCGGGCACCCCTGAGATATTGTGGGTAGCCAGCAGCAGAATCGTATTCAACCACAACAACCAGTAACTTCATGGTTAAGTATATCCCCCATTCTACCATCACCATTAAGCAAGGAATCAACCTTGGTTCAATGTAAGTGCAGGAAGACATGGCAGGAGTAGCACCAGGCATACCTAAAAAATTATGTGCCAATGTGACGAGGCTACAACACAGGACTACATGCATGTCAGACAGTAGAAGTACCATGATGGACAGAGCTAAGTGATCTCTCAATCAATGTATATTATCAACTCTGCAGCCCTGTCACATCTGGCCAATTATCTGCCACCAATGGTGGTGGATAATTCAACAACTTACTGGAGGAGGGAGCTCTACAGATATCCCCATTCTCAATAATGATGGAGTCAGCACTTCAGTGCAAAGGACAAGGCTTATGTAATTATAGTAACTTGCAGCCAGAAGTATCGAGTAGACAGCCCTTCTCGACCTCCTCCTGAGTGCGCCGACATCACAGGTGCCAGTCTGCATTGAATTAGATTCATTCCACTTGATTTCAAGAAATGGCTGAAGGCACTGGTTGCACCAAAGCATATGGGCCCTGACAGCATTCTGGTTGTTGTACTGAAAAATTTAGCTCCAGAACGATCTGTTCCTATAGCCAAGTTATTCCAGCACAGCATTTACATTTGCCCAACAATGTGGAAAATTATCCATGTATGTCCTGTCCAGAAAAAATTCAATCTGGAGGTTTAACATCCATTAGTCAACTCTCAGTCATCAGCAAAGTTTTAGAAGGTGTCATTGATAGTGTATTCAAGTGACACTCAATGCAGCAATAAACTGCTTCACCAATGCTTATGTTGGCTTCCACCATGACCACTTGGCCTTATTACAGCCTGGTCCAAACATGGACTAAAAATGAGAGGTGAGGTGACAGTGATTATTCTTGACATTAAGACAGCATTTGACTGAATGTGGCACCAAGGAGCCCTAGCAAAATTGACGTGGATGGGAATCGAGGAAAACTCTCCACTGGTTGGAGTCTTATCTAATACAAAGAAAAATGGTTGTGGTTGTTGGAGGCCAATCATCTCAGCCCCAGGACATTGCTGCAGGAGTTTTTCAGGCCTAATCATCCGTAGCTGTTTCATCAATGCCCTTCTCTTCAAGGTAAGAAGTGGGATGTTTGCTGTGCAGTACTATTCATGCCACCTCAGATACTGTAGCAGTCCATGTTCACAATGCTCAAGAAGATCCAACACCCCATTCACCACTTTCAACATTCACTCCCATCACCACTGGAGCACAGTGATAGCAGTGTGTGCCATCTAGAAGCTGCACTGCAGTAACTCATCATACCTCATTCAACAGCATCTTCTAAACCTGCAGCCTCTACCAGCTAGAAAGGAGCAAGGCAGACGACACATGGGAACATCATCACTGCAAGTTCCCTTCAAAACCACACACCTCCTGACTTGAAAAATATTTCCGTTCCTTCACCGTCGCTGGGTTGAAAACTCCCTTCCCAACAACAATGCGGGTGTACCTACTGCAGATGGAATTCAGTGGTTCAAGAAGGCAGCACACCACCACTTCTCAAAGATGGTTGAGGATGGGCAATTGAAGGTTGACCTAGCTAGCAACGATTCTATCTCACAAAATGATAAAATAAACTTCTCTACAGCAGCGTTACTGGTGCAGTTGGAACTTGCAGCAAATATGCACAACTGAGCAGCAGCCTCTGATATTGATGTTTACATCCGAAACAATGTAAATTCTATTGATTGTAGCTTGTCTGAACAGCAGTTAGAGGTGGGCAGTAAAATGTTAGCTTTGCCAGTGATGCCCACATCCCAAGGGTCTTAAGTGTTATTAGCAAGGCCAGCATTTTTCAGAGTGAAGTAATTGTATAAAAATATATTCATCAACCTGTTGCAAGAAATCATGTAACTAATTTGGTGACAGTCAGAACTAGCTCTGATCTGAAACATTTTTGTTAATTGTGCATGAAAAGCCAGAAGGCTCAGGTATTGTCAAGGTCATTTATTGGAACATTTTAGAATTGACAAAGTCCTTGTCCAGCTAAAACTATCACGAGACATGTTATTGCTACAAGGCCCTTTACACTGAAAAGACGAATGTATTTTTCTCAATTATTAAATTGTTATGAACAAAGAATAAAGAAAAAAGCTATTTCTTAGTCTCAAGGGTGCAAAAGTAATAGCACAGCTGCCAGCCTTTGGTCCCAAACTCTGATTCCGAATTTGAACCAAAATAGTAACCTCAAAGCAATTCTGTGACAGTTTCTGCTGATTGTGAATGATTGTTTGTGACATGAGATTTGTCAGAATATGTAGAATGGCCACTTTTAGTACTTTTCCTTAGTGAATGAAATTTGTTGCCTTTAAAGAGAGTGGCGGACTTTTATAAACGGCCCAATTTTGCAGTTGAAATACTGGTGAGGTTATCAGCACTCACCATTATTTAGGAGCAAATCAGACAACAACTTCCTCAATCCACATATATACAATTAAATGTGGAAATCAGGATGTTTCTGCCCTTCCAGCTGTGCTCCTGCAAGTTTGACTACACTGCTACCTCATGGGGAGATTGTACAACTAAACACATGAAGGGTGTGATGTTGAAATTACTGTCAATATTCTGGGGGTACCATTGGCCAGAAACATAGCCATATAAATACTGCGGCGACAAAAGCTGGTCAGAGGCTGGGAATTCTGTGGTAACTTCCTTCCTGACTCCTCCTGACTCCTGAAAGCTATCTATAAGACACAAGGAGTGTGATGGAATATTTCCAACATGTCTGCTGCTCTAACAACATTTGAGAAGCTTGACCCCATAGAAAATAGAAGCAGGCGGAGGCCCTTTGAGCCTGCTCCGCCATTCATTATGAACATGGCTGATCGTCAAGTTCAATACCCCGATCCCGCCTTCTCACCCATATCCCTTGAGCCTTTTAGCCCCAAGAGCTTTATCTAATTCCTCTTGAAATTATAGATTATAAGAACAGTACAGCACAGCACAGGCTCTTTGGCCCACGATGTTGTGCCGACCATTTATCCGAATCTAAGATCAACTTAACGGGGGTATTTGCCTCCTCATCAACATCTCCTGGTGCTTGGATGTGGTGTCCCTAGCATGCCACTGCTCCCCAGACCTAGAATACCGAACCGTGAAGTGTCGCCCTTTCTACCTCCACGTGAATTCACCTGTGTACTCATCACAGCAGTCTACATCCCACCCCAGGTTGACGTGAAGAAAACATTTGACGAACTACAGACCACCATCAACAACCAAGAAACAAATCACCCCGAAGCCTTGACAATCGTGAATGGAGACTTCAACCAGGCCAACCTCAGGAAGGTCCTACCAAACTCCATCAACATATGTCCTGCCCCACCAGGGGTGCAAACATCCTGGATCACTGCTACACCGCTCCATTCCCCGACCACACTTTGGCAAATCCGCCCACAAGTCGGTATTCCTACTTCCGGTTTACAAACAACAACTCGAGCATGCTGAGCCAGTCAAGGCCCGAGGAATCTGAGGACCCTCTGTGACTGCTTGGAGACTGTGGGCTGGTCCATATACAAGGCTGCGGCAGTTAACCTGGACGAATACGCAAGCACCGTCACATACCTCTTCAGTAAGTGTGTCGAGGACTGTGAACCAAAGAAGACAATACGGGTGTACCCCAATCGAAAACCCTGGCTCAACCAAAAGGTTCACTCCCTGCTGACGTCCCGGACGGAGGCGTTCAAGTCAGACGACCTTGACCTGTATAAGAAATCCAGGTACGATGTATGGAAAGCCATCAGGGATGCAAAAAGACAATATCGCATCAAACTAGAGTCCCAGGCCACGACAGTAACCCACGACGACTATGGCAGGGCCTACACAAGATCACAGGCTACAAAGCAAGGCCAGGCGGAAAATCTGGGGCTGGAGCATCCCTACCCGATGATCTGAACAGGTTCTATGCCCGCTTTGAGCAGTCAGCCATTGCATCAGTGCCACCCGCCCCAACAGTCCTGGAGACACCCATACCCACTATTACAGCCTCAGAGGTAAGAGCTGCCTTCTTGAAAGTGAATTTGTGGAAAGCGACGGGCCCCGATGGAGTCCCTGGGCGAGCACTTCGAGCCTGCGCAGACCAGCTGGCGAGTGTATTTGCAGATATCTTCAACACCTCACTTCTCCATTCTGAGGTCTCTACCTCCCTCAAGAAGACAACCATAATAACAGTACCAAAGAAGAACAAGGTAGAATGCCTCAACGACTACCGACCAGTGCCCCTGACGTCTGTTATCCTGAAATGCTTCGAGCGGTTAGTCATAAGACGGATCACTGCCAGCCTCCAGACAGTCTCGATCCACTGCAGTTTACCTGTCACCGCAATCGGTCCACAGCAGATTCTATCTCCCTGGCTGTACAATCAACACTCGAACACCTCGACAACAAGGATATCCATGTAAGGCTGCTGTTCATCAACTACAGCTCCGTCTTCAACACCATTATCCTGACAGGACTAATAACCAAACTCTGCAATCTTGGATTTGACCCCTCCCTGTGCAGCTGAATCCTTGACTTCCTCACCAACAGACCGCAATCTGTCAGGATAGGCAACAGCACCTCGTCCACAATAGTCCTCAACACCGGGGCCCCGCAAGGATGTGTGCTCAGTCTTCTACTGTACTCCCAATACACGCATGACTATGTGGCAAGATTTAACTCCAATTCAATCTATAAATTTCGCATGATGCGACTATGGTGGGCCATATCTCAAACAACGACAAATCAGACTATAGGAAGGAGATAAATCATTTTTTTTAAACATAGAATTTACAGTGCAGAAGGAGGCCATTCAGCCCATCGAGTCTGCACCGGCTCCTGGAAAGAGCACCCTACCCAAGGTTAACACCTCCACCCTATCCCCATAACCCAACCCAACATTAAGGGCAATTTTGGACACTAAGGGCAATTTATCATGGCCAATCCACCTAACCTGCACATCTTTGGACTGTGGGAGGAAACCGGAGCACCCGGAGGAAACCCACGCACACACGGGGAGAATGTGCAGACTCTGCACAGACAGTGACCCAAGCCGGAATCGAACCTGGGACCCTGGAGCTGTGAAGCGATTGTGCTGTCCACAATGCTACCATGCTGCCCCATTTACGGCACAGAAACGCCTAACTATTCCCCTTATAATCGAATCCCCTATAACTTGTATTTCGATGCACCATGGTTGGTTCAGTGTTATTAGGGTGTGAGTTCCATGAATTTAACCCAGGGACAGTGAAGGAACAGAAATGTTCGCCCAAGTTGGGATGGTGAGTGACTTAGAGGTGAGCCTCCAGATGGTGGGGTTCCCCGGTATCTGCTGCTCTTGTAGTGGCTTTGGAAAGTGATGCCGAAGAAACCGTGTGAGTTCCTGCAATGCATCTTGTAGATGTTACACATGGCTGCCTATGTTAGTAGATGGTGCAGGGATTTTTGGAAGCGGAAGCAATCAAGCGGCTACTTTGTCATGGATGGTGTCACGCTCTTGACTGTTGTCATTGGAGCTGCACTCATCCAAGCAAGTGGAGAGTATTCCATTGCGCTCCTGACTTGTGCCTTGTAGATGATGGATTGGTTTTTGGGGGGGGTCAGGAGATGAGTTACTCACTGTAGGATTCCTAGCCTTTGACCTGCCCTGGTGCCCCAGTATTAATATGACATGGGGCTTTTCACAGTAACTTCATTGAAGCCTACTCGTGACAATAAGCGATTTTCATTTCATTTCATTTCATTTCATGACTAGTCCAGTTCAATTTTTGATCAATGGTAACCCCCAGGATGTTGATTCAGCGATGGTAATGCCATTGAATGTCAAGGGGCAATGGTTAGATATTCTCTTGTAGGAGATAGTCATTGCCTGGCACTTGTGTGGCACGAATGTAACTTGCCACTTGTCAGCCCAATCCTGGATATTGTCCAGATCTTCCTGCATTTGGATATGACCTGCTTCTTTATCGGAGAAGTCATGAATAGTGCTGAACATTATGCGGTCATCTGTGAACAATCTCCACTTCTGACCTGATGGTGGAAGGGACTGGATTTGTGATAATAGAATCTAGAGTGTAGAAGGAAGCCATTTGGCAGATCGAGTTTGCTCTTACCCTTGGAAAGAGCACCCAAACTAAGCCCACGCCTCCACCCCGTCCCTGTAACCCAGTAACATCACCTAATCTTTTGGACACTAAGGGGCAATATAGCATGGCCAATCCGCCTAACCACATCTTTCGACTGAGGGAGGAAATCAGAGCACCCAGAGGAAACCCACGCAGACACGGGGAGAAAGTGCAAACCCCACCCGAGGCCAGAATTGAACCCAGGACCCTGGAGCTGTGAGGCAGCAGTGCTAACCACTGTACCACCATACCGCCCAATGCTGGGGACCTCTGGAGGAGGCGGAGATGGATCATCCAGTTGACACTTGATGCACAATCAATGACTACTAAAATGAGGTTGTAGTACAATTGAAGGCTTTAATAAGCTAGATGTTTCCCCCAGCAGCTTAGGTACAGAAAGGAAGCTGCTGGGGCGGCACGGGCTCTTATACCCCTCCTTGCAGGGTGGAGCTACCATACAGGCTTGACCAATGGAAAGCATATATTATCTACCAATGGTGTTCCAGCATTACTAGGTACCGTAATACCTCTACACAGGACTACCACATTCACCCCCTGTTAAAAAAAAATGTCCGGCGGGGGTGGTGGTTTGGTATTACAACATGGTAATGTGGTAGAAGTTATGGTTATGGAGGTACCGTAATGCCTCCGTACATTGTTTTGCTTTATTATCGTAACTATTTACAATTTTACAATTAACTATATACACTTTAAAATGAAGCAATCAGTCGATCGGGGGCCCTGGTCGTCCTCTGCGATCGTTGAAACTCCGGTGGTGACGCCGGTGAAAGTTCGGGCGTCTGTGTCTCCGGTAGCGTGGTTTCAACACCCCTAGACGGCGCTGGTGGGGGAGCTGATTGACCTGGGAAGGGAGCGTCTGCGGGGTGTGTCGGTGGGCGGGGGGGCCGGCGGAAGGACTGATCCTCCTGGGAAGGGGGCAGCTGTAAGGTGCACTGGTGGGATGGGGGGTGGGACTGGTTGCGGGGGTTTGCGCGGGGATCCGGCGGACGCCAGGTCTCGTAGGGAGACCATGTCTTGTCGGCCATCGGGATACGTCACGTAGGCGTACTGGGGGTTAGCGCGGAGAAGATGGACCCTCTCGACCAACAGGTCCGACTTGTGCGCCCTCACGTGTTTTCGGAGCAGGATGGGTCCGGGAGCTGCCAGCCAGGTCGGGAGCGAGGTCCCAGTGGAAGACTTCCTGGGGAAAACAAGGAGACGTTCGTGAGGTGTTTGGTTGGTCGTGGTGCAGAGCAGGGACCGGATGGAGTGGAGGGCATCCGGGAGGACTTCCTGCCAGCGGGAGACTGGGCGCTTTCTGGACCGTAGGGCCAGTAGGACGGTCTTCCAGACCGTTCCGTTCTCCCTCTCTACCTGTCCGTTACCCCGGGGGTTGTAACTGGTCGTCCTGCTCGAGGCAATGCCCTTGCTGAGCAGGAATTGACGCAGTTCATCGCTCATAAAGGAGGACCCCCTATCACCATGTATGTAAGCGGGAAACCCGAACAGTGTAAAGATGCTATGTCGGGCTTTGATGACAGTGGTTGCGGTCATGTCGGGGCAGGGGATGGCGAATGGGAATCGGGAGTATTCGTCAATCACGTTCAGGAAGTACGTGTTGCGGTCGGTGGAGGGAAGAGGACCTTTGAAGTCCATGCTGAGGCGTTCAAAGGGACGGGAAGCCTTTATCAGGTGCGCTTTCTCTGGCCGGTAGAAGTGCGGCTTGCACTCCGCGCAGATTTGGCAATTCCTGGAGGCTGTTCTGACCTCCTCGATGGAGTAGGGCAGGTTGCGGGTCTTGACAAAATGGAAGAAGCGAGTGACCCCCGGGTCGCAGAGGTCCTTGTGGAGGGCTCGGAGGTGGTCCACTTGTGCGTTGGCACATGTGCCACGGGACAGGGTATTGGGAGGCTCGTTTAGCTTCCCGGGACGATACAAGATTTCGTAGTTCTAGGTGGAGAGTTCGATCCTCCACCGCAAGATCTTATTGTTTTTTATTTTGTCCCGCTGTGCATTATCGAACATGAAGCCGACTGACCGTTGGTCATTGAGGAGAGTGAATCTCCTGCCGGCCAGGTAATGCCTCCAATGTTGCACAGCTTCTACTATGGCATGTGCCTCCTTTTCGACTGAGGAATGGCGGATTTCGGAAGGGTACGTGAGAAGAAGGCCAAGGGTCTGCCCGTTTGGTTGAGGGTGGACGCATCGCTCTCGACCTGGATGGGGAGGGACTTGTCGATGGCGTGCATCGTGGCCGTTGCAATATCTGCTTTGATGCGGCTGAAGGCCTGGTGGGCCTCTATCGACAGGGGAAAAACTGTGGATTGGATCAGAGGACGGGCCTTGTCTGCATAGTTGGGGACCCACTGGGCGTAGTAAGAAAAAAACCTAGGCAGCGCTTCAGGACCTTGGAGTAGTGAGGGAGGGGGAACTCCATAAGGGGCGCATGCGTTCAGGGTCGGGGCCTATAACTCCATTTCGCACTACGTAGCCGAGGATGGCTAGGCGGTCGGTGCTAAACACACATTTATCCTTGTTATACGTAAGGTTAAGGATTTTCGCGGTCTGGAGGAATTTTCGGAGGGTGGTGTCGTCCTGCTGGTCGTGACCGCAGATGGTGACATTATCGAGATACGGGAATGTTGCCCGTAAACCGTATCGGTCAACCATTCGGTCCATCTCTCGCTGGAAGACTGAGACCCCGTTAGTGACACCGAAAGGAACCCTTAAAAAGTGGTAGAGCCACCCATCTGCCTCGAAGGCGGTGTACTTGCGGTCACTCGTGCGGATGGGGAGCTGGTGGTATGCGGACCATGGAGAAGACCTTGTATTGCGCGATCCAGTTTACCAGGTCGGATATGCAGGGGAGAGGGTACGCGTCCAGCTGCGTAAACCTGTTGATGGTCTGACTGTAGTCGATGACCATCCTATTCTTCTCCCCGGTCTTTACCACCACTACTTGAGCTCTCCAGGGACTGTTGCTCGCTTCAATGACTCCTTCCCTCAGTAGCCTAATAAAGATCCGGTCCTGGACACTGTACCGTCTGCTCCTGGTGGCAACGGGTTTGCAATCCGGGGTGAGGTTCGCAAACAGGGAAGGCAGGTCGACCTTGAGGGTCGCGAGGCTGCAGACAGTGAGAGGGGGTATAGGGCCGCCAAATTTGAAAGTTAGACTTTGGAGGTTGCACTGGAAGTCTAACCCTAGGAGTGTGGCTGCGCAGAGGTGGGGAAGGACGTCGAGCCGGTAATTTTTGAACTCCCTTCCCTGGACCGTGTGGTTTGCTACACAGAACCCCTTTATCTCTACTGAGTGGGAACTGGAGGCCAGGGAGATTTTTTGATTAACGGGGTGGACGGGGAGAGAACAGCACCTTACCGTGTCGGGGTGTATGAAGCTCTCTGTGCTCCCAGAGTCGATTAAGCAGGACGTCTCATGTCCGTTGATTAGCACCGTTGTAGTAGGAGTTGAGAGTGTTCGAGGCCGAGACTGGTCCAGGGTCACCGAGGCTAATCGTGGCAGCAGCTGGGTGTTCTCGTCGGGCGGTGTGTGGTCATCTGCACTGAGGTCCTGTGAGTCCATCCAAGATGGCGGCGCCCACTGGTCGCACATGGCTGTGGGTGCACAAAATGGTGGCGCCCATCCATCGCACGTGGCGTCAGTGGAACAAGATGGCGGCGCCCGGAGGCCACACGTGGCCCTGGAGGAGGACATTGGCGGCGCTCGCTGGCCGCACGGGGCCCGTGGAGAGGGCTGTAGTGGCGGTCCGCATTCGCTTCCGGAGACCGCAGCGACCGCCCGGGCCTGGCATACCGCCACGAAATGGCCCTTTTTGCCACACCCTTTACAGGTGGATGAACGGGCTGGGTAGCGCTGTCGGCGGTGTTTGTCTTGCCCGCAAAAATAGCAGCGGGGCCCCTGGGGTTGCTGGGCCGTCTTGCAGTGCAAGCTTGTGGGGGAGTGTGGGGCATTGCCTCGGAGTCGGCTACAGAGGGATTCCATGTTGCCCAGGGGGCTGCCGCGCGGTCGGGGGCGTAGGCGCGGGCGTTTCGGGAGGCCACATCCAGGGAGCCGGCAAGGGCACGTGCCTCCTTGAGGCCTAGAGTTTCTTTCTCCAGCAAACGCTGGCGGATTTAAGAGGACAGCATACCCGCAACAAAAGCGTCCCGAATCAATAGTTCAGTGTGGTCATTTGCTGAAACTTGCAAGCAGCTGCAGTTTCTCCCCAACACTAGGAGCGCACGGTAGAATTTTCCCTGTGACTCACCGGGAATTTGTCGCCTCGTTGCTAGTAGATGCCGGGCGTAGACCTGATTTACTGGGCTAATGTAATGTCCTTTCAGCAACTCCATCGCGGCATCAAAGTCGTCTGCGCCCTTGATGAGGGTGTAGACTTCTGGGCTCACCCTCGAGTGCAGGATCTGTAGTTTCTGTTCTCTTGTGGGTGTGTTTTCTGCTGTTCCGAGGTAGCCGCTGAAGCATGCTAGCCAGTGCTTGAAAGTCGCCGCTGTGTTTACTGCGTGGGGGTGAGTTACAGACACTCCGGCTTGATTCGGAGCTCCATTCTGTAAATCACGCTTATTAGGTGCACAATCAATGACTACTAAAGCGAGGTTGTAGTCCAACTGAAGGCTTTAATAAGCTAGATGTTTCCCCCAGCAGCTCGGGTACAGAAAGGAAGCTGCTGGGGTGGCACGGGCTCTTATACCCCGCCTTGCAGGGCGGAGCTACCATATAGGCTCGACCAATGGAAAGTATACATTATCTACCAATGGTGTTCCAGGTACCGTAATACCTCTACACAGACTACCACACGCTTCTGACTGAAGGTTTTTGCAAATGCTTCAACCTTGTCTTTTCCACAGATGTGCTGGGCTCTTCCATCAATGAGGATGGGGTATTTGTAGAGCCTCCTCCTCCAGTGAGTTATTCAATTGAACACCACCATTCACGGCTGGATGTGGCAGAACTGCAGAGTAAGATCTGATGCTGTGGAATCGCATAGCTTTGTCTACTATTTTCTGCTTATGCTATTGGCACACAAGTAACCTAGCGTTACAGCTTCACTTGGTTAACACCTCATGTTTAGGGATGCCTGGTATTGCGCCTGGCACGCTTCCCTGCACTTTTCATTGAACCAGGGTTGATCTCTGACTTAGTGGTAATGGAAGAGTGGGGGATATGCCGCATCATGAGGTTGTGGATTGTGGTTGAGGACAATTCTGCTGTTGCTGAGGGAGAATTCAGAATGTCCAGTTTACCTAACATCATGTCTTTTGGGACTTGTTTTAAGAAACTGAAGCACCCGGAGGAAACCCACGCAGACAGGGAGAGAAGTGCAGACTCCGCACAGATAGTGACCCAAGCCGGGAATCGAACCTGGGACCCTGGAGCTGTGAAGCAACAGTGCTACCCAGTGTGCTACCACCTCCAAATGGTGTTCAACATTGAGGAGTACCAATTCATTAACTGATAGTGGATGGTAGATGATAATCAGTAGGAGGTTTCCTTGCCCTTGTTTGACCTGAGGCCATGAGATATCCAGAGTCGAAGGACCCTGGGCAACTCCTTCCCGATTATATGCCACTGTGCCGCCACCTCTGCTGGGTCTGTCCTATCGGTGAGACATGACATACCCAGGAATGGTGAGAATGGATATTTTCTGAAAGGTATGATTCTGAGTATGACTATGCCAGGCTGTAGCTTGAATAGTCTGTGAGACAGCTCTCCAAATTTTGGCACCAGGCCCCAGATGTGGGTCAGGAGGACTCTGCAGGGTTGACGGGACTGAATTTGCCGTTATCGTTTCTGGTGCCCAGGTCGATGCCAGGTGGGCTGTCCAGTTTTGTTCCTTTTTTGTGTTTTTGTAGCAACTGAGGGCTTGCTGGGCCATTTCAGAGGGCATTTAAGAGTCAACCACGTTGTTGTTGTGGGTCTGGAGTCACATGTCAGCCAGACCAGGTAAGGATGGAAGATTTCCTTACCTCGAGGACACGAGTGAGCCAGATGGGATTTTACAAAAATCAGCAATGGTCATCATTAGACATAATTCCAGGTATTTTATTCCAGGTATTTTATTGAGTTTAAATTCCACCACCTGCCGTGTCGAACCCGGGTCCCCAGATCATTACCCTGGGTCTCTAGATTACTAGTCCAGACAGTACCACCATGCCACCACCACCCCGAATGGCGAAGCAAAAACTTTGTATCGCATGGATGTGTCCAATGTGACAGGATATGCCTTCTACATCTTGTGTAATTAATCATGTGTTAGCATACATTTCTTTGCTTTCATTCCTGCAAGTTGGGGATACATCTGAGAAACTAAACTGGAAATGAAGCTTGCAATGGCCGTGATGATCCAGCTGGTAAACAATCAAAAAGCCTTGAATGTCGTGTGCTACTGTTGAGTAACAACTGCATTATAGCCATGGGCTCCTAACCAGGAGATCCATATTTGACTAATTAGCCTAACCGATAGTTTATCTTCAAAGGGATACGAATTTGTAGTCTTGATGCAAATACATGCTGACAGCCAATTACAGATTTGTTTTGCTAGGCTAGATTCATTGCCCTGACTTGTGTGCCCTTTTATACTGCAGCTAGCAATTTAACACTGGAACTGTTTTTGACCAGCAAAGCGAAACATTGATCTATTGTGCCAAATGTGCACAGTTGTCACCCTGGGCAAAATTATGCATGTCTTGTACATGCATCTGTGCTTAGCATAAATGCACTTGGTTGCATTCAGGTTTGTTCTGGATATAGTTAGCGAGAGTTCTTCATTAATATTAAGGATGTGGAAATGATCCTGAAGCAGGCTTGACATAATGTGCAGTAAGCCGTTTTGATTTCACAAAGATTCAATTTGCAGCAGCAAACCAATATTATCCATTGCTTCTGTGTGCAATCTGTCGTGCGCTGTATCAGTGATTATTATCAAAAGAATTCTACTTTTTCAGTGACCAGCAATTTCTAATTTGTCTACATCCTTGCACTTTTTTGCAGCTTTTCTTTTTATGCCAATTTGGAGAGCTGATGTATTAAACTTGACAGCAGAAACTATTAGAGTCCAGACTACATTTCCATTGATATTAAAACAGCTTCAGGAAAATTGCAGTGTGTTCTTCTTGTTCATGTTGGATTTTGCCATTCAAATTAAAGTGTCAATTTCTGTTGGCTTTAACCTCTCTGATTCGAACCACCATAGTGTCTTCTTATTGTTTACTAAATTCATTTACGGGATGTGGGCATCACTGGTTAGGCCAGCATTTATTGCCCATCCCTAGTTTCCCTTTCGAAGGTGGTAGTGAGTTGTCTTCTTGAACCGCTGCATCCCTTGAGGTGTAGGTACACCTACTGTGCTATAGGGGAGAGAGTTCCAGGATTTTGCCCCAATGACAGTGAAGGAACGGCGATATATTTGCAAGTCAGGATGATGAGTGACTTGGAGGTGAACCTCCAGATGGTGGGGTTCCCAGGTATCTGCTGCTCTTGTCCTTCTAGATGGTAGTGGTCATGGGTTTGGAAGGCGCTGCCTATGGAACCTTGGTGAGTTACTTGTAGATGGTACACAAAGCTGCCACAGTTCGTCGGTGGTGGAGGGTTTGAATGTTTGTGGAAGGGGGAGTAATCAAGCGGGCTGCTTTGTCCTGGTGTCGAGTTTCCTGAGTGTTGTTGGAGCTGCACTCATCCAGGCAATTGGAGAGTATTCCATTACACTCCTGACTTGTGCCTTGTAGATGGTGGACAAGCTTTGGGGGGATCGGGAGGTGTGTTACTCGACTTTGCCTTTGACCTGCCCTGGTACCCACAGTATTAATATGGCTAGTTCAGTTTCTGACCAATGGTAACCTCCAGGATGTTGATTGTAGGGGCTCACTCATGATAATGCCACTGAATGTCAAGTGGTGATGGTTAGATCCTCTCTTATAAGAGATGGTCATTGTCTGACACTTGTGTGGCGCAAATGTAACTCGCCATTTGTCAGCCCAAGCTTGGCTATTATCCAGGTCTTGCTGCATTTGGACAGGGACTACTTCAGTATCTGAGAAGTCGCGAATGGTGGTGAACATTGTGCAGTCATCCGCAAACATCCCCACTTTTGACCTTATGATGGAAGGAAGGTCATTGATGAAGCAGCTGAAAATAGTTTGGCCTAGGACACTACCCTGAGGATGTCCTGCAGTGATGTCCTGGAGCTGGGATGATTGACCTCCAACCACCACAACCATCTTCCTTTGTGCCAGGTATGACTCTAACCATCATCGGAGAGTTTTCCCCCTGATTCGCATTGACTCCAGTTTAGCTAGGGCTCCTTGATGCCATTCTCGGTCAAATGCTGCCTTAATGTCAAGGGCAGTCACTCTCATCTCTCCTCTGGTATTCAGCTCTTTTGTCCATGTTTGGACTAAGGCTGCAATGGAGGTCAGATGTTGAGTGACCCTGGCGGAAACCAAACTGAGCATCTGTGAGCCGGTTATTTATTATTTTTTTTAAAGCTTTACTGTCACAAGTAGGCTTACATTAACACTGCAATGAAGTTACTGTGAAAAGCCCCTAGTCGCCACATTTGGCGCCTGCTCGGGTACACAGAGGGAGAATTCAGAATGTCCAAATTACCTAACAGCACGTCTTGTGGGACTTGTGGGTGAAAACCGGAGCACCCGGAGGAAACCCATGCAGACACGGGGAGAAGTGCAGACTCCGCACAGACAGTGACCCCAAGCTGGGACCCTGGCGCTGTGAAGCCATTGTGCTAATCACTATGCTGGTGCTGCTTGATAGCACTGTTGACTCCTTCCATCACTTTGCTGATGATGGAGAATAGACAAATAGGGCGGTAATTGGCTGGGTTAGATTTGTCCTGTTTCTTGTGTACAGGACACACCTGGGCAATTTTCCACATTTGCGGGTGGATGCCAGGGTTTAGCTGTACTGGAACAGCTTGGCTAGGGGTGCGACAAGTTCTGGAGCACAAGTCTTCAGTTCTATTGCCGGAATATTGTCAGGGCCTATAGCCTTTGCAGTATCCAGTGCCTTCAGCCGTTTCTTGATATCACGTGGAATGAATCATATTGCCTGAAGACTGACATCTGTGATGCTGGAGACCTCCGGAGGAGACTGAGATGGATCATCCACTCGGCACTTCTAGCTGAAAATTGTTGCAAATGCCTCAGCCTTGTCTGTTGCACATTCATGCTGTGCTTCTCCATCATTGAGGATGGGGATGTTTGTGGAGCGTCCTTCTCCAGTGAGTTGTTTGTCAACCACATTGCTGTGGGTCTGGAGTCACATGCCGGCCAGACTAGGTATGGATGGCATGCATGGCTGGATGTTGCAGGACTGCAAGGTTAGATCGTTATGGAATCATTTAGCTCTGAGTATTACTTGTTGCTTGTGCTGTTTGGCAGATATGTAGTCCTGTGTTGTAGCTTCACCAGGTTGACACCACATTTTTTTTGGTATGCCTGATGTTGCTCCTGGCATGCTCTCCTGCACTCTTCATTGAACCAGGGTTGATTCCTTGGCTTGCTGATAATGGTTGAGTGGGGGATATGCTGGGTCATGAGGTTGTAGATTGTGGTTGGAGACTGCTGCCGCTAATGGACCACAATGCCTCATGGATGCCCAGTCCTGAGTTAAGAGATTTGTTTGAAATCTATCCCATTTAACACGGTGATAATGCCACACAACATGATGGAGAGTATCCTCAATGTGAAGACGGGACTTTGTCTCCATAAGGACTGTGCGGTGGTCACTTCTACCGATACTGTCATGGACAGATGCAACTGCAGCAGGCAGATTGGTGAGGATGAGGTCAATTATGTTTTTCTCTCTTGTTGGTTCCCTCACCACGTGCTGCAGCCCCAGTCTTGCAGCTATGTTCTTTAGGACCTGGCCAGCTCGGTCTCTGGTGGTACTACCAAGCCACTCTTGGTGATGGACATTGAAGTCCCCTACCCAGAGCATATTCTGTGCCCTTGCCACCCTTGATGCTTCCTCCAAGTGGTGTTCAACATGGAGGAGTACTGATTCATCAGCTGATGGTGGCCGGTGTGCGATAATCATCAGGAGGTTTCCTTACCCATGTTTAACCCAACGCAATGAGATTTCATGTGGTCCAGAGTCGATGTTGAAGACTCCCAGGGCATCTCCCTCCCGACTGTATACCTCTGTGCCACCACCTCCTGCCGGTGAGACAGGACATATGCAGGAAATGTTATAATGGTGTGTGGGACATTGTCTGTAAGGTATGATTCTATGAGTATGACTTTGTCAGTCTGTTGCATAACTAGTCGGTGTGACAGCTCTCCCAACTTTGATGTTAGTAAGGAGGACTTTCAGGGTCGACAGGGCTGAGTTTGCCATTGTCGTTTCCTGTTGATGCCGGATGGTCTGTCTGGTTTCATTTCCTTTTTATGTTTTTGTAGCGTTTAAAAATCGCTTATTATCACAAGTAGTCTTCAAATAAAGTTACCGTGAAAAGCCCCTAGTCGCCACATTTTGGTTCCTGTTGGGGAGGCTGGTATGGGAATGAACCGTGCTACTGGCCTGCCTTGGTCTGCTTTCAAAGCCAGCGATTTAGCCCTGTGCTAAATCAGCCCCTGAATACAACTGAGTGACTTGCTAGGCCGTTTTGGAGGGCATTTAAGAGTCAACCACATTGCTGTGGCTCTGGAGTCACATGCAGGCCAGACTAGATATGGATGGCAGATTTCCTTCCCTAAAGGACATTAGTGAACCCGATTGGTTTTTACGACAATCGCCAATGGTTTCATGGTCATCAGTAGACTTTGAGTTCCAGATATTTTATTGAGTTGAAATCCCATCATCTGCTGTGGTGGGATTCAAACCCGGTTCCCCAGATCATTATCCTGGATCTCTGGATTGCTAGTCCAGCGACAATATCACTATGCCACCATCACTGGCATTCCCTGCTGCTCGATAGGTGATCATTGTACTGGAATGGGTGGTTTGTTTGCTTTCTGGTACCAGTAATATTCCTATTAAAGCTCCACAGGAATATTTCTGCAATGTCCAGTTTGCAGTTACCCAGTGTAATACTCAACTTTCTCCAGTTGGTACAAAATGAAATCCATTTCCAATGTGTCCTTATTGCTTGGGTCAGGAGCCCAGTGCCCGGGCATCGGTCACCTTCTTGACCGCATTAGTTGAGGTGAGGTCAGAGCACTAACTTGAACAGGAGGACCACATGAAGGTTGCTGTCCCATAGCCCCTGGTGGAACACACTCTACAGCATACAAACTGACCTCAGCCGCACCTCTCATGGTTTACCTCCTGGTTTACTGCAAAGATCGCCGGACGCAACCTGGGTAACTGACCTGACTGGTGACGTCCCAGGATTCAACCTTCCATGGAAAAGCTGGACAGCCTCAACCACTTGAGGACAGGCCATGGAAGATGTGGTCACTTGCTCCACAGGTGGAACATGAGGAACAGCTCAAATAATGACTATAGCCATTCAAGTCAGACTACATACTGAAAATCCTGCGCTGAGAGATCCATTCCTTGTGGCATCTCACCCGTTCACACTCCATCAGCTGAAGTTGTTGAATGGATTGTTAACCTTAACACTGTTTCCCCTACAAAATATACATCAAATATAATCCCAGAATAGTAGTAAACTATAATCTGTGATCAAATAATACAATTTTTTGCCACAGGATTTATCATAGAATTATCATAGAATTTACAGTGCAGAAGGAGGCCATTCGGCCCATCGAGTCTGCACCGGCCCTTACAGAAGAGCACCCTACTCAAGCCCACATATCTACTCTATCCCTGTAACCCCCACTTAATATTTCTGGACACTAAGAGCAATTTAGCATGGCCAATCCACCTCACCCGCACATCTTTGGACTGTGCGGAGCACCCGGAGGAAACCTACGCAGACACGGGGAGAACGTGCAGACTCCGCACACACAGTGACCCAGCCGGGGATTGAACCTGGGACCCTGGAGCTGTGAAGCAACTGTGCTAACTACTATGCTACCGTGCTGCCCGTCTGGCAACATAAATGCTTAATTCATCTTTATATGCAAGTCTAATTATGTTATGATTATTCTTGAGAAATCTGATACGTTTTCAGTAGTTGTGAGTCGTTGTCTAACTTGAAACTCGTGAACTCATTAACTAAACATGTTTAATTGAAAAGGAGAAAGATATTTAGGAATGAGCTCCAGAATAATGTTAGTGCATTGCCTTGTAGTTTATTTGGAAAATCTATCTGTACTACCTTCTGGTTATCATTGTTGGATAAACACAAATGTACATGCATTATGGATGTAGCATTTTAGTTGATTTTTTAAAAAGTGAATGTCAAGGGATGACGGTTAGATCCTCTCGTAGGAAATGGTCATTGCTTGGCATGTGTATGGCCTGAATGTAACTTGCCACTTGTCAGCCCAAGCCTGGATGTTGTCCAGGTCTTGCTGCATTTGGACATGGACTGCTTCATTATCCATTGTGGATGGCACAATGGCTTCACAGCTCATGGGTCCCAGGTTCGATTCCGGCTTGGGTCACTGTCTGTGCGGAGTCTGCACATCCTCCCCGTGTGTGCCAGTGTGAATTGAGACTGGCTCAATGAGCTGCAATTTTTTTTTTAACACCAATTTGAGCTGTGAATGTTGCGGAAAAATAATTCCGCCCTGTCAAAATATGGATGTTGTTAAATTTCTCCATTATGATAAATTACTGGTCTGTTAAGTTAGACCACTGAAAATAATTTAAAGATTTTTTTAATGTTTGTGATATTTCATCTCCGACCATAATGTCCTTTATTTTACTCTCTGAAAACCTTTGAAATAATAGAGGGCTGGATTCTCCGCCGCCGGTCGCAGAATACCCAACGCAGTGGAGAATCCCGCATTGAGCGAAAACCGATATGGATCCTGTTCTGATGCCCTGCTAGCAGAGCTACAAGCCCCAACGCTGGCGGGAAGATTGAAATGGGTTATTGGAACCCATTTGATTTCAATTAATGGGCTGGTGACCGGATTCTCCATGCCTCAGTGATGCTCCGGCCCTCTCAGCCATGTTTTCACGTGGCCGTGGTTTAGTGCAAGTATTTTCCAGATTGGCCCTGACGTGGCGGACCTCACGATGAGCCAAGGGGGTAGATATTTAATGTAGGTGCCCCCAAAGTCCATCGGAGGCCCCACCACAGCACACATCCTGCGCACCCCAACTCCCCCATATCAGAGATCCCCACCATATCAGGACCCCCCTCTTTTCAGAGCCTCCCCCCACCCACATGTCATAGACACCGTCCCCCCGCACTTATCAGAGATCCTCATATCAGAGACCCCCCCTATATCAGAGATCCCCACCATATCAGGACCCCCCTCTTTTCAGAGCCTCCCCCCACCCACATGTCATAGACACCGTCCCCCCGCACTTATCAGAAATCCCCATATCAGGGACCCCCCCTATATCAGAGATCCCCACCATATCAGGACACCTTCTTTTCAGAGCCTCCACCCACCCACATGTCACAGACACCCCCCCATATCAGAGACACCCCCCATATCAGAGACACCCCCCAATATCAGAGACACCCCCATATCAGAGACACCCCCCCATATCAGAGACACCCCCCCAAATCAGAGACACCACCCCCCCCCCCCCAATTTCAAGGACATAACCCCAATTTCAGGGACAACCCCCAATATCAGAGATACCCCTCCCCCCAATATCAGCGACAGCCCGCAATATCGGGCCACTCAATATCGGGCCCCCCCTGATATCGGGAGCCCCCAATATCAGAGACACCCCCTCACATCAGAGACACCCCCCCATATCAGAGACAGCCGCATATCAGAGACACCCCCACATATCAGAGACACCCCCACATATCAGAGACACCCCCTCTTATCAGAGACACCCCCACATATCAGAGACCACCCCACATATCAGAGACCACCCCATATCAGAGACATTCCTCCAATGTCAGAGACACCCCCACATATCAGAGACACCCCCACGTATCAGAGACACCCCCACGTATCAGAGACACTCCCACATATCAGAGACGCCCCCTCTTATCAGAGACACCCCCCAATATCAGACACCCCCCTCAATTTCAGAGACATTCCCCATTATCAGAGACACCCCCCCCAATATCATAGACACCCCCCAATATCAGAGACACCCCCCAATATCAGAGACACCCCCCAATATCAGAGACGCCCCCCCGATATCAGAGACACCCCCCCAATATTATAGACATCCCCAATATCAGAGACACCCCCAATATCAGACACCCCCCAATATCAGAGACACCCCCAATATCAGACACCCCCCAATATCAGAGGCACCCCCAATATCAGACACCCCCCAATATCAGAGGCACCCCCAATATCAGACACCCCCCAATATCAGAGGCACCCCCAATATCAGACACCCCCCAATATCAGAGGCACCCCCAATATCAGAGACATTCCCCCAATATCAGAGACATTCCCCCAATATCATTGAAATCCCCAATATCAGAGACACCCCCCCAATATCAGAGACACCCCCAATATCAGACACCCCCCCCAATATTAGAGACACCTCCCAATATCAGAGGCACCCTCCAAAATCAGAGACATTCCCCCAATATCATTGAAATCCCCAATATCAGAGACACTCCCCCCAATATCAGAGGCACCCCCCAATATCATTGAAATCCCCAATATCAGAGACACTCCCCCCAATATCAGAGACACTCCCCCCAATATCAGAGACACCCCCCCAATATCAGAGACACTCCCCCAATATCAGAGACACCCCCAATATCAGACACCCCCAATATCAGAGGCACCCCCCAAAATCAGAGACATTCCCCCAATATCAGAGAGACTCCCCAATATCAGAGACACTCCCCCCAATATCAGAGACACTCCCCCCAATAACAGAGACACCCCCCAATATCAGGACAACCCCCCCAATATCAGAGACACCCCCCCAATATCAGAGACACTCCCCCCAATATCAGAGACACTCCCCCCAATAACAGAGACACCCCCCAATATCAGGGACACCCTCCCAATATCAGAGACACCCCCCAATATCAGGACAACCCCCCCAATATCAGAGACACCCCCCCAATATCAAAGACACCCCCCCAATATCAAAGACACTCCCCCAATGTCAGAGACACCCCCAATATCAGAGACGTTCGCTCAATATCAGAGACACCCCCCCAATATCAGAGACACCCCCCCAATATCAGAGACACCCCCCCAATATCAGAGACACCCCCCCAATATCAGAGACACCCCCCCAAAATCAGAGACACCCCCCAATATCAGAGACACCCCCCAATATCAGAGACACCCCCCAATATCAGAGACACCCCCCAATATCAGAGACACCCCCCAATATCAGAGACACCCCCCAATATCAGAGACACCCTCCCCCCCCCCCCCAATATCAGAGACATTCCTCCAATATCAGAGACATTCCTCCAATATCAGAAATACCCCCATTAGTTACCCCCTGTCTGGAAGCTAAACAGCAGTCCAGGCAGAAACTAGAAAGTCACTGCTTTTTCACTAAGTGTCCCTTGCACCTGTTGCCTCAGACAGAGGCATAGAAGGCAGCAGCTGTTACTTCATAGAAATCCAAAACAACATCGCAAGGCTTTAAACCCCCTCAGGTCCAATGAGCTGCAAGGCTTCTGTACATTTTCAAAGAGAAATAGCTTTTAGTAGGCTGTAATTAACAGGGTAATATCTAGGTGATAAGTGGTTTCACTTCATCTTTTTCTCAGCGGAAAGCATTCAACTGCGTTTGATGTGGTCAGTAGCTGCCAGTCATAGCTAGATGTTTATAAACATTGTGATTAGATTCATAGCGGGTTGCTTGAGATGCGTTCAGGCATGAAGGGAAACAAAAATAGACCATCTGGACTCCTGGCTGTCTGGAAGTTATTTATCCTGTTAATTACAGTCTACTAAAAGCTATTTCACTTTAAATGTGAATTGAAGCCAGGGAAATGAAATAGCTGTGCTTTTTCACTGTTTCTGCCTGGGCTGCTCTTTTCTTCCAGGCAGGAGTGACTAATGGGGGTGAGTGGGTCTCTGATATGGCAGAGGTCTCTGATATGGGGAAGGTATCTGATATGGGGAAAGTATCATATATGGGTGGGGTCTCTGATATGGGGGGGGTCTCTGATATGGGGGGTCTCTTATATGGGGAGGTCTTTGATATGGGGGAGGTCTCTGATATGAAGGAGTCTCTGATATGGGGTCACAGAAGCATCGAAAATAGGAGCAGCAGGAGGCCATTCAGCCTTCAAGCCTGCTCTGCCACTCATTCTAATCCTGTACGTGGATCCTCTTGCTATGAAGGCCAACATACCATTTGCCTTCTTTACCACCCCTGTACCTATATGCTTACCTTCAGTGACTGGTGTACGAGGACACCCAGGTCTCGTTGCACATTCCCCTCTCTACTTTATGGCCATTCAGATAATAGTCTGTCTTCTCATTTTTGCTACCAAACTGGATAATCTTGCATTTCTCCAAATTATACTGCATCTGCCATCCATTTGCCCACTCACTCAACTTGTCCAAATCCCACTGAAGGATCTCTGCATCCTCCTCACATCTCACCCCACCACCCAACCTGGTGTCATCTGCAAATTTGGAGATATTGCATTTTGTTCCCTCATCCAAATCATTAATGTATATTGTGAATAGCTGGGTTCTAAGTACTGATCCCTGCGGTACCCACTAGTCAATGTCTGCCAATTTGAAAAAGACCCGTTAATTCCGACTCTTTGTTTCCTGTCTGCCGACCAGTTTTCTATCCATCTCAATACATTACTCCTCATCCTATACAATGTAATTTTACACACTAATCTCTTATGCTGGACTTTGTCAAAAGCCTTCTGAAAATCCAAGTATACCACATCCTCTGGCTCCCCCTCATCAACTCTGCTAGTTACATCCTCAAGGAATTCCAATAGATTTGTCAAGCATGATTTCCCTATCATAAATCCATGTTGACTCTGTCCGATCTTGCCACGGTTTTCTAAGTGCTCTGCTATGAAATCTTTGATAATAGATTCTAGAATTTTTTTCCCCCTACTGACGTCGGGCTTACTAGTCGATAATTCCCTTTTTCCTCTCTACCTCCCTTTTTAAATAATGGAGTTCCAATCTGCACGGCTCAAATCTGAGGTTCCCCTGAATCGGCATTTCCCTTGACTCTGCCCCCAGCCCGAAGTGTTGTAATCCAAATAACGAAGCGGAGCCAACTGCTGGAACTCCGTATTGGGCTGTCCGCTGAAAATGGCAGCCCAGTAGCAGGATTCGGAAGAGAATCCCCCACTCTCCCTACCACACATAAATCTGCTTGGCATGGGACAATGAATCGCTCCTGGGTGCCATTCCTAGCGAATCACATCCACGTGTTCTGGGGATGTCCAAGATTGAGGGGGTTCTGGCAGGAGTTCTCAGACGTGATGTCCGAGGATCTGGGGTGGAGGCGGTCCCAAGTCCAGAGGTGGCGATATTTGTTCACAAGATATAGGAGCAGAATTAGGTCATTCGGCCCATCGAGTCTACTCTGCCATTCTATCATGGCTGATACTCAGGGTGTTGGAAGACACGGGAATCCAGGGAGTGAGAGAGGCCGATGTTTTGGCCGTTGTCTCGCTGATAGCCTGAAGACAAATCTTGCTCGGTGGCCTGACTCGGAGCCGCTGAAAGCGGGGCTGTGGGTGAGTGAACTGGCGGAATTCCTGTGGTTGGAGAAGATTAAGTTCGCCTTGAGGGGGTCGGCTGGTGGAAGTAATTTATTAATTTATTTCAGGAGATTTGAGAGGTCAGCAGGGGGTGGGGGGGGGTTAAAATGGGGAAGGCAGATGTGAGGAAGGGTGGCATCAGGGGAGCGAGGGGAGTGGTTGTCGGCTGTTTCTTGAGTATTTTGGTTGTTCTTCTGATTTTGTTTGTATATATGAAAATGCCTTGAATAAAAATATTTGAAAAAAAGAAAAAGATTCCTCCAGGACTTCAATTACATGAGAAAATATCAGGGCCCAGTCGAACTATGGTGCAAATATGCGTTACTGAGGGGGTGTTGCATTGTTTGAGATGTTCCCAAGGTAAAAGGTGCAGTGGCATCGTGCAAAGAAGAGCTATGTTCTGGCTGTGTTTGATCGATATTCATCCCTCAATTAACACCACTGTAAGCTGATTAACTAGTTGTTTATTTATTAATTTGTTGTTTGTGGAACCTTGATGTATGCAAATTAGTTGCTGTCTTTATCAACGAGTGATTCCATTTCATACGTAAATGACCATTTGCAAAATTATTTGGCACGTTCTGAGGATATAAGGTGTTTCTATAGTCAGCTTTCAGCTGTTATGAAAATGGGCATTGGCTTTGCTCTTCATGTCCCAGAAAGAAGTAGAGGGATGAAACAGGGTTCACAGGACTGCAGGATACTTGTGGATGAGGAGGACACTTGGCACATCATCGTTTGTTGTTCCAGAGATGACTCCTCTGCCCTCCCCTGCCTCCACCAATAACACACCTAATTGTTTCAGCGTCTAAATGATTCTAAAGAGTTAACCTCTATATAACAGTTCATTACAATTGTTGATCAGTCCCTGCACAAAATGTCATGTCATCAGTCCACACTGCGGAGTCTGCACGTTCTCCCCGTTTCTGCGTGGGTTTCCTCTGGGTGCTCTGGTTTCCTCCCACAAGTCCCGAAAAACATGCTGTTAGGTGAATTGGACATTCTGAATTCTCTGTGTACCCGAACAGGCGCCGGAATGTAGCGACTAGGGGCTTTTCACAGTAACTTAATTGCAGTGTTAATGTAAGCCTACTTGTGACAATAATAAAGATTATTATTATTATTGCTTTCTTTCATTTGATCTTGTGGAAGAGTGGGCCTGAATACTGAGTGATGCTGCAATTGCACTTGTCCAGGATGATTTCCATGGTCCTCATTCTCACGTTCCAATGAAAAAGCAATCACTTGATCATTGTACTGGAGAACCCTCACCTTCCTTGAAGGGTTTCAAAGTTGTTGCTGCCTTCAGGCGGGAGGGCTAAAGATGCAAAGACTATCAATATATTGACTGTAGACTATATAAATGTTTGTAGTACAGTAACATTCTTGCTGCCAGGCCAGACGGCTTGGCATTGTGCTCCTGGTTTCCATTAATTACTATCTTCTCTTTCTTTCCAGGGTGTCGGCTTGTCAGTGCATGGCCATTTCCGAGTTGCAACAGAGAAAACACTATTTGCTATGCCAGAAACAGGAATAGGTAAAACTGTGAATCTGTTCACAATGTCTAATGTATCAAGGATTTCTGACTGCACGTGCACTTGTATTTTGATATATTTTTATATTATTTTTTATCTGTTTTACCAAAATGAATGAAATTTAAGAACTTCAGAAGCATCTATGGGTGCCGTGAGGAGCACTGTCAGAAATTGGTAGAAGGAACATGGCTATATAAATCTTGAAATGTAGGGGCACTTAGGGTGCCCTCACTCAGGGTGAAAGATATGCTCTGGATGGCCAATGTTGTAATTTTTCTGTGGTTCCTCATGACTGCATCCAAAGAAAAAAGAAAAGTACAGCACAGGAACAGGCCCTTTGGCCCTTCAAGCCTGCGCCGACCATGCTGTCCGTCTAAACTAAAATCTTCGACACTTCCGGGACCCATATCCCTCTATTCCCATCCTATTCATGTATTTGTAAAGATGCCCCTTAAACATCGCTATCATCCCTGCTTCCACCACCTCCTCCAGCAGCGAGTTCCAGGCACCCACTACCCTCTGTGTAAATCATGGTCACAAAGTTTTGGGCCAAGTTATCAAATAGACTCTGCATACATGGCCTATTTATACTGAGCTGATCCCTTATATACTAGTACACTAGTTCTAGACTTGACTGTTTTTGCGCAGGTTACAGGATGAGTTGAGAATGCTGTTATGGGCAGCGCGGTAGCACAGTGGTTAGCACTTTTATTTCACAGTGCCAGGGTCCCAGATTCGATTCCCGGCTTGGATCATTGTCCGTGCGGAGCCTGCAAGTTCTCCCCGTGTCTGCGTGGGTTTCCTCCGGGTGCTCTGGCTTCCTCCCACACATCCCGAAAGACGTGCTGTTAGGTGAATTGGACATTCTGAATTCTCCCTCTATGTACCCGAACAGGCGCCGGAATGTGGTGACTGGGGCTTTTCACAGTAACTTCATTGCAGTGTTAATGTAAGCCTACTTGTGACAATAGTAAAAGATTACTACAAATGAGCAGATGGAATCCTTGATTTATAGAGGCAAAGGTCTGTGAGACTTTGGGAGAAGGTGCAAGGGAGAGTTGGTTGTGGAGGGAGGAGAATTTGGTGAACTGGGGGCTCTGTCAATTTTACTCTAGGAACATATAATTTTCTTCTTCCATTTTCCACCTGGAATCTGCCCAGCTAGGCAGATGACAGGCTGCCAAGTGGAAGAAGCAGCAGGTAAAGGCTGGGAGAGCCTGTCAAGGCAAGGAAGAGAGGGAAGGATCAGGTGTGGGATGGGAACAGTGATTTAATGGTGAGGATGGAGAGACCTGGCAATGCCGTGAAAAACCTTGTTGTGAAAGGGAGTTGGCTGATTGTAGCAGTGCGTAGAGCCTGCAACCAAGAGAGGGGATCAACAGCATTCCTGCTCCTCCTGGCCAACAGGGAGTGATTTTAAAAGTGCTAACCTTCTGGAGCTGGTTACTTTTGACTCTGTTTTACAGCTTCATTTTCCAAGTCCTAGAAATTCAGACTATCAGCTGTTAAATTAAAATGCCACACAACCCACAGAGCACGCTGCCATCACACACGCAAGATGTGCATTTCAAACCACAACCACCCTTTCCCACCCTCAACCATCCCACCTATCATTGGGTTGCTTGTCTTCATCAATCCCTCTAGAAATACTGGATGCATTGGTGGCCAGCGTCCAGGATTCTACAGACTCTGCAACAGTCCCTGCAGATTGGAGGGTGACTGACTCCACTATTTAACATGGAGGCAGAGAGCAAACAGGGAATTATAGACCAGTAAGCCTGACGTCAATAGCGGGGAAATTTCTAGAATCCATTATTAAACATTTTAGAGCAGAGCACTTGAAAATAGTGGCAGGATTGGACATAGTCAGCAAGGATTTATGAAGGGGAAATCATGCTTGACAAATCTACTGGAATTCTTTGAGGATGTAACTAGCAGAGTTGATGAGGAAGAGCCTCTGGATGTGGTATATTTGGACTTTTAGAAGGCTTTTGACAAAGTTCCGCAGAAGAGATTAGTGTGTACAATTAAATTGCATGGGATTGGGGGTAGAGTATTGAGATGGATAGAAAACTGGTTGGCAGACAAGAAACAAAGAATAGGAATTAACGGGTCCTTTTCAAATTGGCAGGCAGTGATGAGTGGGGTACCGCAGGGATTGGTGCTAGGACCACATTGTTTCACAATATATATTAATAATTTAGATGATGGAACAAAATGTAATAACTCCAAATTTGCAGATGACACCAAGTTGGGTGGTGGGGTGAGATGTGAGGAGGATGCAGAGATCTTTCAGTGGGATTTGGACAAGTTGAGTGAGTGGGTGATTGGATGGCAAATAAAGTATCATTTGGATAAATGCGAGGTTATCCACTTTGGTAGCAAAAACAAGAAGACAGACTATTATCTGAATGGCCATAAATTGGGAGAGGGGAATGTGCAACGAGACTTCGGTGTCCTCTTACACCAGCCACTGAAGGTAAGAATGCAGGTACAGCTAGCGGTAAAGAAGGCAAATGGTATGTTGGCATTCATAGCGAAAGGTTTTCAGTACAGGATATGGGATGTCTTGCTGCAATTATTCAGGGCCCTGGTGAGGCCACACCTGGAAATGCAGTTTGGGCCTCCTTATCTGAGGAAGAATGTTCTTGCTCTAGAGGGAGTGCAGCGAAAAATAACCGGACTGATTCCGAGGATGGCGAGACTGACGTATGAGGAGCAATTGAATCGGTTAGGATTGTATTTGCTGGAGATCAGAAGAATGGAGTGGGATCTCCAAGGAACCTATAAAATTCTAACAGGACTGGAGAGGGAAGATACAGGAAGGATATTCCCAGTGGTGGGTGTGTCCAGAACCAAGGGTCACAGTCTGAGGATATGCGGTGGACCATTTAGAACAGAGATGAGGCGACATTTCTTCACCCAGAGAGTCGTCGGCCTGTGGAACTTATTACCACAGGAAGTAGTTGAGGCCAGAATTTTGCATGTTTTCAAGAAACTGTTAGAAATAGCTCTTAGAGCAAAGGGGATCAAAGGATATGGGGGAAAAATAGGATTAGGCTATTGAGTTGGTTGATCAGTCATGATAATGAATGGTAGAACAAGGTTAAAGGGCCGAATGGCCTCCTCCTGCTCCTATTTTCTATGTTTCTATGAAGCAAAGATAATAGCTGCCGTGTTTCACGATTTGTGTGTCCTTAGGTGACTCACCAGGCCAATCCTGGAGCCACGCGTCTTTGGGCTGATGTGAAAAGAGTTGCCTTGTAATGCCATAATTGTTTCATTTTCAAAGAAGGATGATAAATCAGTTTCTGGGAACTATAGGCGCATGTTCATTTTGTCCATTGTGAGGAAGATTCTCACCTGAATTTTCCTGAACTGCCTCCAGCATGTCAGCAGACACACTTCCAGAGACCCAATGTAGTTTCCCACTATGCAGGGGGAACAGAGATATGATATTTTTCTCTTGACAAGTCTAGGAATAGTGTCTCAAACGAAGCTCTACTTAGCCCTAATGGATCTCTCAATTTTTGAAAAGTATTTTTATTCAGATTTTTACATTTTACATTTGACACACATAACTTTACAAAACAAAATAAACCCAACACTACCCCTGAATCCCCCCCCAACACCCCAACCAACCTCCCGACATTGACTCCTCCCCACCACCCGAGCAGTTCACGGTAACCAGCTCCCCGAAATGTATAAACAAACCCTATCTTTTATGGAACTCCTCACTCACCCTTGTTGAAGCGAATTTCTAAGTGCAAGAATGGCATTAAATCCCCCAGCCACACTGAGGCACAGAGTGGAAAAGCTGACCTCCACCAACAGAACCTGCCTGTGAGGCAAAGGCGAAAACATCTGCCCCGTTCCCGGCTGCAACTCCAGCAAGTCTGACACCCCGAATATGGCCCCTAGGGGATTGGGCTCTAAATCCACATGTAAGATCGCTGACATGGTGCTGAAGAACGACCTTCAAAATTTCTCCAACTTCGGGCAGGACCAGAACATGTGTACGTGCTCACACCGCTCACAAATATCCTTCACCCCCTCATACAATCGGCTCACCTTGGCTTCATCAGGTGCGCTCTGTGTACTACTTTTAGCTGTATCAGCCCCAAACTCGCACACGTAGTTGAGGCATTCACCCTCCGCAGCACCTCACACCACAACCCCTCCTCCAGCGCCACCCCCAACTGCTTCTCCCACTTAGCCTTTACCCGCTCCAGAGACACCTTATCCTCCTCCCAAATCTTCTCATAGATAGCCAAGATGGCCCACTTCCTCCAATCCTATCACTGACAACAATCCCTTCAACAACGAGGAGGGTGGTGCCACTGCAAAGGTAAGAAAAACTTTTTTAAGCAAAATCCCATTCCTGCGTGTACCTGAAACCCTCCCCACATGGAACCCCAAACCTCTCCCCCAACTCCTCCAAACATGCAAACCGCCCTTCCAAAAACATGTCCTTTATCTCCATCACCCCTTACTCCTTCCATCCCCGAAACCTCGTATCCATCCTCCCTGGTTCAAACCCGTGGTTCCCCAATCCTTCAGCTTTCATGAACGCCTCCTCCTCCGTCTCATAATAGAGATTCCTGGAGTTGTGTGTAACCTTCAGCTTTGCTGTTTGGACAGCCCAAACCTCACGTAGCTTTTATACAACGCTGCCTTCCAGGAACTGGAACCCCCAGTTCCACCATGAGATCCTGGTATATCCGAGTACCAATGCCTCCTCACATCACCTTTCGATTCAGCCTTGCCCACCTCAACACCGTTTCCTTTACCTGATACCTATGGAATCAGACTATCATAGCTCTTGGTGGCTCATTCGCCTTTGCTTTCAGCTGGAGCGACCAGTGAACCCGGCCCAACTCGGAGAGGAAGAAGTCCTCTTTCCGCCCCCCACACCCCCCCATCAACTTGGCAACATCTCTGCAAAATACTCCATGGGCCTCCAGCCCCTCAACCAGTCCCACAATACTTCAATTTTGCCTCCGTGACCTGTTATCCAGGTACTGTTCTATGTTCTATGTTCTACTCCACTTTGGCTCTCAACCCTTTATTGCTCTCCACCACACTCCACAGCTCTTCTTCTGTCAAGGTAAACTGATCGCTGTGCTGTGACAATGCCTCCCCCTCCCCTCAACACCGGATGTGGTATCAGGATGAAGGATATCAGTTTCATGGAGAGACTAGAAAATCTGGGATTTGTTTCCAGGGTTTAGCGAGAGGTAGCTGCAGGAGCCTTGTATTGATGGGCAGTCTATGTATTAGTTTAGAGGGAGGATAACAAAATAGATTTTAAAATGGTTAAATTAAAATAGAAATTCTAAATTGCTAACATTTGTTGGAGACAACTCATTCAAAATAAAATGGCGCTCATTAAAATATCTAAGCAATGGGTTATTTGTAAGAGAATAGTGACTTTGTCCAATTTATAAATTTGAATTTGATAGAGCAATTACCATTGTGAAGTGAATGCAATAATACTGAAGTTTCGATTGTCCAATAACTTAACAGCATTTTGAAAGCTTTAAGCACCAGTATGAATTTTAGATTGCATTCCAACAAATCCCCTCCTCTAAAAGATTACATGGCACCTTGAGAAATCAGTGAATATTAATATACGGTTTAAGGCCAGTTTTATGGTTTCATATTTTTCTTTGAAGTTTAAAGCAATCAATTCTAGAATCTGAGCACATACACTTTAGTCAACATTCTTTAATAAGAATTATGTTCATCAAATTAAACCAAAATTTTTGCAAGTTAAAATGCAATATATTTAATTCTATCTCTGAATCATTATCAACAAAGAACAATTCTACAAGCTACATAACTAAATGCTTACGTCTTACAATTTTTGCAATTGTGGTGAATGGAGATGAGAAATGAGCAGTTTATGGTTCATTATATGTACAATTTTTCTGCTTTTATCGACTCAAGCATTAACAAAAGCTTATTTGATTTTGCTGCAACTCATTTTAATCAAGATTGTCACCTTCTTCTTGGCTTTGATCCTTCCCCATTACAGTTTTCAATGGTGTTGTAGACCCTGTTGCTTGAACTCACAAATGGTTTTCCTCAAAATATTGTAATGAGAGATTTATATTTTTGTTTTTCTGTGTAGTGACAGAAAATGGTGTGCGTGCAACTGGGTTAATTGAGCAGGGGGAAGGTTACTTGAAACAAGTGGTCTGAGGTCTATGGGATGAAAGGGTTAAAGGTGTTTGTGTATTTGTAATCTGAGATTATGGTGGGTTTGAGTTACAAGTAAATGGGTTGGATCTGAAATTTGAGGTAAGTGGGGAAATTGTTTTTTGAGCTGTTGAATCTCAGAAGGGGGTTCAGAGGTGACAAAGGACATTTGCACCTTACAGAAATTCCATGAGTAAATAGGAAAAAGTATATTATATTTTATTGATTCAGAAGTAGAAGCAAAATAAAAAAACACAACAGATTGTTATATTTAGAGATTTTGAGCTCAAAGAGGAGTTTAAGGACAATGGAACCCGAGGTGAAATGGGAAAAAGATATTTCAGGAAACTGATGCTTAACTGAGTGGAGTGGCTGTGGGGGAAAACCCTGAAGACTAGCTCCTATGTGTGGTATGGCGAGAGCTGTGAAAGTTTTCAATTGGAGGCAGCCACCCAGTGTTAAGCCAGGGGAATATTTGTTTCAGGATGCAGGTCGTTTCTGAGCCTCCTTTTGGAATTCTGTATCAGAGTGCAAATGTCTGAGATGTTATGATATATACCTTTATTAAAGTGGCAACAATGCCTTGACTTGAGTAAAATTTACTGGATTTTCATGGTTAAGAGTCTATAAGGGGTTGTTGCCAAAAATATAGTTTCATTGTGTACTTTTGACCCAATATGGTTTTTGGGGGGGTTGATTTTTAAGACTGTTTTAATTGTGTAATTTTTATCTTGTGTCCATAAGTTTTTTTTCCAATTCATTTTAATTTTTGACATTCTAATGGTCTTGCTGGAGTTCTATGCTTTTGAGGCCTGTAGTTCCTCCTTCTCATTTTCACAATTAAGCAAAGGTTTATGATCAGCAAGGGGCACTCGGGGCGGGGGGGGGAATGTTTGGCTTTCTCAGTAATAACATCAGTTATGGTCGTAACAATACAAATTAAAACTTCAGGCCGTGTTTTGGTATACACAGCTTAATAGATTTATTTTACAACATTATCTCAACATAACTTTGGCAGGATCTTTGGTGCTTAAATTAGAAAGGTACTTGTAACTGAGAATCTTTCATTTGGCATTTGAATTCCAGTTGTTACAAAATACCTTTAACCTCAGAGGTCAGAGTTTCCCAAACTTTATTTTGATGTACCCACTTCCAACATACATGTTTAATATTTTAACCCTTTTAATACCCAAACATTGTCCAAACATCACAAATTCTATACGCACATACAACTGAAATAATGCTCTAATAGTGCTATTCAGCATTAATTTGATGGATGAGGTTGCTTGTTAGAGCATGGGTTTCAGTGTTCTACACATAAGGCACTAACAATACTTGATTTCATTCACTGAATGATGAAAATCCACTTTCACAAAGGTAAGTTGCAACAAACTTTATCAAAACCTTAACTGTCTGACAGTTCAGGGAACTCTATTCACATTTGGACTGAAAACACTCATTGCTTTCGTTGGAACTCAATCTTCAGACTGCTGTCTGTTGAGACTTCCAGAACGTTCCTTTGACCTTTTATTGAAAAGTCTTTCTGTACAGATATTGGGGTAGCAGACCCAGCTCTTTGCATTTAATTGAGGGAAAATTCTCACATAATTGCCTCGCCAGTTCAGTGAGATATTGTTTGACACTATCCTGTAACCATAGTTCATTTATTACCAGCAATAGCATGCTGTCAGATTTCAGTGTTGTTTTCCTTCACAAAGCATGCCAGAATTCCAGAATTTTTATCATTGACTCAGTTTTGTCTTGGACATTGAAGATGATTGTTCCAAGCCCTTGAAGACCAGTGAATATAATCTGACAAGTAGCCCAGCCACGAGAGCCATTGTCAGTGAGAGAGTGGGAATGGCTGATCTGTAAAGGCTTGATCTCAGAGTGAAATTTAAAGGTATGTATGTGTCAAGTCCTTTGTCAAGTGGCAGCCATCAAACCTCCATGTAGAGTAGTTAAATAATGTGCTTGTTTCCCATTTCCTAGGATGAGTGGAAATGTTTTTTAATCCATTGGTTGAACTTTTATAAAGTTTACTATCGTCATAGTCCATAGTCTTGTCCACCTTCTCCTTCAAGTTGATAGACATGCTTTTGGCAGTGAGTATATGTCTATGTATAGCACATTCACATCACATTGAGAGTGACTGCTGTAATGTGCATCACTATTCCACTATGCCTTTGGGTGATTAACTTTGTTCCAGCGGGGAAGATGTCAATACATTGTGACCAGACAAGTCATGCTGATTCATTAAACCGTTGACCAACTGGAAAATCTCCTTTGATATTATTCTGGTAGGCAATGACAGTCTAAACAAAATGCAGTCGTTTATTGCACCTACGCAAATGTACCACATGTGAATTAAGGAACTCACTTAGTATGATGTTCAATGGCCTCAATATTGTTGTCAGCATTATCAGTAGAGAGCAAACTGTGTTTCTCGCTGTTAACTGCGCCTGTATCTACTTGAAAAATGTTGGTGGTTTGTCCTTGTGTTGTCCATGTTCCGTTTCCAAGTATCTGTGCAGAAAAGATGATTTTATGGTGTCATATGGCAGTCTCCAACACATAACATGCACTGCAACTGAGAGTATTCACTGACTCCAGTCTATGTAAATCCTATTTTGTCATACTTTTTGCCGTATTTCCATCTCTGGCATGAACCCCGATTTGTGTCTGGTGTCAGCATTTTGGTTGTCCACATTACATGTGAGATTGGAGACGGCCTGTGCCCAACACCCCCCTTGGAGGTTGGACATGTCCCTCCTGGCCAACAAGACTAACTGCAAGAAAATGTCACAGGCCATAGTCAAGTATATTACTAATAACCTGAATGGGGAGGTCTCACCCTCCACACTCTGGGAGGTGCAGAAGGCTGTGATCAGGGGTGAAATTATTGCTTACAAGCACAAAGAGATAGGGGAAGAGTGTGTGGCTGGGCAATAGCCAGTCGACTCCATACTGAAGGTAGACCGACACTACTCCGAGGCCCTGACCGTGAGCTCCTGGCAGAGAGAAAGATTTCAACAAATGGGCTTTGACCTGTTCTCTATCAGGAAAGCAGTGCACCAACTCCGCCAGGCACAGGGGACCCTGTACAAACATGGAGACAAAGCCAGTCGCCTGCTGGCTCACCAGCTGAGAAAGTAGGCAGCCACACGAGAAATAGCCCATATTAGAGACAGCTGAGGCAAACTAGTAACGGAGCCGGAAAAGGTCAGCAGGGCGTTCTACTGGCTGCTGTACATCTCCAAGCCCCCCCCCCCCCCCCCCCCCCCCAGTTCCTCAATGGACCGGGGAGGATAGGAAATGGGGGCTGGAAGCACCATAGAACTGGGAGAGGTCATGGAGGGCATCAACTCCATGCAGGCGGGGACGACGCCGGGACCAGATGGATTCCCGGCAGACTTCAACAAACAATTTGTGTCAGCACTGTCCCGCAATTGCGGGAGATGTTCACAGACTCGCTGGCGAGGGGCACCTTGCCACCTACGCTAGCACAAGCCTCAATCTCGCTGATACCCAAAAAGCACAAAGACCCAACAGAGTGCGGGTCCTGCAGACTCATTTCGCTGTAAAACGTAGACATGGAAATACTGGCCAAAATCCTAGCCAGGCGGCTGGAGGACTGCATACCAGAGGTGGTAGCAGACGGGCCTTGTTAAGGAAGACAGCTAACATCGAACATCAGGCGCCCGCTGAACGTGTTAATGACCCCAACCCAGGGAAAGAACAACAGAGGTGATCAATTCCCTGGACGCAGAAAAGGTCTTTGACAGAGTCGAATGGAAGTACCTCATTGAGGTACTGGAGTGGTACGGGTTTGGAACAGGGTTCACCTCCTGGGTGAAACTCCTGTACTGCGCTCCCATGATGAGCAGGTGGATGAACACCACCAGCTCTAAGTAGTTCCAGCTGCACAGAGGCACAAGGCAGGGATGCCTGCTGTTCCCGCTGCTGCTTGCCACCACCAATCGCGCTCAGAGCGGCAAAGAATTGGAAGGGGATCCGGAGAGGACACAGAGATCACAGAGTCTCACTCTATGCAAATGACCTGCTCCTCTATGTTGCAGACCCACAAAGCAGCATGGAGGGAATCATGACAATCTTCTCGGCTACAAACTCAAACTGAGCAAAAGTGAGATCTTCCCGGTGAACCTGCAAGGGGGAGGGGTAGAGCTGGAGGAACTGCCATTTAAACAGGCCTGACACAAATTCCGCTGCCTGGGGATCCAAGTTGGCCATGATTGGACACAGATCCACAAGTGGAGCCTGAATAGCCTGGTGGAGGAAGTCAAAAAGGACCTGCAGAAGTGGGACACACTCCCACTCTCCCTGACAAAGACGGTGCAGATGATCAAGATGAACGTACTGCCCAGGTTCCTCTTCCTGTTCAGAACCATGCCCGATTTACATCCCTAAGGCCTTCTTCAACTCAGTGGAAAAATTGATAATGGCTGTTGTGTGTATTAGGGTGGGGGAAGAACCCTAGGATCCCCCAAAAAGTCCTGCAAAGAACAGGAAGCTTGTTGCGGGAGGGGTGGGGGGGGTCTACAAAACCTGCAATATAATCAGTGGGCAGCAGCAGCAGAAGGAGTTAAGGGATGGATACAGGAGCTGGAGGCCGAATTGGTAAGAATAGAGTAGGACTCCTCCACTGGGACCTCCCTCCAGGCCCTAGCCGTGGCAGCGCTCCCTCCCCACCGACCAGGAACTCAACGAACCAGTGGTGATAGCTGCACTCCGGTTGTGGAATCAACCACGACAGCACTTCAGTCTAACCAAAATGTTCATTAAGGGCCCCATCTGCAACAACCACAGGTCCGCGCCAGTCAAAATGGACACCACCTTCAAAAGGTGGAGACAGGACGGGGGAGGATGTTGACAGTTAGGGACTTCTACACTGAGAACAGACTGACATCACTAGAGGAACTGTGACAGGGAAGTTCCAACTGATTGAGGGAAACAAATTAAGATACATGCAAGTCTACATCTTACGTAGGGAATGAAAGACAAACCCACGGCCGCCGAACAATCGCTATTTGAGGACCAACTGGACACAGACATCCAAGGAAGCGGAAACTGAGGACCTGTATGAGCGACAACTGGATCGGACATGCTCTCCACTGGACTAGATAAAATAAAAATGGGAGCAGGACCTTGGGTTTGAAATAGGATGGGGACTCTGTAGCGAAGCACTGCAAAGGGTCAACTCCACCTCCACTTGTGCGAGGCTAAGCCTAAAGCAGCAGAAAGTGTACTCAGAACTCACTTAACTAGAACCCAAATGAATAAGTTCTTCCCAGTGGTGGAGGACAGATGTGAACGGTGCCAAGAAGGCCTGGCCAACCATCCCCTTCGAGGCGATGTCCAAGGTGATGGGGATGAAGGGGGTGGGGGGAGGGGGGAGTCGTGCCCGAGAGTGGCAGTCTTCGGGGTATCAGCCACAGCTATTTATCGGGAAGAGGGCCAATGCCCTTGCATTTGCCTCCCTAATCACCCGCCAGAGAATCATGCTCGGCTGGCAATCAGTACCATCCAAAGTTCTGGACTGGCTGATCGACCTATCAGAATTTCTCCAAATGGAGAAAATCAAATTCACCATTCGGGGATCGGAAGAGGCCTTCCACTAAACGTGGGAGCCATTCACCAATCTGTTCCAAGACCTGTTCGTAGCCAACAAGGGGGTGGGGGGAGGGGGCGGGGGCACGGGGGTGGGGGAAGAACCAGAGAACCAGACACAAACAAAAAGAAAGGGTGGGGGGGGGCACCAAATAGGTACAGAACCAAACCATACTTAACACATAACTGTCTACGTAGCACCATGCCAGCCCAACAGGTCCAGGTTGGAAGACCCAACAAGCAAAGAAGGCATGCCAGACAACAAGAAGGGGAGGGGGATCGGGGGGAAAGGGGGGGGGGGGGGGGGGGTGCGAGTTAGCAGGAGATCTAGCCAAAACTTGGCACCTGCTGAGGAACATAAATTGTAACTGATGTATATAGTAAATGGTAACTGATGCATATCGTTTCTGTGGGTGTTCACGTTCATCTTTGCTTTGTATAAAAAGAAAAACCCTAATAAAAACATTTTAAAAAAAAAATTTTGCTTCGTAGGCTGAGGTTCACATGTTGAGTCATTAGGCAGCATAGTAGCACAGTGGTTAGTACTGTTGCTTCACAGCTCAAGCATCCCAGGTTCGATTCTGGCTACAATCACTGTCTGTGCAAAGTCTGCGCGTTCTCCGTGTCTGCGTGGGTTTCCTCTGGGTGCTCCAGTTTCCTCCCACAAGTCCCGAAAGACGTGCTGTTATATAATTTGGACATTCTGGGTTCTCCCTCTTTGCACCTGAACAGGCGCCGGAATGTGGCGACTAAGTACTTTTCACAATAACTTCAGTGCAGTATTAATGTCGGCCTACTTGTGACATAAAGATAATTATTATTATTGTCATTGTCCCACCAGTGATTTCAGCAAAGACATTGGCACTGGCAAGACACATTTTATTTACAACACTTCCAATCACTAATATGTTGTGTTTTTCTTAACTCCACCTATCTTCAGTCGTCTTTCTGTTTTTCAGTGTTGTATCCAGGCACATATAGTTTGATGCATAGAACCAAAAATTGAAGGTGCTATCTTTTGATGTGAAGTTAAACTGAGGACTCGTCTACCCTCTCGTGTGGACATAAAAGATTCCATGGTACGATTTTGACGAAAGCGCCATGTTCAGATTTTGGTGTAGGTGCATTACTGCACACTGGGTATGGGGCAGATAGGCACATGGAAGCATGTACAGTGCAGGGAGCCAGCAATGACAGGTCCAAGGAAATAAATAGGCCCCATGAAAGGCAGAATAGTGCAACGGGGGATTATTGCACAAAGCTGCCATTGGGTCAGCTCAGATTGTCGGCAAAATGGTCAGTAAACACTCAGGAAGCACATGGGGCCATCACACTTCTGGCATTATGGTGGCAGATGAGGTAGTGGGTGTGGCTTCCAAGAACAATTAACAGGTCATCTGAGTTTACCTGGCCCAGTGGCATTGAGAAGCATTATCATCCACAGGAAGGGCACAACCCTGGCATCAGAAAGGCAGAGGAAATGGACAGGAAGGACATGGAGGCTATGCTCCCAGCACAGGATCTAGTGCTGAAGATGCAGTTACCTTGAGATGACCGAGAACACGAGACTGTGGCTTTACAGCCAGATGATCACAAAAATTTTTGCCTTCATTATGGAAGACCTCACAACTTGCAGAACTGCTCACCATGTCCTGTCTGTAGCCATCAAAGTCATTGTGGCATTAAACTTCTTGGCCTCTGGTTCCTTTCAAGAATTAGTTGGAGATCTTGATGGTGACTCAAATGGATGTATACTGCAGGTGACTTATGGCCTTTTTGTAAAAGCTGGGTCGTACATTAAATTCGAGACAGACGGTGTCTCGCAGGCAAAAAGGGCAGTGGGTTTCACCTCCAAGGCTGGATTTCCCCAGGTGCATGGCATCATCAGTTTGCACCCATGTGGTCATCAAAGCACCGACATGAGTGCCTGCTGAGATCCATCAACAGAAAGAGATTCCCTCATTCAGCTGATTCGATTCACAACAACAAGAGCTCTATGTCTGGGTTCTTACATGGGCCCTATGATGCCTGTCTTTTTGTGGGGTATGTGGAATTTCCTTCTCCCAGTCCTACTCTGACCGCCATGCCCTCCAACTCCTTTTCCAGAACATTGGTTACTTTATTTTTACCGTTTCCAGCACTTGCTCCGAACTGGAAAATGTAATCCACTTTTCTACCAGTTTCCACCCTTCTCACACCTTCACTTCTCTCGCCTTCACGTCATCCATCTCTGACACTTACTTCCCTTCTTTTCCTCAACTTCTCAGTCTCCATTTGTAGGGATAGACAGTCTACGGGGGAGAGTGGCATAGAGGTAATGTGACAGAACTACTATTCCACAGGCCCAGGTTAATGGACACAGGTTCAACTCCCATCATGGCAGCTGGTGAAATTTGAACTCAATTAATAAAAATCTGAAATCAAAAGCTAATCCTGGTGACCATGAAGCTATGACCGATTGCTTTAAAACCCATCCGGTTCACTAATGTCCTATATTGAGGGAAATCTGCCATCCTTACTCCAGACCCAAAGCAATGTGGTTCACTCTTAACTTCCCTCTGAAATGGCCCAGCAAGCCACTCATTTCAAGGACAAATAGGGATGGGCAATAGGTTCTGGCCTTGGCAGCAATGCCCACATCCCATGAAAGAATAAAGGAAAAGGAAGTCATTACAAGTCAACCAAGACCCACAGCTACGGTGCCAAATTTCATCCAGTAAGGACGCCATTCCATTCCTCCAGTTTTTCCATCTCCGTCACATCTATTCCAATGATGCCACCTTTCAAAACTTCCAAGCCTTCTGTTATGTCTTCCTTTTTCCTCAACCGAGGATTCCTCTGCAGCATGGTTGACAGGGCCCTCCAACATGTCTGGTCTATTTCCCACACTTCTACTCTCACTCCTTCACTTCCCTCCTGGAAACCTGAAAGTAGTTCCTTTGTCCTCAATTTCCACCCTACCATCCTCCACATCCAAAGGGTTATCTTCTACCATTTCCACCACACCCAGCATGATGCCTCCACTGGATACATCTTTCCCCCCCATTTCCCTGTCAGCACTCTGACGGAACATTTCCCTCTGTGCCAACCCCCCCCCCCAACATCCCGGTCCATTCCTCAATCAACCCCACACCTCACCCCTTTCCATGGCACCCTCCCATGCAATTACAAAGGAGTATAACCTCTGCCCTTTTGCATCCTCTCTCTTCGACATCCAAGGACTTAAACATTCCTTCCAGATGAAGTAGCGATTTATGTGCTCTTCTACATTTGTGAGACCAAATGCAGTTTGGTTGACCACTTTGAACAACATTTCCACGACCCTGAGTTTCCTGTTGCTTTCCAATTTTTTTTAATGAACATTTTATTGAGGTATTTTTTGGTTTGACAATGACAACAAAATAAACAATGTACATAAATCTATAAACATAGTGCAAAAGCCATCTTCCTCCCTTACAGGTCCCACCTTTATTAACCCCTACTCTAAACTAAACTAATCCCCCTCCCCTTTCTGCTGACGATTAATTTTTCGCAAAGAAGTCGACGAACGGCTGCCACCTCCGGGCGAACCCCAACATTGACCCTCTGAAGGCGAACTTGATTTTCTCCGAACAGAGAAAGCTGCCAGGTCTCCAACTTTTGGGGCTTAGAGTCCCTCCAAGCTAATAATATCCGTCTCCGGGCTATCAGGGAAGCAAAGGCCAGAATGTCTGCCTCTTTCTCCTCCTGGATTTCTGGGTCTTCTGACACCCCGAAAATCACCACCTCTGGACTCAGCGCCACCCTTGTTTTTAACACCGTGGACATGACATCTGCATACCCCTGCCAGAATCCCCTAAGCTTTGGGCATGCCCAGAACATGTGGACATGGTTCGCTGGCCCTCCCACACACTTTGCACACCTGTCTTCCACTCCAAAGAACCTGCTCATCCGGGCCACTGTCATGTGGACCCGGTGAACAACCTTGAATTGTATCAGGCCGAGCCTGGCACATGTTGTGGATGCGTTGACTCTACTCAACGCGTCCGCCCATAGGCCATCCTCTATCTCTCCTCCCAACTCCTCTTCCCACTTGCGCTTCAGCTCCTCAGTCTGCGTCTCCTCTGACCCCATAAGTTCCTTGAAAATGTCAGAGACGCTCCCTTCTCCCACACGCCCTCTGGAAACTACCCTCTCCTGTATCCCCCTTGGTGGTAGGAGTGGGAAGCTTGAAATCTGCCTACGTAGGAAGTCCCGCACCTGCAGGTACCTGAATTTGTTTCCCCTCGCCAATCCAAATTTCTCCTCAAGCTAGGAATCTCCCCTCTATAAACATATCCCCCATCCTCTCAATCCCTGCTCTCTGCCATCTCCGAAACCCCCCCATCCATCCTTCCCGGGGCAAACCGGTGATTAGTACAGATTGGAGACCAAACTGATGCTCCATCTGCTCCCACATGCCTCCTTCCTTGCCCCCAGACACTCAGGGCCGCCACCACCACGGCGCTGGTGGAGTACCGTGCGGGCAGGAACGGCAGAGGCGCCGTCATCAACGCCCCTAAGCTGGTGCCCTTACATGAAACCGCCTCCATACGCTCCCATGCCGACCCTTCCCCCACCACCCACTTCCTTATCATGGCTATATTCGCCGCCCAATATTAGTTACTGAAGTTTGGCAGCGCCAGCCTGCCCTCTCCCCGGCTCAATTCAAGAATCCCCCTCTTTACTCGCGGGGTCTTACCCGCCCATACAAAGCCAGTGATCACTTTATTGACTCGTTTAAAAAAGGACCGCGGAGTAAAGATGGGGTGACACTGAAACACAAATAGGAATCTCGGGAGGACCGTCATCTTCACCATCTGCACCCTCCCAGCCAGTGACAAAGGGAGTGCATCCCACTTCCGAAAATCGTCCTTCATTTGGTCTACTAGTCGGGCCAGATATAGTTTGTGCAGCCGTTCCCATTCCTGCGCACTTGGAAGCCTAGGTATCGAAAGCTTCCCCCACCACTGTAAACAGCAGCTCCCCCAGTCGCCTCTCCTGTCTCCTCGCCTGGACCGCAAACATCTCGCTTTTCCCCATATTTAATTTATACCGCGAAAACTGGCCAAATTCCCCCAGAATCCTCATGATTTCTTCATCCCCTCTGCTGGGTTCGATACATACAGGAGCAGGTCGTCTGCGTAAAGCGAGACTCTGTGTCCCCCCCCGTCCCCCACCCACCTCCACCCCCCGGGACCAGCCGCTTCCAGCCCCTTGAGGCTCTCAGTGCAATTGCCAGCGGCTCTATGGTTAACGCGAACAGCAGTGGGGAGAGGGGGCATCCCTGTCTCGTCCCCCGATGCAGCCTAAAATAGTCCGATGTTGCCCTATTCGTCCGTACGCTCGCCACAGGAGCCTGATACAGCAACCTGACCCAGTCAATAAAGCCCCGCCCAAATCCGAACTGTCCCAATACCTCCCACAGATATTTCCATTCTACTCGATCAAAAGCCTTCTCTGCGTCCATTGCGACCACTACCTCCACCTCCCTACCTTCCGGTGGCATCATGATCACGTTTAATAGCCTTCTTATACTGGCCACCAACTGGATTCCCTTAACAAGCCCTGCCTGGTCCTCCCCAATAACATCCGGAACACAGTCCTCAATCCTGGAGGACAAAGTTTTGGCCAGCAGTTTGGCATCCACATTCAATAGGGATGTCGGCCTGTAGGACCCACATAGCTCCGGGTTCTTGTCCCGCTTCAGGATAAATGAGATCGTGGCCTGTGACATCGTCGGGGGAAGCACCCCTCTCTCTTCTTTGACTCATTGAATGTCCTCATCAACAACGGCCCCAATATCCCAGAGAGCTTTTTATAGAACTCCACTCGGTACCCGTCCGGCCCCGGGGCTTTACCCGACTGTATGGCCTTCATACCCTCCACTATCGCTTCGATCCCGATCGGGGCCCCCAGCCCTTCTACCAGCTCCCCATCCACCTTTGGGAAATTCAGCCCCCCTCGGAAGTGCCTCATCACCTCCGGCCCCGTTGGGGGTTCTGACTCATATAATCTACTCTAAAACTCCTTAAACGCCTTAGTCACCCCCGCTGACTCTCCAACCAGGTTCCCTTCTCCATCCTTTACTTTCCCTATTTCCCTGGCTGCCTCCCTCTTTCTAAGCTGCTGTGCATGCATTCTGCTGGCCTTCTCTCCATGCTCATAAATCGCACCCCTCACCTTTCTCAGCTGCTCCACCGCCCTCCCTGTGGTTAACAAGCCGAACCCTGCCTGTAGCCTCCGCAGTTTCCTTAAAAGCCCTGCCTCTGGGGTCTCCGCATACCTCCTGTCAACCTGTAGTATCTCCTTTACCAGTCGGTCCGTCTCTGCCCTGTCTACCTTCTCCCTGTGGGCCCGGATCGAGATTAGCTCCCCTCTAACCACCGCCTTCAGTGCTTCCCAGACTACCGCTGCCAAAATTTCCCCCGTGTCGTTGACTCCCAGGTCGTTCTGAATACATTTTCTCAACCGCCCACACACCTCATTGTCAGCAAAAAGTCCCACCTCCACCTCCAATGCGGCCGCTGGTTACTGTCTTTACTAACCTGTAGGTCAACCCAGTGCGAGGCATGGTCTGAGATTGTGATCGCCGAATACCCCGTGTCCACCACCCCCATCAGTAAAGCCTTGCTCAGAATAAAGAAATCAATCCGGGAGTACACTTTATGCACGTGTGAGTAGAAGAAGAAGTCCTTCACCCTCGGCTGCCCAAATCTCCATGGGTCCACCCCCCCCTTTTAGTTCCTTTGCCATTGTTGGCACCCTGCCCATTTTTCAGCTTGACCGGTCTAAACCAGGGTCAATAACTGTGTTGAAGTCCCCTCCCATGACTAACTTATGCGAATCCAGGTCCGGTATCTTGCCCAGCATTCTCTTTATAAACGCCACATCGTCCCAACTTGGCGCGTACACATTTACTAGTATCACCTGCACCCCCTCCAATTTCCCACTGACCATAATGTACCAGCCTCCCACATCCGCAACTTTTCTTCCCACCTCAAACAACACCTGCTGTTGATCAGGATCGCGACCCCTCTACGCTTCCTTGAGCTAGCCCGCCCAGCTAGCTTGGTGGTCCCCACCCCTGGTGCCAAACATTCTCTCACCTATTGTTCCCTCTCCGCCCTGCCCCCCCCCCCCCTCGCTCATACACACTTATTCAGATGACAAACAATCCCAACACAATTGCCCGACAGAGAAAAAAAACTCTAAACAAAGAAAATATCAAGCGAGACATCCAGCATCTAAACAAACACACCTCCATTCCCCAAATGTAAACTTTAACTCATTCAGCTCTGCAACTGGCCCCAAATCAATACAGAAGGCATTTCAAATAGCATTCACAAAATGAAAATCGAGAAACTTTGTAAAACATGAACGTTGCAGCAAAGTTCAAAGTTCTCAGTCCGCCACCAGTCCTTTCCTTTTCGCAACGTCCCGCGCTTCCTCAGGCGACTCAAAATACAAATGTTGCTCCTCGTGCGTGACACAGAGACTGGCCGGATACAGCAGTCCGAACTTCACCTTTTTCTTAAAAAGGGTCGACCTGATCAGGTTAAACCCTGCTCTTCTCCTGGGCACCTCCGCACTCAGGTCCTGATAGATCCGCAGGATACTGTTCTTCCATTTACAGCTCCATGTCTGCTGGGCCCACTGTAAAATATGCTCCTTATCCAAATACCTGTGGAATCTCATCACCATTGCCCTTGGGGGGGGGGGGGGGGGGGGGGGGGGGGGGGATTCTCCCATTTGCGGCTTCCTCGCCAGTGCTCTGTGAGCCCTGTCCACCTCCAAAGGTCGGGAGAATGCCCCGTCCCCCAGCAGCTTCTCGAACATGCCTGCTATGTATGCCCCAGCGTCCGCTCCTTCGGACCCCTCCGGGAGCCCGACGATCCTCAAGTTCTGCCGGCGTGACCTATCCTCTCGGTCCTCCACCTTCTCCTGGAGCCTTTTCTGTTGGTGTCTCAGCATCCCCATGGTCGGCTCATGAAGAAAGTAAGGAGGCGTGGGATAGAGGGAAATTTAGTTAATTGGATAAGTAACTGGCTATCACATAGAAGACAGAGGGTGGTGGTGGACGGAAAATTTTCAGACTGGAGACCAGTTACCAGCGGTGTACCACAGGGATCAGTGCTGGGTCCTTTGCTATTTGTGATTTTTATCAATGACTTGGAGGTGGGGGCTGAAGGGTGGGTCAGTAAAATTGCTGATGACACCAAGATTGATGGAGTAGTGGATGAGGTGGAGGGTTGTTGTAGGCTGCAAAGAGACTTTGATAAGATGCAGAGCTGGGCCGAAAAATGGCAGATGGAGTTTAACCCTGACAAGTGCGAGGTGATTCATTTTGGTAGGAAAAATTTGAATGCGGATTACAGGGTCAACGGCAGGGTTCTGTGGAATGTGGAGGAACAGAGATCTTGGGGTTCATGTCCACAGATCTCTGAAGGTTGCCACTCAAGTGGATAGAGCTGTGAAGAAGGCTTATAGTGTGTTAGCGTTTATTAACAGGGGCTTGAGTTTAAGAGCCGCGGGGTTATGCTGCAACTGTACATGACCCTGGTGAGACCACATTTGGAGTATTGTGTGCAGTTCTGGTCACCTCATTATAGGAAGGATGTGGAAGCATTGGAAAGGGTGCAAAGGAGATTTACCAGGATGCTACCTGGTTTGCAGGATAGGTCTTATGAGGAAAGGTTGAGGGAGCTCGGGCTTTTCTCTTTGGAGCGGAGGAGGATGAGAGATGACTTAATAGAGGTTTATAAGATGATGAGGGAGATAGATAGAGTGGACGTTCAGAGACTATTTCCTCGGGTGGATGTAGCTGTTACAAGGGGGGATAACTCTACGATTCAGTTTGGGAGATATGGGAGGAATGTCCGAGGTAGGTTCTTTATTCAGAGAGTGGTTAGGGTGTGGAATGGACTGCCTGCTGTGATAGTGGAGTCGGACACTTTAGGAACTTTCAAGCAGTTCTTGGATAGGCACGTGACGCACACCAGAATGACAGGGAGTGGGATAGCTTGATCTTGGTTTCAGACAATGCTCGGTACAACATCGAGGGCCGAAGGGCCTGTTCTGTACTGTACTGTTCTATGTTCTATCCCCACTTCCAACTTCACCGCAGTTTGATGTTCCCCCTGGTCAGCCAGCGCCTTTTCCATTTTCTGGATCGCCCGATCGTGGGCGTCCAATCTGAGCTCCAGCCGCGCAATTATCTCTTTAATCAGGTCCAAGCAGTCCCGCTTCTGTTTGGCGAATCCCTCCTGGATAACCTGCACGAGCTGCTCCGTTGACCGCTGGGTCGACAAGACAGAGGTCCGGTTGTCCGCCATGCTTTCTCCCGCTGCAGCTTCAGCCCAAGCCTTCTCTGTCCGTGTTTCTGCTTTTACGAGCACTTCTTCCCCCCCTCTCCATGCACCGATGTGGGAATCCAGTACACAATTGCCTCTATCATGGATTTTTCAAATCAAGTCCGATTTTTAAAAAATCAGAATAAAAGATCCAAAAGTCTGACCTGAGCAGGAGCCACCAAATCTGCAACTTACTCCTTCATAGCCTCCACCGGAAGTCCTCACGCTCACATTTCTGTCCTTGGCCTGTTGCAGTGTCCCAATGAAGCCCAAAGCAAGCTTGAGGAACAGCACATGAGGTATTTTACAATCTTCTGGACTCAACATGGAGTTCAAACAATTTTAGACCGTTAACTCTTGTCCCCCATTTTGAATTGTTTTTTTTTGCTGAATCTTGATTTTTCATGCTTTCTCCAGCTGTTCAATCTGCCGGTGTTTACACTCGCTCTGGACAAATGCTTTGTCTCCCTTCGCCTTTTGTTCCATGATGTCTTTGTCATTTAGTCTTTCCCCACTCCCAATCCTATCCTGGACTTACCTCTTCCTCTTCCTCACCCTTCCCCTTTCAATGGCATATAACGTATCACATTTCTACCATCCTTCTATTCAGGAGAACTTTATTCGGCTCAACATTAATTGTGTTTCTTTCTTTGTATATGCTGCCAGACCTGCTGAGTATTTCCAGCACTTTCTGTTATTTTATAAAATAAGTGACTTCCCATTTAAAATGTGAATGTCTTAAGTGATGTGCGCTTTAAATAGTGTCTTGTGTTTAGATTAGAAAGTCAAGATGACAAAATACTATGTGGGGTCATGCAGTTCTTTGAAACTTTGGTCTCAAATAACAAACGGGGAATGTTTCTGTCTTTTGACAGGTGAAAGTGCTGTTCCAACTGGAACCTTTCTGAACTAATGGGTGAAATTGAGCTTAATCTAAAATTCTACCTAGTTAAATAGTCACACTGCTCCACAATGTTGTTGAATTCAATCACATGAATATATTTGGACTTATTTTCCACTGTTAACAAAGGAATCTATAATATCAAATGTTTAATTATATTGTTACACCCCATTAAAAGACGTTCAAGGATGTGGGGAGCCAAGCTGTATTACAATGTAGGCTGCAGGCTTCTGTTAAAAATCTATGTTCTCTATTTAGGCAGTTTCTGTATTTCGACTCAATCCAGAACTGAACTCTTAAATTGTGCAGTTTAAAAGGCATCAATTTGAGGACCTGCATTAAAGAGCACACATTGCAAAACCATTAGATCAGATCATCGGATAACAGCGGGGAAGAAGCTGTTTTTGAATCTACTGGTGTGTGTTCTCAAACTTTTGTATCTCCTGCCCGATGGAAGAGGTTGGAAGACAGGAGATGTAGACATAGTCAATGGGTGGGAGGTGGGCTCGCGTGGTGGACAGGGCTTCATTCATGACTCTCTGTAATTTCTTACGGTCTTGGGCCGAGCAGTTGCCATCAAAGCTGACACGTAAGCAGATAGGATGCTTTCTATGGTACATTTATAGAAATTGATAAGAGTCAATGCAGACATGCCACATTTCCTTAGTTTCCATGGGAGGTATAGGCGCTGTTGTGTTATCTTGGTCGTAGCACTGATGTGGGTGGACCAGGACAGATTGTTGGTGATGTTTATACCCAGGACTTTGAAGCTGTCAACCGTCTCCACCTCGGCCCCATTGGTACAGATAGGGGCGTGGACGACACTTTTCTTCCTGCTCTTTTGTTTTGTTGACATTGAGGAAGAGATTGTTGTCGTTGCATCATGCCACTAAGTTCTCGATCTCCCTCCCGTCCCCTGACTAGTCATTGTTTGAGATCCGTTCCAGTGACGGTGATGTGCTGAGCGGACGCACATCAGGTGGCTCTCCTCACAACCAGAACCAAAAAAGATACTTTTAGAAGAATTTGACCTGAAAAAGCAACGGAAAAAAACCTTAACAAGGAAAAGAAGCAATGGAGGAGGTGAATGGAAGCTTGAGGGGCCAACAAGAGGCCAGAAATGGTGGAAAGGGCCATGAGCAACAGGTGGACTAGCCGTTGGACCCACAAGGCGAGGAGGAAGCCCCGGCCGCTCAAGAGCGGTGGAGACCGGCAACACCAGCACCAGCTTCCCCTCCCCACCATGAGACGGATGGAGGGCCTTCCTAAAAAAGGAGTTGGCCGCCAAGAAGGAAGCATTTGAAAATTGAGATCCAAGTGCCGGTGAAGGTGGAGGCGATGGTGTCCCTACAATCGACAGTCTGAGAAAGAAATTGGTGGCGCAAGAGAAGACGATCCAAGATCTCGAGAGAGCCTCGATGGACCAGGGCGACAGGATCGTCGCTCTGGATGCAGAAGTGTAAAGGCTGTTGGCGGCTCAGGGGAGCTTGAAGGGAAAGGTCGTGGACCAGGAAACCAGGTCCCTACGGCAGAACATACGGGCCTGTATGTGGGCCTGCCAGAAGGCATTGAGGGCAGAGACCTGACAGACTATATCGCCCAAAAGCTGGACAACCTAGCCGGGAGGGAATAGTTTCCCCAACCACCCCAGAACTCGACAGGGCACACAGGTCGCTCAGACAGAAGCCCAAGGTGGGGGAGCAGCCGAGAGCGATCATAGCAAAACTACACCGATACCACGATCAGGAAAGGATCCTGTGGTTGGCCAGACAAACGAAGGCGAGCACATGGGAAGGACATTGAATCCAGGTCTATCAGGTCATTGGGTCAGACCTAGCAAAGAAAAGGGCCGAGTTTAACAAGGCAAATTTGGCACTCTGCAAGAGTGGGGTGCGATTCGGCATGCTATTCCTGGACAGACTCTGGGTCACGTACCAGAACAAAGAATATTACTTCAGCACTCCAGCAGAAGCAAACAGCTTTGTACGGAACAACGGCCTGGAAAAAGAGCAGGCGCAGCAACGATGAAGGCGTGTCGGAGGAGGGTCGCTGAAAGAGACAGAATCAGAGAGTTATAGTCCTGGTAATGTGTTTGCACGGGACTGTACTGCCTCATTCTGACCAGAAAGACCAGGCAGAGGAGAGAGCGAGGACAGGAAAAGTAGGTGAGGGGGCAGATAGGGAAAACAGGCAGTCAAAGGGCTAGACCAGCCCTGGGAGGGGAGCCACCACACTAGCAGGGAGGGCTAGCACGGGAAGACAGGCAGTAACGGGGGCCACTGCGCTCCTCTCGGAAGAGAGGGAGCGCCTGTCCAGGGGTGGGGGTGGACGCAGGGCAGGGGGGGGGGGGGGGGGGGGGGGGTAACGACGTATACATAGGGAATAGAGCGGAGAAAAAGAGTTAGCAATCGGATTGGCTTTGGCAGGCAGGGAGCAGGCCAAGAATACAAGATGGCACTGCAAGCAGCACTTTGGAGGGGGTCCCTAAACAAAGGGAACACAGGGCTGCACCCACTTGGTGTACACACAGTAGGTGGCCATATTGGGTGCTCCCTGGACAAAGGAAAACCCTGGAGCTCAGGAGCCCGACCTCATGGTGTGAACAGTGACCGTGGCCATTTTGCACGGCCCCCTAACAAAGGGAAACCCTGGAGTGCAGGGGCAAGTCCACCAGGTAAGAATGGTTGATCCCGCAGGAATGGGGGGACAGAAACCCCCCCATCAGGCTAGTCACCTGGAATGTAAGTGGACTTAACAGCCCAGTGAAAAGATCCAGAGTCTTTGCCCACGTAAGAAGCCTGAAGGCCCACATAATCTTCCTGCAGGAGACACACCTGAGGGAGAAGGACCGACTGCTGGTGAGCAAGAGCTGGGTGGGACGAGGGCGAGGGAAATAGCCATACTGATCAGTAAGAGGACGTGGTTCATGGAGACAAGGATGGTTACGGACCAAGGGGAGGGGTTACGGACCAAGGGGGATGGTACGTCATGGTCAGCGGTGTTCTAGACAGGTAAATGTATACGCGCCCAACTGGGATGACACAGACTTTATAAAAAAGATTATAGATCATAGAGAAGTCTCATCTTTCACGTTCTGGGAGGCACTGAAGGCTGTGATCAGGGGAGAAATTATAGCCGTTAAGGCTCACAGATACAGAGACGAGAGGGTAGCCAGGCAAGAGCTGATTGGCTCCATGCTGGAGGTCGACAGAAAGCATCTCGAGACCCGACTGTAGAACTTCTGGCAGAGAGGAAAAGGCTACAAATTGTTTGAGATCCAATCCACTGCGGTCGTGACATCAGCAAACTTGTAGATGGAGTTGGAGCTGAATTTTGCCACACGGTTTTGTTCTTTTATCAGAACCATAAGACGCGAGTACGTTGCTTGTATTGGACAAATGACCACACAACCAGTCTGTTAGTTCAATTATTGTTTATTATTAAACACAGGCTTGGTACTATGCGTAATAATCTACACGCGGCTACACTTTAACAAAGAACAAAGAAAAGTACCGCATATGAACAGGCCCTTCGGCCGTCCAAGTCTGTGCCGACCATGCTGCCCTTCGAAACTAAAATCTTCTGCACTTCCTGGGTCCATATCCCTCTATTCCCATCCTATTCATGTATTTGTCAAGATGCCCCTGAAATGTCACTATCATCCCTGCTTCCACCGCCTCCTCCAGCAGCGAGTTCCAGGCACCCACTACCCTCTGTGTAGAAAAGCTTGCCTTGTACATCTCCTCCAAACCTTGCCCCTTGCACCTTAAACCTATGCCCCCTAGTAATTGACCCCTCTACCCTGGGAAAAGAACTATACCTAACAACTTAAATGACCTTTACTTAACTTTCAAGTGACCGGCTCTGTGCAGGTTAGACAACCCTTTATCTTGATCCTCACATGTGGAGGCTGGAAGTCGTCAGGTTCGACTCGGCTGCAGCTCGTCCTTCAGGTAGCGATCGCGGGTCCTTGAACTTGGCTGGTGATGTGCTGCGATTGGTGAGGCAGAGGCCGGTTCCCAAAATACTGGTTGCGCAGTTCTTGTTATCCCCCGATCTTTTGCGCTCTTTTGGGCAGTCCCAATTCGGGATCCAATGGATCAAATGGATCGAAAGGGTTTTGATCACCCTAATCGATTCTGGCTAATTAGGGGCAGGTACCTCGATGGCTGGGCAGGTCCTGGCTGCTATTGTCCAAGACACGTATGTACTCCCAAATAAGATAAATAGGCACCCCGAGTCTGCTACTGCCGCTATGTTTCAATCTGGTTTAGCTCACCAGGCTAAATCACTGGCTTTTAAAGCACACCAAGCAGACCAGCAGCACGGTTCGATTCCCGTACCAGCCTCCCCAGACAGGCGCCGGAATGTGACGACTAGGGGCTTTTCACAGTAACTTCATTGAAGCCTACTCGTGACAATAAGCGATTTTCATTTCATTTTTTCATTCATCTGTATCCCATTGTCCTGGGATATCGGTGATTGACCTTTAGCAGGTGTGAGTTTCAGTGCACGTCTGGTTTCCCTCTGCACAATACACAGGGGCTGTGTACCGTCTGTGTCCCAACACGACAACAATTCCCATTATCCTTTGCGGGCGGCCATTTTAGATGGCCACAATTGTCATGTGTGTATAGGGAGTATAGTAGGGGACTAAACGCGCAACCTTGGGGGGCCCTGCTATTGACGACTATCATGAAGGAGTTTTCTATCCTTACTGATTGTGGTCTGTGTGTCAGCATGTCAAGCATCCCGTTGCAGAGAGAGGAGCCCAGTCCTGGGTTTTGGAGTTTGGATATGAGCTTGGCTGGGATTATGGTGTTGAAAGCAGAGCTGTCGTCAATGAACAGGAGTCTGGCATAGGTGTCCTTGGTGTCGAGATGCTCCAAGAATGAGTATAGCGCCAGGGAGATAGCATCTGATGTGGACCAGTTATTGCGGTAGGTGAAATGCAGTGGATCAAGGCATTCTGGAAGGTTGAAGTTGATGTGTCTCATGACTAACCTCTCAAAGCACTTCATAATAATAGATATCAGGGCCATCGCTTGGTAGTCGTTGAGGCACGTTGCCTGGTTCTTCTTTGGCACCGGTATGATAGTGGTCTTCTGGAAGCAGGTGGGGACGTCTGAGAGTAGGGAGATGTTGAAGATGTCCGCGAACACACCCGCCAGTTGGTCCATGCAGGATCTGAGTGCACAACTAGAGACACCATCAGGACCCGTTACTTTCCAAGGGTTCACTTTCGAGAAGGCTGATCTGACTTCCGAGGTTGTGATGGTAGGGATGGGTGTGACCAAGACTATTGAGGCAGGTGACATCGATTCATTGGCTTAGAATGAGCATAGAATGCATTGAGTTCATCAGGGAGGGGTGCTCTGTTACCAGAGATTATATTCAGCTTTGCTTTGTAGCCCATTTTATAGTTTATGCCTTGCCATAACCGATGAGAGTTTCTGTCATTATTCTGGGTCTCTAACTTAGTCTGGCATTGTCTCTTGGCGTACCGGATGGCTTTGCAGAGGTCGTACCTAGATTTTTTGTATACATCAGGGTCACCCATCTTGGACGCCTCAGACCTGGACTTCAGCAGGGAGTGGATCTCCCGGTTAAACGATGGTTTCCCGTTGGAGATCGCAGGTACTCTCCTTTGGCATGCAGTCCTCGACACATCACTGATGAAGTCTGTGACGGTAATGGCATACTTGTCTAGGTTGACCGCCGAGTTCTTGAATGTGGACCAGTCGACTGACTCCAAGCAGTCGCGAAGGATCTCTTCTGTTGCCTCAGACCAGCACTGCATGCCCTTCTTAACTGGATCCTCTCAATTAAGTTTCTGCTTGTATGCCAGGAGAAAGAGCACCGTCTCCTGTATTCTTCACCCAATGCCGGTGTCTATGTATTTACATTGTGTACCTTGTGTTGCCCTATTATGTATTTTCTTTTTATTTTATATTCTTTTCATGTACTTAATGATCTTTTTGAGCTGCTCACAGAAAAATATTTTGCACTGTACCTCGGTACACATGACAATAAACAAATCTATCCATCCATTGTGGTCTGACTTTTCGGAATGCGGTCGGGGGATTGAGTGGTTGGCACCCTTGATGTTTGTGTAGCAGTGGCCAAGGATATTAGGGCTCCTGATGGAACAGGAGATGTGTGGGTGGAATTTTGGCAGGATACTCTTGAGGTTGGCCTGGTTGAAGTCCCCAGCCACGATGAACAAGGCCTCCGGGTATTCCGTTTCCAGATTGTTTATAGCGCTGTATAATTCATCAAGCGCCTTCTTCACTTCCACCTGCGGTGAGATGTAGACCGCTGTGATGATGGCAGAAGTGAACTCCCGTGGAAGGTAGTGTGGGTGGCACTTCACAGTCAGATATTCCAGGTCCGGGGAGCAATAGTTTGTCAGGGTCGCCACATCTGAGCACCAGGAGGAGTTGATGAGGAGGCAAACCCCTCCACCCTTCGCCTTGGCCGAGGATGCTGTGCGGTCCATCCAGTGAACTGAGAAGCCCTCAGTTTGTATGGCACAGTCCAGTGAGGCAGGAGTGAACCATGTCTCTGTGAAACACAGCACGCAGTAGTCTTTCACCTCTCTGAGAGGTAAGTATAGCTTTAAGCTTGTTTAACTTGTTTTCGATCCCTTGGACATTTCTAGGAGTATGCTGGGGAAAGAAGACTTGAAACTGTGTTGTTTTAGACTCACCTGCAGAACGCTGCGTTTCCCTCGCTTCCTCAGTCAGTGGCTGCTTCTGAATGGTCCCGGGATCCGATGAGAGAAGTGTGACCTTGTGGAAGGTAAGTGGTTGCGCCTGGAGGGGTCCTGGGATCAGGTTGTGATTTTAGGGTCACCGGGGGGGGGGGCGGGGGCATGTTCACTATCCAGTCGGGCCCTGGGGTTCCTGCTTTATGCAGCATTTTATTTGTCCTTGTATTTATTTGGATTTCGTTTTATTTTGCTGTGGGTAACCACAATGATGGTAGTCACCGCAAAATTTTGTTGGGATGGAATGTTTTCAAATCTAAAAGAATGGACTCCAGATCTAACTGCGAAAAGAATCTGAAAGCATTGGAACTTTGAAACGAATTGCAGGGGAATAAAGAGCAAAGAAAATTGAAGCTAAAATACTCCTTACCCCAAATATATGGCACATTTCCCAGTAGCAAAGTCCTGAGACGTACTTGGAGATGGTCTAAAGGCATCGACAAACGAGGATTAACATTATTGCAAACTTGCCTTTTAAGGCATGGAAAAATGTAGAAAGTGTGGAATGTATTCTGTAATGCTTGTGTACATAATATTAGCTGGATGTAAACTATTAGTGTTTGAAAAAGAAAACACTGGTGGAGGGGTCATTTCAGGGCAATGAATGGGCATTTATCTCTGACTTTCTGTATGTAACATAGCCATGCTGGCGAGACACCATTTTGATATTTGCTAAGTCCTTCCTTGTCTTGATAGCTAAACTTAGAAAATCAAATGGTCCAGATTTTTGTGATTGACACATGGGCACATAACTTCCTGTCTTCCCAGGATTGGATTTTGAGGTTACCCCAAAGATGCACTGGGGAATCCCTCTTGGATGTTCAGAGACGAGGGTTCACCCAGCCATTGTTGAGAAGGGCTGACTTCCTCTTGATACTTGCACTGTGCTGGTGACCATCCGACAAAGTGATATAAATCACTAACTACAGATGGTTCTGCAAGTTTTACACTCACAGTTACTCTGAAAAAGTTGGAAGGAATAAAATCATTTTTAACTTTAGTAAATGCTATGTAAAGAGCCAGCCCGAGCCCCACACTGGACACGCCGCCAAGGAAGCCACCTGGCCTACAACTCAACAAGCCCACCAGCCCAACCACCCTCACCCGACTCTCACCCCTGCCACCCTGACTACCCATCCTTCAGGCCAAAGCTCTCCACCACAATGTCTAACTCGGCTTATATGTCCACTTGACCAACCCCCCTGATGTTCGACTTATCCCCCCCCCCCCCCAACCCCCCCACACGAAGTGCAACTCATGCCCCCTCCCCTGAAGTCCGGCTTATGATCCCCCCCCCCCCCCCCCCCCCCAACCATTGAACTCCAACTCATACACCGCCCTGCACCGAAGGTCCGATCCAACACTTCCCTGCTGGAGCCATGGATGTGCTTCGCTGCCTAGGACTCACCTGGCCTGAGTCAGGAAAGCTGGGTAAGACAGGTGCTTTAGCATTTTAACACAGGTAAATCAGTAAGGAGTGATACTCTTCTACTGTTTGCCACTCCAAAGAAGTTACGGCCCATGTTTATTGGCCAAAAGGCACAGCATAGAGATTGATGTATGATGAAATGGATACGGTTCCAAAGAATGTCAACAACATCGCAGAATGACTAGCTACAATAACTTTTATTACAGACTTAAAACATGATATTCCTGTGGCAACTATGAAGTACTAACATATTTTATAATATTTACAAAGATTACAGCGCTGAGGGTTGCAGAATATTGTGCAAGTCTGGTCTTCTAGTTCATTGTGCATTCTCCAACATTTTGCCAATTACAGGACAAGGCAAAAAATATAATATTTTTGAAACAAACTAAAAGATTGCTCGGTGCTCCACTGAGAGCAGGTAGCTCAATTTGCAGTATTTCGCAACTGCACTTAGTGGAACATACAGTGAAAGCAAAACTCAAACACGACAAAACATTTGAGTGGATATTCTGCCTTAATTTGAGCCTGAGCATCTAGCAAAAATGAGACCACTTTATTTTTTAAAATAAACCTTTTAGATGATCATATATTTGTTTTTGTTTTGTTGTTTTTTTTAAATTTAGAGTACCCAATTAATATTTTCTAATTAAGGGGCAATTTAGCTTGGCCAATCCACCTACTCTGCCCATATTTTGGTTGTGGGGGCGAAACCCATGCAGACATGGGGAGAATGTGCAAACCCCACACGGACAGTGACCTAGAGCCAGGATCGAACCTGGGACCTCGGCGCCATGAGGCTAACCCACTGTGCCACTGGACTGCCCTAGATGCTCATATATTTAAAACTGTATATATATTTTTTAAAACACACTCAGAATAATTTTCATGATTAAAGAGAGGATGCTTGTTGCGCTGATCTATTTATTAAATTCCAAATTTCGTTGGTGCTTTTAAGTTCCTCCTAGTTAATGTAATTATTTCAAAACAAAGCCTGTTCCACCATAATATTTTGTTTTAATTCCGGTTATGAAGTGGATCATAGGAAGTGTTAAATTCTGGATCTCCATTCCAGCAACTCTGGCCCCTCTGTTGACAGTGGATAATGGCCAAGCTCTGGAATTCACTTCTTAAACCCCTCTGGCTCTTCACCTCTTTCTAATCGTTTAAGACCTTTCTTATAATCAACCTCTGTCTATGTTTTGGTCAAACAATAGCTTACATAGAACATAGAACATACAGTGCAGAAGGAGACCATTTGGCCCATCGAGTCTGCAACGACCCACTTAAGCCCTCACTTCCACCCTATCCCCATAACACAATAACCCCTTCCAACCGTTTTGGACACTAAGGGCAATTTAGCATGGCCAATCCAACTAACCTGCACGTCTTTGGACTGTGGGAGGAAACCGGAGCACCCGGAGGAAACCCACGCAGACACGGGGAGAACGTGCAGACTCCGCAGAGACAGTGACCCAGCAGGGAATCGAACCTGGGACCCTGGCGCTGTGAAGCCACAGTGCTATCCACTTGTGCTACCGTGCTTGTTTGAATCGGTGCCTATCATTTTCCTACGCTCCTGTAAGGTATGTTGGAAGGTTTTTCTTTGTTAAAGGTGATTAACTAAACGCAATATTTTTGTTAGTCATCATCTATATCTATATTTTTTCCTTGTTTTGCGTACCAGCTTGTATTTCCTGAGAAGATAAGAAATGGGAGCAGAAATAGGCCATTCCTTCCCTCGTACCGCTCAGTGATTCAATAGGATCAAGATCTGATCTTGGCCTGAACTTCCCTTTCTTGCTTGTTCCCCATAGCCCTTGACCCGCCCCCCCCTATTGTTCAAATATTGTTCAAAGATTCACGACACCCTGAGAGAAGAAAGTCTTCCGCAGCTTCATCCTAAATGGCAGACATCTTATTCTGGAAAAATGCTCCGTATATCCATCTCTATTCCACCAATGCAGAGAAACATCCTTTCAGCATCCATTTTCTCAACCCCCACCCCCTTGCTCAGAATCTGATATGATTGCCTCTTATCCTTCTAACTACCTGTGAGTGAAGGGTCAACCTTTCCTCCTATGACAACTCCTTTATCCCAGAAATAAACCTAGTAAACGGAAGGAAAATTTGCCGTAGTCCCAGATGACCATAGGCTGCTTTCCCTTTTGAGGAGAAGAGCTATCAGATGCTGGTTTAGTCTGAGGATCACCACACCTCAGGCGAGGGGCAAGGTTGAGAAGGCAGGCCCTTGAAAATCTCTGAACTGCCTCCAATGCAAGTTGGTCCCTCCTTGAAAATGAGACTGGGGCCATGTGATGTGAGTGCAGGAACAGCTGCTATTTTGCAAGCTCTGGCTCTGCTCATCTTTTAACCTTTTTTATCAGTACGCCCATTTCCTTTATGCTATTCTTGATTTACATTCTTTTTTTTAAATCGCTTATTGTCACAAGTAGGCTTCAATGAAAAGCCCCTAGTCGCCACATTCATACTTTTTACTGTGTTCCGAGATTGGAGCTCAGTTTGTGTCAATACCATGATAGCTGGGCCTTGGCTTCAGTGATACTGCTTCTCTTGCGAGGTGTCCCGTACTCACGGTGCAGTGTACACCGACGGATGATGGCTTTTTACGATATTAATCCGTCTGAATGTCGCAGCTCTGCAGTGCAGGTCTTCAAAGCGCAATTTCAAGAGTTGCGAGAAGTTTTGTGGAGGCATTTGAGGTGCATGAGGAAGTTCTTGGTGCAGAGAGAGCACTGTTGATAGAGCACATTTAATCCTGCCTTTGAGACCAGGGATGGGATTAGCCTCCTGACCCCTGGTCCTGTGTTGTCCTGTCCTTGATGTCGGGCGAGACGGTTGGAGATGGCGGACCCAGCTGGGTCATCCTCCCCCTGCTGTAGCCTAGGTTGTTGACTGCCTGGGTTTGGGTGAGGGTTTTGTGCATTGATTGTTGGAATCTGTGGAAGATCCTGAAGATTGCTCAGGGATTTTGATCCTGCTTTGTAGGCGACACGGTAGCACAGTGGTTAGCACTGTTGCTTTGCAGTGCCAGGAACCCGGATTTGATTACCAGCTTGGGTCACTGTGCAGAATCTGCATGTTCTTCCCGTGTCTGCGTGAGTTTCCTCTGGTGCTCCGGTTTCCTCCCACAAGTACCAAAAGATGTGCTTATTAGGTGAATTAGACATTCTGAATTCTTCCTCTGTGTACCTGAACACGCGCCGTAGTGTGGCGACTAGGGGCTTTTCACAGAAACTTAATTGCAGTGTTAATGTAAGCCTACTGGTGACACGAATAAAGATTGTTATTATTATCCTTGTTTCTACGTTCTTTGTGCGCTGGTGGAGAAGTCTTTATCCTGATAAGTCCTGATAATGGTCTCACATCTCAGTTGTCATCTGAACTTTGCTCCCTGATAATTATGTGTTGTCTGTTGATGTCAATCAATATATTTGCTTGCAGGGAAGTGAATAATTTTGGTGTGGTGTTCTACACTATTGGCTATTCTGATTTAATAAGTTTATATCATGTTATGCTGCACGTTGAGTTCGGGATTTGTGCGCAGTCTCTTTATCCTAATGTATCCTTGGTGGGAGGATGGGCAGATCGGGATGAGGAGTGGAGAGGAAGGGTTGGTAGAATTAGTTCTGTCCTCGCTGTGTTCGAGGAAGGTCCCACCAGTATGAGTTAGTCTTTTACTTTTGTTTAGCACCTTTCCTTTTTCAGGTCCAGGCAGGCGGTGTGTTATCCTGTTGAGGACTGGGACTTGTGTGGCTCCCCTTCGGGAACGAGTCAGTCATTTCTCCTGATATGGGTTTCCCTCTTTGACTGCTGAGTGTGATGGTAATCCTTGGTTTATTGCAAGTTCTCGTGAACTTGGTGACGGTGCCGGGTTAGACCAGGTTTGGCTCTGGGATCAGTATCCTGATGCAGTTTGGACAGTTGTATCCTTTTTCTTCCCTCTATGGGAGATCCGGGTTTGAGATTTGAGACATTGTGGTGCCAGTCCTCCTCTGATCGTCCGATGGTTATATCATGGCTGCCTGTTCTGGCCTGAACCTGGGGAAGAGTGTAATTTGCAATGAGTGTGAGTCGATTTCCACTTTAGGTCTGACGTTCTTGGGAGATTGTTTTCTTTCTTCCGTAATTTTGATTTGTTGCTATGGGTACGATGTAGGTCTGTGAAGTTGCTTGTATCCTGTTCTGGTGCAGATGGGTCTTGTATCCGTGAAGGCAATATGTTGGAGATTTCATCCCTGATTCATCCGGTCTTATTAGATCCCATTCTTGCCTTGATTATTGTTGTGCACAGTACCTGTTGTACATTTTTACCTATGGCTATCCTTTTTGTTTGATGTGATCTCTGTAGAAATTGAAATCTCCAATAAAAAGATTTTATTTTTAAAAAAGACCAAAACTGTACACTGTACTCTCGGTGTGGCACTGTACAGTTGTAGTGAAGCTGCCATATTTTGGACTCTACCCCTTTGCAATAAAGACCAACATGCCAATTACCTTCCTAATTACTTGCTGTATTGTACTTGGATGTTAACCTTTTGTGTTTCATATGCAAGCCCACCCAAATCCCTCTGTATCATTGCATTCTGAAATCTCTCTTTATTTAAATAATATTTTACTTTCCCATTCTTCCCAACAAATGGATAACCTCAATTTGACATTATACCCTACCTGAGAATTTTTGCCCACTCACTCAACCCATCTATACCCTTCAGCTGACATTTTGGGCAGAATTTAATACCCTCCCCCAGGGTTAGTTCGGAGGTTGGGAGTCATTTAATTGAACAGGAAGGTGTCAGGTGGGGACCCTGCGGTCTTCTGTCTTGGTAGATGGACGATCTTCGCACCCTGACATCAATTAAGGCCCTTAAGAGAGCTACTAATGTTTACTTAAGAGCCACATCCCACCAGCGCTGATATACAACCAGCAGTGGGCAAGGCAGTCGCAAGCCCAAAAAGCAAACTGTCAGGGTTTCTTACAGACTCCCAGAGTAGGCCAGGCCCTCATTCAAAAACATTCAGTGCCTGATGGAGGGTCCCAACGTCAGGAAGTTGGGGGCCTGCTAAGAGCCAGCCCCCTTCCCTTATTAACTCCTACCTTCACTCACCTTTGCCACTTGAAAGACTCGGTTGCACCTGTTCCAATTATGCCACCTTCCAAATCATTGCTTCTGACATGTCCTTTTTCCTGAAAAAGGTTCCCCCCCCAACCATGGTTCACAGGTCACTCAACCGTACCCGGCCCATCTCTGCCCTCACTCTTCCCCTACCTCAAGTATGCTAGGGTCCCAATGTCCTCACTTTTCAACCAACCAGCCTGAACATTCAAAGAATCATTCTCTTCCATTTCCGCCAATTCCAACGTGATATCACCATCATACACATCTTCCCCTCACCCCCCCCCCCCCCCCCCCCCCCCCCCCCCCCCCCCCCAACGCCAGCATTATGCAAGGACCACTCCCTCCATGATACTCTGGACCACACCACAGCTCCTTATCCTCTTCCCACAGCACCTTCCCATGTAATCGCCGAAGGTGCAACACTTGTCCCTTCACCTCGTCACTGCCCAATACCCTAAACACTCTTCCTGTGAAGAAGCATTTCATTTGTATCTCCCTCAAATTGGTATACTGTATTTGCTGCTCCTAAGAAGGTCTCCTTGGCAGCACAGTGGGTTAACACTGCGGCCTCACGGCGCCGAGGTCCCAGGTTCATTCCCGGCTCTGGGTCACTGTCCGTGTGGAATTTGCATATTCTCCCCGTGTTTGCGTGGGTTTCGCCCCACAACCCAAAAATGTGCAGGGTAGGTGGATTGGCCACTCTAAATTGCCCATTAATTGGAAAAATGAATTGGGTACTCTAAATTTACAAAAAAAGGTCTCCTTTACATTGCAGAGACTAAACGCATGCAAGGTGACTGCTATGCCAAATGCCGCCTTTGCTCAGTCCGCAAGCATGACCCTGACTTTCCTGTCCCTTGCCATTTCAACTCATCATCTTGCTTCCACGTCCACATGTCTGTCCTTGATCTGTTGCAATATTCTAGTGAAGTTCAATGCAAACTAAAGGAACAACAGTTTTGGCACTTTACAGTCTTCTGGATTTAACATTGAGTTCTACAACTTAAGACCATGAACACTCTCTTCCATCTTGACCCCCTTTTTAAAATCTAATTCTATAGTCCCAGCATCTCCAACCATCCACAGGGCCATCTGTCACTTGTTCTAAATTTTTCATTCACTGAGTGTTCACCCTTGGTCTGTTACTAACACATTCTGCTATCGTACCTTTACGCCCTATCAGCACCTTCTTTAGCCTTCAACATTACCATTGATACTCCCTTTGTCCTGTCTCCATGACATCTTTGTCAAATCTCTCCTATCTCACACCTATCCCTGACCTATTTGCTCTCCCATCCTCCATCCCCTCCTAAACAGCATAAAATCCATCACATTTCCCCCTCTTATTAGTTCTGAAGAAGTCATGCCAGATTTGAAACATTAACTCTGTTTTCTCTGTCCACAGACACTGCCAGGCCTGCTGAGTTTTCCAACATTTTCTGTTGTTTCTACTTCATGATGGATTGCAATATTTTCCAATGACAGTTGTTGGGCTAAATGCCCTATAGTTTTGTGCTGTCTGTCTCCCTACTTTCTTGACTAGGGTTCTTTCCAGAATCAAGAGAATTTTGGAAGCTTACAACCAGTGTGTGTATCTACTGACTCTGCAGCTACTTCATTGAAGACCCCAGGATTTAATCCCTTGAATGTGCATGGTACTTTTTATTTTCCACCCTTCTGTAGCTCCTTGATTTCCGACTATTATTAGGATGCTTTTAGTGTATTCTACTTTGAAGACAGATGCAGAATATTTGTTCTAAGTCTTGGTCGTTTCCTTGTTTTCCAGTAGCAATTCTCTGGTCTCACCCTCTAAGGACCAATGTACTTTACTCTCTTCCTTTTTATATACTTGTAGAAGCTCATACAGTCTGTCCCTTGCTAGTTTGTTCTCAAATCTATTTTCTGCCCCTTTATTTTCCTTTTGACATCCTTTGCTGGCCTGCAACTAATCCTTCCAACATTTTTTGTTTTTTTTTCAATTTGATACCTCAGTTTGCCAACGACACCCACGTTCCATGAAATATTTTTTAGTAAATATTTTATTGACGCATATATAATTTAAACAATTTTAAACATGAAATTTCAACAAAAACACAATAATATACCCAACAAACCCCAGCCAACAGGCTGACACAAATAGTGCCACCTTCCCCAACCACCTTCCATGCCACCACCCCCTCCGCTGAGACAGCTTAATTTTTCTCAAAGAAGTCGATGAACGGCTGTCACCTCTGAGCAAACCCCTGTAATAAATCCTTCAAGGTGGATTTAATTTTTTGGAGTCTTGAGATACCCCGCCATGTCGTTAACCCACACCCCCCACTTCAGGGGCTCCGAGTCCCTCCACCCTAGTTTTCCCTGCCGAAACAAATCCCAAGATCTCTGCATTCACCTTTTTGAATAAATTCTTGGGAATAAAAATTGGGAGATTGGAAATAAAAATTGGAAAACAGACAAAAACCTCGGGAGGACCGTCATTTTTACTGTCTGTACCCACCCTGCCAATGACAACGGGAGCGCGTCCCACCTCCGAAGTTCTCCCCTCATATGTTCTACCTGCCGCCCCAAATTCAGTTTATGCAGCTGCTCCCACCCCCGCGCCACCTGGATACCCAAATATCGAAAGCTCCCTCCCACCACCTTGAACGGCATCTCACCCAATCACTTCTCCTGCCTCCTTGCCTGGATCGCAAGGACCTCACTCTTACCCATATTCAATTTGTATCCCAGAAACCGGCCAAATTCCTCTAATATCCTCATAATCCCTCCAATTCCCCCCAGCGGGTCCGATATGTACAGCAGCAGACCGTCCGCGTAGAGCAAAACCCTGTGCCCCCCCCCCCCCCCGTACTATCCCCTTCCAGACCCTTGATGCTCTCAATCCCAACGGCTCTATAGCCAAGGCAAACAACAGTGGGGAAAGTGGACATTCCTGTCTCGTCCCCCGGTGTAACCTGAAGTAGTTCGATCTCACCCAATTCGTCTGCACACTCACTACCGGTGCCTGGTACAGTAGTCCCCCGTTATACCGCGCTCCGCAATACCGCGGTTCGCGATATACGGCGGGGGGGGCTTATGGACCCCAACTTACTTGCACTGGGACGGAGCTGGGGCAACTTCAGGTTTCCAGTCAGGGAGCGGATTATTTTTAGCAAACAAGCCTGCTGACAGCAGCGAGAGTGATGGGCTGCATTCAGGAAGGGGAACCCTTACTCGCGGGCATTGGGGAGTGGGCTCAGTTTTAAAGCTTGGATGTTGACATCTGCAGTCACTTGCCCTGTGGTCTCTGCTCCGCTTCGAACAGTCTGTACGCCTCCGGGCGCAGTGTTGCGAGGCTTTTTCTCAGTACTCCTTCAAAATGTGTGATGTCCAAATCCTGTTTCTCAAATTACAGAATTCCTGCCTCCACACTTCTACCCTGCGTTGTTGCTGATGATACGTTTATATGCGTTTAGTTTAAGTTTATATAGTTTAAAATTCCAAATGACTGTTCGTATGAGTTTTGAATGATAAAATGATCCGCGGCTCGGATGTAACGCGGGTGGCTGTCTTGGACCCCAACACCCGCGTTATAACGGGGGACTACTGTATAGCAACCGGACCCAAACATACACATACTGTATAGCAACCTCCTAATGTTAGTCGCCAGGTGCCGCCCCTTAACGAACCCCGTCAGGTCCTCCCCAATTACCCCTGGGATGAGGTCCTCGATCCTTGTGGCCAGGATCTTCGCCAACCATTTGGCATCCACATTTAACAGGGAAGGAAATATTTTTTTTTTAAGCAGGTGGCAAAAGAATGGGCAGAGTAAATACTATTCAAAGTTGTTTCACTTAATGCCAGATGAGCTGGAAATGAAACCTGTTTGCACACGATGTAACCCACAAGATTTAAATTGAATGGTTTGGCATATCCTCAGATTCCTGACAGACATAATTAATATCTATATTCTGGTTGTTCTTGACTTGATCGTGCGGCAACAAGATTGGCCATTTTCTGTGCGCATTTAACCCTCTCTATACCACAAATTAAGGAGTCATTGACATTTAAAGTAATTTGACAACTGGAGGGTGAACCCTTCTTTTAGGAATTTTCTCCATTATTCTTGTCTGCATTTAATTTTTTGTTATTTAAAAAAAAATTGTGGCAGCAAAAGGTTATATGAACTTTGTTGCGTCAATAAACTGGTTTTATTTAATAGGTCCTGGTATCATTTCAATCCTGCTTTGAGTTCTCGTTGTAAAAAAAACTTTTAATATATATTTTCCTGGCAGGTTTATCCTACTTCAATCTCTCTCTTGTAGCTTGTGTTCTGTGGAAATGGTGGGAAGGGATTCACCAAAATGGCATTAGTGTAGTTAGGATTGTCAATTGCTTATCTAATATAATTGGTAAACATAAATAATCTAAGAATGTTCATGTATCTTTAAAACAAAAATCATCAATTTGCACCAATGATTTGACTGTTGTACAAAATAAAACTTGCATTTTTATTGTAACTTTAATATAGAAAAACTTCACTTCACAAAGTGTAATTTAAAAAAAGAATGTTGAGCCAACAAAGAAAATGGTATGAGGGTAACCAAAAGCTTTATCAAGAAGGTGGGTTTTAAGCAGAGTCTTAAAGTAGGAGAGGGAAGCAATTTCAAAGCTTGGAAATTAAGCAGCTGAGAGTAGAGCCACCAGTTGTGGGATAAAGGAAGATTGGGAGGGGGCTTTGTGGTCACCGGGATGTATAACTGAACTCAGCTCAGGGAGAATTCGAAGACTGGAGAAGCAAACAAATGGGTGGAGGTGATACTGTTGAGACTGTGAGGAATTTAAACACCAGGATTATACTGTTATATTTGATTCATTGGGGAACTGGGAGCCAGTGAGGACAACTGATGGATGGGTGACACTTGGTGCAGGATAGGATACAGGTAGCAGAGTTTGGGATGAACTGAAGTTTTCAGAGAATGGAAGTTGGGTGATCAATTAGAAAAGCATTGCAGTAGTCAGAGTTGGAGGTGATGAATGCGTGGATGAGGGGGTCTGGTGACAATAGGCAGAGACAAATGATGTTATGGCAATATTTGTTCATGAGTATCTGATGCGAACAACCAAGAATGGGCTGAATAGGATTCCGAGGTTGAGAACAGTCTGGGCCATTCTGCAACGATAGCGGAGGTTGGAGATGGTTAGAATAGAATGGCAAAGATGATGGTTTCAGTCTTTTCAGTGTTTATCTGGAAGCAATTGCAGCTGATGCAGGAATGGGCATCAGTGGGGCATATACTTACACAGAGGCATTAGAGGGAATCAAAAGACCTGGTGCAGTAGTGGAAGTGCGTGTCACCACAGTACACTAGCCTTATGCATGTGGTGAATGTAATATAGACGTATATATGTTAATTCACACTGTCTTTGTAAGCGCTGTAGCGCTATCCTACCACTAGGGGGAGTATCGCTGGGAGCACTCAGGAACTTGTACTGGGCTCCACCCGTGGCTCCACCCACGACTCCTCCCCCTAGTGCAGCTGTATAAATACCCGTGTCCAGAGTCAGCCTGAGTTCACTACGAGTTCATCGACAGGTAACAGGCTGGCTCTGAAGTAAGTCGATTAAAGCCTAGATTCACATCGGAAACATGTGTCTGGTGAATTGATGGTTCCATCAGGTGATATTGCCAAGTTTCTAAATAATTACAAGGAAGAGACCAAGGATCCTCGTGGCCCCTGGAGGTAATGACACAGGAACAGGAAGTGAAATCATTGCTAGGGATGTTCTGGCTCTGAGTGGAACCAAGTGAGGGAATTCGCACTGAATGGGACAATAGAGGAGAGACATTGAAAGAGGATGATATGGTCAATTGTATCAAAGGTTACATAGGAGACCAGGAAAAATAATTCATTGTGACACATCACGGACAACATCATTTGTGATTTTGTTTCGGGTCATTTTGATGCTTGGGTATCTGATTAGAACTGGGGATAGGAAGGCATTTGGGAGTTGACAACATATTCAGGGACTTTAGAGATGATAGGAATGTTGGAGATGAAGTGGTAGTTTGCAAAAATGGATCAGTCAAGGAAAGTTATTGATGAAACTTTAAAAGAAGCTGAGATAATACCCAAGGAGAGAAAATCCCTTTCAATGTTAACTGATATGAATACTGGGAATGCAAGTTGGTTCGTCAACAATCTAATGTAAATAGGATTAAATGAGCAGGAGGTGGGTCTAGTGAATGTGATGAGCTTGGTGTTGGCTTGGGGCAAATGGGTTGTAAGTTTGTGCGACACTTGTATTCTGTGCTAGGGTAAGGAGGAGCCTATGGGGAAGTTTTAGCATGGTGGGGTAGGAGAGGTCAGGCGGGGTGCAATTGAATGGATGGGCTCAATCAAAGAGCAATGGATCAAAATTGGGTGACAAAGATCAGAATTTGGAAATTGAATTCCTGAAACTTTTTAAGATTAATGAGCCATACAGTTTTAGCTGTGTTGCAGTTGTGTCAAACAGCTAAGCTTTCAAAGTAACTCTGGAATTTTCTTTTAATTATATGAATGCCAGGTTATCTACAAGTTCAACTAAAATATATTTGTATGCAGGTCTGTTTCCAGATGTGGGAGGAGGTTTTTTCTTGCCAAGACTGCAAGGGAAACTTGGCTTGTACCTTGCCTTAACAGGATTTCGAATTAAAGGAAGAGATGTGCATCAAGCCGGAATTGCAACTCATTTTGTGATGTCTGAAAAGGTATTCTTGTTTCTCTGTATCCACAGACTAATGCTCATAATAATGGCCAGTTACAATTAAATAAGACTGCAGCATATGTGGCTGCCTTGCTTTCTTTCGGAAATGACACAAGTAACTGCTGTTCAATTATCAAATCTGGCAACAGACACGCTACTCAAGGAAAAATTAGGTTAGCACTACATTAAAGAGGATTTCCCTCAACACACGGAATTTTACAAAAATAAAACGGCCAAAATCTATGGTTTCGTCATCTTCAGTTTTTTAAAAATTTTTAACTTTGAGGCAATATCCCTGGATTTACTGGTACTTGGCTTCAGAGCAGTGGACTGTGGGATATATGTTTATGTTGGCAGCAAAATTGTATATTAAACTAACAGAGCACATCAGTGTAATATTTTTATCTGACACGTGACTTTGACAATTTCTTTATGAATGCAAGCTGCACATCGTCTTTAAAAATTGGAGGAGAAAAATGTGCAGTCCCTATGATAAAAATCTAGGGTCATGAAATGAAAGAAAGAATGTGATCTCAGAATGTTCCAATGGGACGCCTGCTTGAAATGTTGCATTTTAGGAAGTGCAGTAGCCCATATGTGCATAGCAAGATCCCTCTAACCACATATAATCAAAGAAATCTGTAGCACAATCGGTGGCTTTGGCTCATTTTGTATGTCCCAGCTGAAAGACAGTATCCAGCCTGGTCCCATTTTGCAACTTTTGGTCCGTAGTCTTGTAGGTTAAAGCAGTTAAGTTGCACATCCAAGTACTTTCTGAATGTGGTGAGGGTTTCTGTCTCTACCCTTTCAGGCAATGAATTCCAAACCCAGCTACCCTCTGGGTGAAATTATTTCTCCTCAACTCACTTACTACCCTTCTGGAATTACTTTAAATCTATGCCCGTGGTTATTTACCTATCTACTTACAAAAATTGATACCTTTTATCCACTGTTCCTACACCCTTCGTAGTTTTATAGAGATCCATTCAATCTCTGCTCAGCCTCATCTGTTCCAAAGGAAACAGCTCTACCCTATTGTCTTTGTAGCTAAAATTCTGCTGACCTGGAAACATGCTCATAAATCTCCTCTGTGCCCTCTCAAGTACTAGCATATAATTTATGTTATGTGATGATCAGAACTGTATGCAGTATTCTAATGGCAAGCTAACCATTTTTCTTTTCCAATGCCTAGATTAACCTCCCTGTTATTCTGTGCATTGGTTATTAAAACCAAGTAGGCTGCATGTCGACCTACCTGCCTTGCTACCTTCCAGGATCTGAAGGCATGCACTCCTCAGTTCCTCTACATTCTCAATATTCTGCCATTTATGTGTATTCCCGGGCCCTTCTCACACTTTTCTGGATTGAATTCCACTTGCCACTTTTCTGGCTCTCCACTCTGCAACTGGATCCTCGATTTTCTAACCAACCGACCACTATCAGTAAGAATAACAACAACACCTCTTCCACAATAGTCCTCAATACCGGGGCCCCACGAGGCTGCGTACTTAGCCCCCTATTCTACTCCCTGTTCATACACGACTGCGTGGCACAATTTGATTCCAACTCCATCTACAAGTTTGCTGTCGATACGACCATAGTGGGCCGGATCTCGAATAACGACGAGTCAGAATTCAGGAGGGAGATAGAGAACCTGGTGAAGTGGTGTAACGACAACAATCTCTCCCTCAATGCCAGCAAAACTAAAGAGCTGGTCATTGATTTCAGGAAGCAAAGTACTGTACACACCCCTGTCAGCATCAACGGGGCCGAGGTGGAGATGGTTAGCAGTTTCAAATTCCTAGGGGTGCACATCTCCAAAAATCTGTCCTGGTCCACCCATGTCGACGCTACCACTAAGAAAGCACAACAGCGCCTATACTTCCTCAGGAAACTAAGGAAATTCGGCATGTCCACATTAACCCTTACCAACTTTTACAGATGCACCATTGAAAGCATCCTATCGAGCTGCATCACAGCCTGGTATGGCACTTGCTCGGTCCAGGACCGCAAGAAACTTCAGAGAGTCGTGAACACGGCCCAGCCCATCATACAAACCTGCCTCCCATCCATTGACTCCATCTACACCTCCCGTTGCCTGGGGAATGCGGGCAGCATAATCAAAGATCCCTCCCACCCGGCTAACTCACTCTTCCAACTTCTTCCATCGGGCAGGAGATACAGAAATCTGAGAATACGCACAAACAGATTCAAAAACATCTTCTTCCCCACTGTCACCAGACTCCTCTTATTGACTGACCTCATTAACACTACACCCTGTATGTTTCATCCAATGCCGGTGCTTATGTAGTTACATTGTATATCTTGTGTTGCCCTATTATGTATTTTCTTTTATTCCCTTTTCTTCCCATGTACTTAATGATCTGTTGAGCTGCTCGCAAAAAGATACTTTTCACTGTACCTCGGTACATGTGGCAATAAACAAATCCAATCCAATATAATTTGCAAACTTCTTAATTATGCATTTCTGTCTAAATCATTGATATATGCCATAAAAAATAAATAGCATAATACTGAGCCCCGTCGAACCACACTGGTAACAAAAACAACCAACCATTACCTTTTGTTTCCTGCCATTGATCCAACTTTGGATTCCATGGACTTTGACTTTTCTTTTTTTTTTTTTTTTTTCTCTTTTTTTAAAATTTAGATTACCCAATTATTTTCCAATTAAGGGGCAATTTAGCGTGGCCAATCCACCTACTCTGCACATTTTTGGGTTGTGGGGGCGAAACCCACGCAGACACGGGGAGAATGTGCAAACTCCACACGGACAGTGACCCAGAGCCGGGATCGAACCTGGGACCTCAGCGCCGTGAGGCGGTTATGCTAACCACTAGGCCACCGTGCTGCCCTGGACTTTGACTTTTCTGATCAATCTGCTATGTGATAACTTGTCAAACACCTTGCTAAAATTATTTTACATCAAACACATTGCCCTCATTGACTCTCCTTCTTATCTCCTTAAAAAAGAAAGTTAGTCATTAAGTTAGGTTCCCTTGACAAATGTATGCTGACTCTCCTTGGTTTATATCCCATCTTTCCAAGAGATGATTTATAGTGCTTCCCAGAATTTTGTCCGATAATTTAATTTGCCCACCGCCACCACAGGCTGACTGGCCCATAGTTATTTGAGATATCTCCGTTTCCTTTTCTAAACTATTTTTTAAGCAATGGTGATAATAACCAGATTATCTGATTTTAGGGAATTCTCCAAATTAGTGGTAATCGTGATTGTAGGTGTTGGCCAAATGATAAATGTGGGCCAGGGCACTGAGGAAAATATCCTTGCTCTTTGAATAGTGCCCTGGGATCTTTTGTCTGCACCTGACAAAGCAGATGGGATGTTGGTATAAATTTTCATAGAAACTAGGAGCAGGAGGAAGCCCTTTGAGCCCGCTCCATCATTCATTATGATCGTGGCTGATCATCCAACTCAATGGCCTGTTCCTGCCTTGCCCCCATATCCTTTGATCCCATTTGCCCCAAGAACAATATGTAACTCCTTGAAAACATTGACTGCTTTGGCCTCAACTACTTTGTGTGGTATTGAATTCCACAGACTCGCCACTCTCTGGGTGAAGAAATTTCATATCTCAATCCTAAATGGTCTACCCCGTGTCCTAAGGCTATGACTCCTAGTTCTGGACATCCGCCTACCCCATCAGAACATCTTTCCTGCATCTACCCTGTCTAGTCCAGTTAGAATCTTATAGGATTCTATGAAATCCAGCCCCTCACCATCCTTCTGAACCCCAGCGAATATAATCCTAACTCAATTTCTCCTCATAGTTCAATCCTGCCATCCCAGATAAACCTTTGCTGAACTTCCTTTATAGCAAGATCATCCTTCCTCAGATAAGGAGACCAAAACGGCACATAGTATTCCAGGTGCGGCCTTACCAAGGCCCTGTATAATTGCAGCAAGACATCTCTGCTCATGTACTCTAATCCTCATGCTGTGAAGGCCAACGTACCATTTGCCTTCTTTACCATGTACTGCACCTGCATGCTTACCTTCAGGAACTGGTTTATGAGGACACCAAGATTGTTGCACATTCCCCTTTCTCAATTTATAGCCATTCAGATAATAACCTGCTTTTGTGTTTTTGCTATCAAAGTGGATAACCTCAAATTTATCCACATTATACTGCATCTGCCATGCATTTGGCCACTCACTCAGCTTGTCCAAATCACATTGAAGCTTCTCTGGATCCTCTTCACAGCTTCCCCCTCCCACCCAGCTTTGTGGCATCTGCAAATTTGGAGATATTACATTTTGCTCCCTCATTTAAATCATCAGTATATATTGTGAATAGCTGTGTTCCTGGCACCAGCCCCTGCAGTATCCCACTAGTCACTGCATGCCTTTCGGAAAAAGATCCATTTATTCCTACTCTTTGTTTCCTGTCTGCCAGTCTTCTATCCATCTCACTACTACCCCCAGTCCCATGCGCTTTAATTTTACACACTAATCTCTTATGTGGGACTTTGTCGAAAGCATTCTGACAGTCCAAATTAACCACCCCTCTCCAATCAACTCTCGGAAAATTCCAGTAGATTTGTTAAGCATGATTTTCCTTTTATAAATCTATGCTGATCCTCTGATTCTGCCATTGCTTTCCAAGTGCTCTGCTGTAATGGACTCTAGGATGTTCCCAATTATCCAGATGTCAGGCTGACTGGTCTATAATTCCCTGTTTTCTCTCTGCCTCCCTTTTTAAATAGTCGGGTTACAGTAACTTCCCTCCAATCTGTAGGAACTGTTTCAGAGTCTATAGAATATTGGAAGCTGACCACCAATGCATTTACTATTTCTGGGGGGCACTTTCTTAAGTACTCCGGGATGTAGATTATCAGGCCCTGGAGATTTATCGGCCTTCAATCCCAGCTAATTCCCCAACAACATTTCTCTACTAATACTAATTTATTTCAGTTCCTCCCTATCACTAAACCTTCTGCTCTCCAATATTTCTGGATCATTATTTGTGTCTTCCTTTGTGAAGACAGAACCAAAGTAAGTTCCCCATTATAATTTCCCCCGTTCTGACTGTATGGGACGTACATTTGTCTTCACCAATCTTTTTCTCTTCACATACTTATAGAAGCTTTTACTGTCAGTTATTATTTTCCCCGCAAACTTGCGCTCATACTCCATTTTTCCATTTTTAGTCAATCCCTTGGTCCTCCTTTGCTGAATTCTAAACTGCTCCCAATCCTCAAGTGTGTTGCTTTTTCTGGCCAATTTGTATGCCTTTTCGTTGGCTCTAATACTATCTTTCATTTCCCTTGTAAACCATTGATTGACTACTTTTCCTGTTTTACCTTTGTGCCAGATAGGAATAAACAATTGTTGCAGTTCACCCATGGGCTTTTTGAATGTTTGCCATTGCCTATCCACCATCATCCCTTTAAGTAATGTTTCCCAATCCACCATAGCCAACTTGCGCCTCATACCATCGTAGTTTTGTTTATTAAGATTCGGGACCCGAGTCTCAGACTGCATCACTCTCCATTTTGATGAAGAATTCCATCATATTATGGTCGCTCATCCCCAAGGGACCTCACACAACTTGATTGCCAATTATTCCTTTCTCATTACCCTATCTAGAATGGCCTGTTCTCTTGTTGGTTCCTCAACGTGTTGATCTAGAAAAAACATCTTGTATGAACTCTTGGAATTCCTCTTCTACGGTATTGTTACTGATTTGCCCAATCTATATGCAGATTAAAGTCACCCATAATAACAGATGTTTGTTCATTGCATGTGTCTCTAATTTCCTGTTTCATGCCAGTCCCAACTAGTTTCGTGGTCTATATGCAACCCTCACTCTCATTTTTTTACCCCTTGGTGTTTCTCAGTTCTACCTATATAGATTCCACATCATCAGAGCTCATATCCTTCCTCACTATTGTGTTAATTTCCTGTTTAACCAGCAATGGAACTCCACTGCCATTTCTTTTTTGTTTGGCCCTGGATGTTCAGTTGCCATCCCTGGTCACCCTGCAGCCATGTCTCCATAATTCCGACTCTATCATACCTGTTTTTATTCATTTGTGCAATTAATTAATCCACTTTATTGTTGTTAAGGCACAACGCCTTGAGGCTTGCCTTTTTTACATTACTTGACCCATTCCCACTATTTTGCACTGAGGCCCTGTCTGATTCTGGCCCTGGATTTCTCTGCCTATCACTTTTCTTATTCCCCTTACTGACTTTTCTTCTTGTCCTTGATTCCCCCTTCTCTGACTCTTTGCATAGGTTCCCATCCCCCTGCCATTTTAGTTTAAACCCTCTAGCAAATACTCACCGTTAGACATCAGTCCTGATACTCCCTAGGTTGAACCCGTCCAATAACCTCCCCCAGAACTGGTCTCAATATTCCAGAAATCTGAAACCGCCCCCCTCAGATCCGATATATCCTGCAATTTCTACTTGATTAGTACGTGGCACTGGTAGTAATCCTGAGAGCACTACCTTTGAAGTCCTACTTTTCTGCTTACTTCTTAATTCCCTAAATTCTGTTTTTACGACCTCATTCCTTTTTTTGTTACCCATGTTATTTGTACCAATATGTACCACGACATTGGCTATTCACCTTCCCATCTAGAATGTCCCATAGCAGTTCTGAGACATCCTTGACCCTAGCAACAGGGAGGCCCCTCACGGGTCTGCCTGTCTCGGCTGCCGGAAGATAAAAGCCTATCAATCTCAGCCTTAAAAATGTTCAAGGACTCCGTCTCCGCAGCCTCCAGGTTCGACTTACCAAGGCTGCCGATCACCTTTCTTTTTACAACCCAAATAGCAACTCTTAGTTAATTACTAAATTAAACAAAGACTAGACTTTCGATATAAAATAACCCTTAAATTCCTTCAGTGATCAAACTCCAACTGACTGGTGGTGATTTAACTTGAGGATTATTACTCCTCAGGCGAGAGGCAAGGTTGAGAAGGTGGGCCTTCATGAATAACCTCAACTGACAGGGGAATTGAACCTGGGCTGTTGGCCTTGCTCTGCATCACAAACCAGGTATCCAGCTAACAGCTAAACCAGCCCCCAGTAGTGCACTGGGGTGTCAGCCAAGACTTAGCACTCTATTTGCTGTAGTGGGATCTGAACTCATAACGTTATGACTCAGACACAAGAGTGCTACAACTCGGCCATAACTGACACCTAAATCACAGAAACCAAGAATTAACACAACTTGCTAGTGGAACTTTGCTTTAATTTGCTGCCATCCTGAATCTTAGCACAACAATATAGCTTCTTAAATAATTGGTTTCTATTTGGAGAAAACTATTAGAAGCAGTGCCAAGCAGAGATTGTAATGCAACTCAATATGACGTATCCTCATGCCTATTTAAATACCCAGTTACCTTGGTAAATATTTAGGAGCGAACTGCTTTTACTCACTCTGACCTGCAATGTGAAGAGACTAAAATGGAAGCTAAAAATCCAAATAGTTTTTCAAAATTTAGGTCGGGAATTCTCCAAATTATTCATAACTAGGTTCTCTAACAGCATATCAATGTCTAGAGATTTTTTGTGCTATTGTAGACTACATGGGGTAATGTACAGTACATTTTCACTTTGGGACACTGCGGGAGTTACTGAATAGCCTGGTGTGATGTTAAGCCTGTCAAAATGCTTTGTAATGCTGCATTAGGGATACAGATGTTTGCCAAGTCATAATCAATGCTTCGTCAAAATCTATCTTGTGGGAATTTGTGAATCTGAGGGGCATGGAGGAAGAGAAGCTTTTAGATACATTTGAGTTACATTTTGCACAGACACAGCAATTTGGACTCTATTTAGAGAAAGGAGCATTTTTTCCTGGATAGGCAATACATGATTATTCTGGCAGGTCAATGGCATTTTTTTTTCATTCATGGGATCTGGGTGTCACTGGCTGGGCCAGCATTTATTGCCCAGCCCTAATTGCCCTTGAGTGGGCATTTAAGAATCAACCACATTTCTGTGGGCCTAGAGTCACATGTAGGCCAGACCAGGTAAGGACGGCACAGTTCCTTCCCTCAGGGACATCAGTGAACCAGATGAGTTTTATGGCTATCACTAGACTTTTAATTCCAGATTTTTATTGAATTCAAATTTCACCATCTGCCATAGTGGGATTCGAACCTGGGCCCCCAGAGCATTACCCTGGGTCTCTGAGTGACAATACCGCTATGCCACTGCCTCCCTGAACAGCAGATATAATGTATATAATGTTCAACAGCTAGCTGGATTTGATCCAGAGTTTTTGAACTTGTGTAGTTTTACATTTTTTTAAATGCTTCCTTTAAACAGGTAAAAAAAATCAGTAGGATTTTTCTTAGTTAATTACTAAATTAAACAAAGACTAGACTTTCGATATAAAATAACCCTTAAATTCCTTCAGTGATCAAACTCCAACTGACTGGTGGTGATTTAACTTGAGGATTATTACTCCTCAGGCGCGAGGCAAGGTTGAGAAGGTGGGCTAATCAAATTTGCTGTTGAATCTTTTTCTTTCATGTTTCAGAACCATTAAATGATACCAAACTAAACAATACTATCTTGTGTGTATAAGTAATACAGTTTGAATTACGTTTTTAAGTTTCAACCAAAATTAGTTACAACGGGGGCAGCAGTGGATAGCACAATCGCTTCACAGCTCCAGGGTCCCAGGTTCGATTCCGGCTTGGGTTACTGTCTGTGCGGAGTCTGCATATCCTCCCCGTGTGTGCGTGGGTTTCCTCTGGGTGCTCCGGTTTCCACCCACAGTCCAAAGATGTGCATGTTAGGTGGATTGGCCATGATAAATTGCCCTTAGTGTCCATAATTGCCCTTAATGTTGGGTGGAGTTATGGGGATAGGGTGGAGGTGTTAACCTTGGGTAGGGTGCTCTTTCCAGGAGCTGGTGCAGACTCGATGGGCCGAATGGCCTCCTTCTGCACTGTAAATTCTATGATCTATGAAATTGAGTCGTTACCTGAGCCAGATGTCTTCATTTTTCATTTAACTGGGTGGTATTCAATCTCTTTTTTAGATCCCAGATCTGGAGAGAGATTTGGTGTCTTTAAAATCTCCTTCTAAGGAGGACGTTGCAGACCTGTTAAATTCATATCACTTCAAGGTACAGTAATCTATGACTATGTAAAGGCTGACCACCTGATCCGGCTTCTCTTATTTTCAACTCCTGTTTTTTCTTCCAATAGGTCATTTTGGGAGACTCGCTTCCTGTCGCCACGGTGACAGGGTATCTATCTTGTTCTTGGCTGCTACCAGTGCCTCCCTTAGTCAAATGCCATGCAGTATGTGACAGTGCCATGCATAACTAAAATTTGGGAAGTCTGCACTTCAGGGGCAGTCTTCACCCTGCCCCCAGGGGTGGGAAATAGAGCTGTTTCCTGGTCCCAAACCTGCCCTGGAGGAGGGAGGAGCATTCAGCCATTGTGATTTTCATGGGGTTGCACCCTTAATTGACCTCGAGATAGACTTGACATCCAGGCAGGTTCTTGATGCTGGAGAGCCAATCGGAGCCCTTCCAACTTGAGAGGAGCATATGGCTGCAATAGAGGTAATTAAGCGAGGGTGGAGGTGGATGGGGTGGGTGGATTGCAGATCTGTGGGCACCGAGAGCATATAGACCTGCCTAGAATCTTGGCACCCTGATCTGCCACCAGGAGGCCACCTCCAGTTACCTAAAGCAGCCCACTTTCGAGATCCTGGCTATCAACTTATTTGGCTTCAGTAAGTTCTTTTTTTTTAAATAATTTTTTTTTAAATAATTTTTTTTGGAATTTTTTACAGAAAATATAAAAATATTACAACAAGTAATAATATACAACTAACTGCCCCATAACACCCGCAAATCCCCCCAAACCGTAGCATCACATGTATCCCACCCCCCCTCCCCCAACAAGAAAACTTAACCATAAATTAAAATTAAATAAATCAAATTTAAATAAAATAAACAAACAAACATAGTCATCGTCTCCCCCCCCCCCCCCCCCCGGGTTGCTGCTGCTACTGTCCCAGTACCCTATCGTTGAGCCAGAAAGTCGAGGAAAGGTTGCCACTGCCTAAAGAACCCTTGCACCGAACCTCTCAGGGCGAATTTGACTTTCTCTAGCTTAATAAAGCCCGCCATGTCATTGATCCAGGTCTCCACGCTTGGGGGCCTCGCATCCTTCCATTGTAGCAGAATCCTTCGCCGGGCTACTAGGGACGCAAAGGCCAGCACACCGGCCTCTTTCGCCTCCTGCACTCCCGGCTCTACCCCAACCCCAAAGATCGCGAGTCCCCATCCTGGCTTGACCCTGGATCTCACCACCCTTGACACCGTCCTCGCCACCCCCTTCCAGAACTCCTCCAATGCCGGGCATGCCCAGAACATATGGGCATGGTTCGCTGGACTCCCCGAGCACCTGACACACCTATCTTCACCCCCAAAGAACCTACTCATCCTCGTCCCAGTCATCTGGGCCCTATGCAGCACCTTGAATTGAATGAGGCTAAGCCGCGCACACGAGGAGGAAGAATTAACCCTCTCCAGGGCATCAGCCCATGTCCCGTCTTCGATCTGTTCCCCCAGTTCCCCCTCCCACTTGGTTTTCAGCTCCTCTACTGACGCCTCTTCCACCTCCTGCATAAGCTTGTAGATATCGGATATCTTCCCCTCTCCGACCCAGACCCCCGAAAGCACCCTGTCACTCACCCCCCTCGCGGGAAGCGCAGGGAATCCCTCCACCTGCCGTCTAGCAAATGCCTTTACCTGCAGATACCTGAACATGTTTCCCGGGGGGAGCCCAAATTTCTGCTCCAACTCCCCCAGGCTCGCAAACCTCCCGTCGATAAACAGGTCCCTCAGCTGTCTAATGCCCGCTCCGTACCATCCCTGAAATCCCCCATCCATGTTCCCCAGGACGAACCTATGGTTCCCCCTTAACGGAGCCTCCATCGAGCCCCCCACTTCTCCCCTTTAAAATAATTTTTATTCAAATTTTTCAACAACAAATTTTCTCCCAACAGTTAAAGTAAACAAGGTGTAAAGCTAAACAGAAACCGGAAAAGAAATTCCCCCCAATATAAAGTAATAAGTTAATAACTAATAACAAAAGAAGAAAGAAGAAAATAACAAACACACCGTCGCAAAAACAAACCCCCTTAACAAACCCCGAACCCCCCCCCCCGGGTTGCTGCTGAGACTGACCACCGGCTTCAGTAAGTTCTTAATGAGCAGTGTCACCTACCATGTACAGACAGAAAGACCTGCCAACTCAGCTTTCCCCCACCCCCTGCAAATCGTACCCTTCAAAGTGGCCCAGGGGTGTGATGCAGCTGGGGAATTGGCACACCATCCAGCAGGGCTATCTGAGCTGAAATTCTAGCCCCAGGAATGAATTGGGAAAGTCACCCCTTCTAACTGTAACTGATATGTTCTGATCTGCAGACTTTACAGTTCCTGTTGGGACTGAATAATATAAATTGCTTTCTTGATTGAACACTTAGGGCAGGATTCTCCCAGCCCTGCGCCGGCCCGGAGAATCCTCGCGAACGGGCCACGCCGCCCCGACGCCGGCATGCGTTTCTCCGCAGTGCGGAGAATCTGCGCCATTGGCGCCAGCGTGGTTGGCGCTGGCCACTCTACGCGGCCGGCCTGCCGATCCTCCGGCCCAGATGGGCCCAGCGGCCGTAGGAAAAGAGCCAAGTCCCGCCGGCGCTGTTTGAACCTGCCCTGGGCCGGCGGGACCTTGGCTTGTAAGGGTTGGGTGGCAGCCTGTGGGGGGGAGAGGGGGTCTAACCCCGGGGGAGGGGGGGGGCCTCCGATGTGGCCTGGCCCACGATCGGGACCCACCGATCGGCGGACCGGCCTCTGTGGCCGGGGGCCTCCTTTCCTACGCGCCGTCCCCTGTAGCCCTGCGCCATGTTGCGTTGGGGCCGGTGCATTCAAGGAGGCCACTGCGCATGTGCGCGTTGGCGCCACTGTGCATGTCCTAGTTGGCGCCGGCGCAACTGCGCATGCACAGAACTCGCGGCGCACAGTTCACGCCGGGATCTGCAGCTGGAGTGGTGCGAACCGTTCCAGCGCCGTGCTGGCCCCCTGTAGGGGCCAGAATTAGACGTGGGAGCGGCCCGTTCTCACCGTCGTAAAACATGACAGCGTTTACGACGGCGTGGACACTCTGCCGCGTGTTTGGAGAATCCCGCCCTTAGTGTCCTAGTAGATTATGAATGTGCCCTTTTTAATCTCTGAATAGCAATGCACTGGCACCACACCTGAACTCAAATATTAACGTTTGCATCACATGAACTTAATTACGTGATGCTTCCAAGTTTTTGTTTAACTATTAACGGCACATGTCAATATTTGCATTTTCTCACAAGTAGAATATTTTCTGTGGTTGGTATTTTAAAGGTCATATTCAAAACTCACCATCTGTGTATATACTGCAAAATAAATTTTACATGAACTAGAACTTTACTTTAGGCCTGAATTTGCCAGCCACATGATGCATTCATTTTCTGCATTGAGTTATGAGGACTGCCACATATAAATTGGTATGATTGTGCTAAAAATGGACAAAATGTTTTGTAATGAAGATGGTGCAGTAAAGCTGCAACCTTCAAAACATGAAAACTGCTGGAACAACAATTACACCAATGGTGAAACTTTAAGCTGTAATTAATTTGTGGTTACTGTTTACAGTTCAACAATTCAGCGCTGTGCGTGTTAAATAAATTAATTGGAATTAAGGTTATGGGAGAATAATGTTTAAGTACTACAGGCAAATGGTTCACTGGGTTCTTTCACAAAAACGAAAGATTGCGAATCGTTCTGTTTTGGCACAAGTTGTCTTTATGATGTAACCACTGAAGATTGCAATAATTTAATTAAAGCAGTTTACTCCTGATAATTCCAAAGGTCATTTATTGGCCTAAAATAAATGTCAAATTCTCCAATGAATTTGAAGAGTAGAAGCAAAGTGGGCATTCAGGGGATAGCATCTCTCTGTATGTTAATTGGTAGAATGAGAGCTCAGTTGAAATATTGATCTTTGCTTCAGAGTGCTTAGATTTCTGAGTCAAATATATCTCAGTTGTCATTTTGAAATGCATGATGTCGACTGTGGATCATCATGAAAGTGTATGTGTTCTCTGCTAGTCAGGGGGTCTATATGGTAAGCATTGTATCCTCGTGTCAGGCACTGGGGTAATGTCTGCTCTAGTTCAAGGAATATTTATTGAGGTCAAAGTGTTTCATCAAATGACTGTGACAGCCCTGGCAGTCACCTCCTTTCCACTGAAATGAACAATGTTGTGATCTTTGTTCTGATGGCAAAGTGAGTCATTGGAACTGCATTATGTTGCAAATGAAAGTCCAGAAAATATGATCTATGGATAAAATAACTATTTGAAGACTCGTATGTCAGAGAATAATGGGAAATGCTAGCATCCAGTTTGTGTGGAAAGCATTTCAATGTACTCCCATGGCCTAACCTTTTTGGAGAGATGGTTCAAGGATCTTTTCGTCACAAAGGCTTTTTTTTCCTTAAAAAAAAAAGAACAATGAACTTTTGAAAACAGTTGTTGTAGACCTTAAAAACTGAGAAAAGCAGAGATGTTTATTTTGCCTTTTTCTTCCAACAGTGCAAATCTGATGATAAATTTGTCTTGGCAGAGCACATGGACAAGATTAATAGGTACTTTACAATAAGGGATGCTATTCTTGTATTTGGATGCAACTGAGAGTCACAGCTACTGTGTAATACTTGTATTACTCGAACTCTTCAAAGACCTTGATAAAAATAATTTCAGTTTTGGCATATTTGGGCAGCACGGTAGCATTGTGGATAGCACAATTGTTTCACAGCTCCAGTGTCCCAGGTTCGATTCCGGCTTGGGTCACTGTCTGTGCGGAGTCTGCACATCCTCCCAGTGTGTGCGTGGGTTTCCACCGGGTGCTCCAGTTTCCTCCCACAGTCCAAAGATGTGCAGGTTAGGTGGATTGGCCATGATAAATTGCCCTTAGTGTCCAAAATTGCCCTTGGTGTTGGGTGGGGTTACTGGGTTGTGGGGATAGGGTGGAGGTGCTGGCCTTGGGTGGGGTGCTCTTTCCAAGAGCCGGTGCAGACTCGATGGGCCGAATGGCCTCCTTCTGCACTGTAAATTCTATGATAATCTATGATGTTTAAAGTTTAGTGCCGAATGTAACCAAATACCTATACATACATGTGTGCATTATAATATGTCATTCCAATGCTCTATGCAAGTGCTGTTTTCTTGATCAATGTTAACTTGCAGTGACATGGATATTATTTAATTATTGATTTGTGTACCTTGGTTAGTTTGTTTTTTAAATTAAATTATCACCTTTCGTTTCGCTCTTGAATTCCATTCCCAGACTTTCATTGGGGATAGAGGAGAAGAAATTCAGGCTGTTTATTCATTCCATTCAAGTGTAGATGAATGTAAGAATTTTAATAGCTTGGAATGAAAGTACCTATCTGTTGTTTTTCTTCCCAGTGGTATGGAAATAGAGTATCTCACAACAGAATTTAGTAAATTGGGCCATTCCACACATTTGTCAACTTTTTTTTACTCCACGAAACACTGTTGCATCTGACAGATTTGCTTAATCTGATCATGTGGACTTTTCCATGCTTAACATCAGTGCTGCTTGAGAATGTGCCTAGAAGAACTAATTTTCAACAGACATGTGAATTTTAAACATACATGAAAGGAAGTCAGAGACTCAATTGTTAAATTTAAAGCAGTAAAAACAGATGGAGTCACCCGCTTAATGCTGTGCTTTCTTGTCATCTTTTGCAATGTGTAACTAGATGCTTAATCTGCCTGACTTTCGGGGGATAGTGGTCAGGTTCAGGGATTTACCAAGGACCTCAATGTAGGTAACCATCATCTGATCCATGTGATCTCTGTTGTGTTATGCTTCTTCATGTAGCATAAGTTGCTTCCTTGATGTATGCTCTGACAAAGGAAGGTTCAGACTTAGAGATAGGTTTCACACATTTATTGAACAGTTAACAATTCTCCTACTTGAGTTCGACTCTCCTGCTAATCTTGCTATAGTAACTCAAGTCTAACTAACCAGTCTGCTCTAAACCATGCGGTGGGTGTGATGCTTCTCATCTGCCCCTGTGCTTCTCTGTGAGTGTTGTCTGTGGAAAGAGAAAGAGCATGTGTGCCCTGTCCCTTTTATATGTGGGTTTTGTAATGCCCCCTTGTGGTAGTGTCACCTCTGGTGTCTTGACTGCCCATTGGTCGTGTCCTATTCTAAGTGTTTATTTGCTGTATGTCTGCATGTCATGACAGCTCCGGTGCTCCCTCTAGTATTTACTTAGTTGTAGTGTATTTACATTAACCCCTTGTGTATTTACAGTGATACATATCACCACAATCTCTACAAGTACACATTCCGAATGGTAAATGTCACTTTATATGTCAGGGCTGATCATGGAAATGTTCTGTTATCCCTGAAAGGATAAAGCTTTCCAGTAAACTCCGGGCTCCCGGCAGTAGCCTAATTTTATTGCGAGGACAGCCTGTGAATTAAAGCTTCAATGTAATAAAGCTGCCTTGCTAACCACGTTGGTAAAAGACACTCTGAATTGTTTCCAGAGGATATCCAAACCAGAATGCCCTCAGTCCAATTTCTGTTCTCTCCTCCATTGCGGATTTTGGCTGGAGCAACCACGGGGGCTTTTACATTTGGCTTCATTGCATCGAAGAAGAGTAAAATTTAAACGCTGAATGCTTGGAATGAAAATACCCAACTGTTGCTGCTTGACCACCACTCATACTTGTATTCAAAATATTTTTAAGCAATTTTTGATTGCATCTGGTTAACCTTTTCTTAATTTATGCAATGCTGAACTAAGTGTTTTTCATCAGTGACGACAATTTGCAATGACCTACAGCAAATTAGTTTAACATAAAAGCTTTTAGCAAGTATGGGTCAAAGTGCAAAGAAGTGGTGACATTTTGATTTGTAAATCTTCATTAACTTGGGGAGAACAGATTTAAGTACGTTATTTTGTGGGAACCTACAATGTAAGTAAACATTTTGAAGGCTAATTTGGATAGCCCCTAAAACCGGGTGCAAAGATCACAATGCATGATTAAACTATGTCTTTTCAGTATAATGTTATTGACTGCTCATTTGAATAATTTCTGCTTGCACTATCGGCATTGATCACTGGCTGGAAACAGCAGCAGGATCCCAAGATTGTAATTTTCTACCAGCACTTAAAGCCAGGCTGCACTGCTGAAAAGAGAGATGCCATGTAGCTGGAGCAGGTGCTGTCAGTTGTTCAGGAAGATCTGGAAAACAGTGTAATATGGCATAATATGGAAGAGCATATGGCTGCATTGGCAGCCTTAGAAGAGGAGATAGAAAGAAAGAGAAATCTTTGTGTCTATAGGGCTTATCATGTGAGAGTCCCTTTAAGAAAAGTGTGTTTTATCAAATGGCTGAGGTGATGTCATTGTGTGGGTGGAGCTGGAATGTGATTGTGTTTTTTACGTTTGTTTTGAGCAGGAAGCTCTTTTTGCTCTGTGTTTTAGTTAATAATAATTGCTTATTGTCACAAGTAGACTTCAATGAAGTTACTGTGAAAAGCCCCTAGTCACCACATTCTGGCGCCTGTTCGGGGAGGCCGGTACGGGAATTGAACCCACGCTGCTGGCGTTGTTCTGCATTACAAGCCAGCTATTTAGCCCACTGTGCTAAACCGGGCCCTTTGGGTTTTGCTTTCAGTTGGAGGGCTGCATTCAAACCAAGCAGATGTATACTGGTCTTCCTCTGTGTGTTAAACAAGGTGTTTAGATCACTTAATAATTTTAAAGTGATAACTGTTCTCTGTGGAGAATTCAAACCTCCTGTCTTTGTTAAAAAGTGTTTTGGCTTATGGATGTTGTTAGGAAACTTACTAAGGGTTACCTTTGGAGTACTGTGTCTTTTTGGGTGGGTTATCAATGTTGGTAATTGGTAAGATGTTTACTGTGGGTTTATAAAATGTTAACTGGGTTCATGGAATAAACATTGTTTTGTTTTTAAAATACTTTAGATCTCTGTTGCATCACACCTGTAACGTGGGCCCTTGTGCTCCCCATAACCAAAATCTATTCAAGTTGTGGGTCAGGTGAACTCCATGATATACTTTGGGGTTCTCTAAACCCTGGCCCATAACAGGCTCCAGAGGCAGGCTCAAAGGGTCACTCCCAGGAGTCAAGTGTCAAAGATGTAGATACAGATAAGCCTCACATGAGCGGACAAGGTCAGTAAATATATCTTGAAATACTGTGGTTGGGATTCTCCATCCAGCGACGCCGGAATCACACATGAGGCAAAAATCGTGGGTGGTGCAGGGTGCCCGACAGAATGCCACGTTCTGGTGCCTTGACAGTGGTGTCATTACTGTGGTGATATGCCTATGGGCCATATCACAGTTGGATGGTGTGAGACCTCCAAACAGCAGTGGCGGTACAGACCACCATGTGGTCTCAAGACCAAGGTCATGTGACCTGGGGGCCTTTTATATAAAGAGAGGCTCATCTGGCCATCTGGGGAAGAACACAAGGTTGAGGGTAATAAGATGTACATGTAACAGGTCAGTAGAAGTTGTAAGTTCCAGAGGAGTAGCAAGACGGATGATATCGTGCTCTGTATCAGATTGCCCTCCTACTGCGCAAGACACAATAAAAGGATCTTGGTTGGACAGATCAAAGTGTTTGGTGAGTTCATCTTAAAGTACAAGGGACCAAACACAACAATTGCATTCTACTCCTCAAATAGACATATAATTAACGGGCCTGACCCGATATTCTCCGGGGCCTCCGCAATGCTCTGCCTCTGCCAGGAGGAATTACTGACAGCGAGCTTCACTTGTGTTGTTAAAAATCATGAAACAGGCGCCATGGCTTCTGAGGGAGAGAGAGGAGATAGGACACGTTCCCAGAGGTGCAACCATGCGCTGTCGGTCCTGCCGCTGGCAGGTCTGGCTGTGGGGTGGTTTGTTGATCTGCCAAGGCCAGGGTGTGACAGGGGTAACCAGGGGATGAGCCGTGGGGTCGAGGTGACTCCCCCGGGGCAGAGAAGTCATCTTGCAGCGCACCCTACTGACTACCTACCATGGTCCATACAGGCGGGCACTGGATGGGGGCTGCAGAGTGTTCCACTTCATGGGTAGGGCCTGCTGGCAGGGACGGGTGCCAGGACCAGGGGCCTCCGCAGTGTCGGGCACCGACGGGGCCAGGGGTGCAGTGTGGACGGCAGAGTGCAAGGGGAATGACTGGGAATGGGAGAAGTGAGGGGGGGGGGGGTAAATGCGGGGCAGGTCTGCAATATAGGCCAGGGCCACATTGCAGCCCGGTGGACTTGGTTGGTTACGGGGGTGCGCACAGTGCTAACATATCTGCCTTTCACCCCCTACAGTCAATCAACTTCGGAATTCAAACAGGAATGGGGGGCATCATCCTAGCCGCCCAAGCCCTGGGGATGCACTGAGGCTGAATGAGCAGGAACTGCTCGGGGAAGACCCTGCAGCATTGGAGCATGCCCTAGAGGAATAGGAACCAGCCAGTGAGGATGGAGAGCCGGCCGCCAACAGGCCGAGGAGGAAGTGGTAGGAAGGCGGAGCCGCATGAGGCTTCTTGTGTGCAGGCAGTGCCTGTCATTCAAGGACCTGCTGGACCAAGCATGCGATTGAAGACTGCGGGTGAGCAGGGGGACAGTGTGACATATCTGCTGGATAATGGTGCACTTGGAACCGCGTGTTATGGGGGAGGATACCCGCTCTCGGTGGGTGTCAAAGAGACGGTCGCCCTGAATGTTTACGCCACAAGGTCCTTCCAGGCGCCGAGTGGGACCTGTCTGGGATCTCGCAGACCACCATGCACAGGCACATTCACACCGTCACGGAGGCCCTATATGCCCAGTTGGCACAAAACATCACGTTCAATGTGGGCCAAGCCCACGAGGATGTCCGGGCAGCGGGGTTTGCTGCCATTGGAATGCATGGCCCCCTACCAGCACTGGTGCATGATGGCCAGTCTTCACAAACCGAAAGGATTTCCACTCGAACGTGCAGCTGGTGTGTGACCACGAGATGCACATCATGCACATCTGTGTCCGATACCAAGACATCGTGTACGACGCCTTCATCTTGGCACTCACACACGATGGTTCCTGACACCTTCAAGGCGCAGTCTCGGGTGAGGGGTTGTCTCTTGACGACAGGGGTTTTTTCTGTGATCATGGCTGATGACGGCTATCCGGAGGCCACAGACCGACACAAAGACCTGCTGCAACGATGCCCAAGCCGCGATCAGGGGCATGATCGAGTGATGCTTCGGCATCCAGAAGATGTGGTTCGAGTGCCAGGAGGACTCTGGAGGGGTCTTCCAGCAGAACACTAAGAGAGTCTCCCACACCGTGGTGGCCTGCTCTGTCCTCCACAACATCGGAGAAGGATGAATGCCAGGCCTCGTCCGACGAGGAGGATGCGGAGGAGAGCAAGGATGGGCAGGACATGTGACCTGGGCAGGTATAGGAGGCCGCACAACCTATGCGCCAGGGCAACCTATGCGCCAGGGCAGGCACGCACGGGATGCTCTAATCGCCTCCAGGTTCACTGACAAGGGGGTCTGGCCGACGGTATGGACATCCCATCCACCACTGCCTGGCTAACCATACCAGCCCATTAACAGCCATCCTACACAAAATACACCCCCCCCCCCCCCCCCCCCCCCCAATCCCCTACAGCTCCCTCCATGATTCCTACATAGAATTATAGAATTTACAGTGCAGAAGGAGGCAATTCGGCCCATCGAGTCTGCACCGGCCCTTGGAAAGAGCACCCTACCCAACCCCATACCTTTACCCAACCCCATCCAACCCTCTACCCAACCCCATCCAATCCTCTACCTCCACTCTCTCGCCACGCTTCCACCCTATCCCCGTAACCCCACCTAGCCATTTTTGGACACTAAGGGCAATTTAGCATAGCCAGTCCATCTAACCTGCACATCTTTGGACTGTGGGAGGAAACCGGAGCACCCGGAGGAAACCCACGCAAACACAGGGAGAACGTGCAGACTCCGCACAGACAGTGACCCAAGCCGGAAATCGAACCTGGGACCCTGGAGCTGTGAATCAACTGTGCTAACCACAGTGCTACCGTATCGCCCCTAATTGCCTACCTCTGGGTTCGGGCTGGGTTGGCAGTAAAAGTGGGTCTGATCCATGGGATGGAGGACGATGACATCCCGCTCTGCGATGAGGTCTTGCCCACAGTAGCATTTTCCACCGTCCACCTGGGTGATCCCAGCATGTGAGCTGATCATTCCATAACATGGTCTCGCCGAACCCTGGGGTGGCAGAGGTGGAGATGGGGTTGGGGGAGGGGTATGGTACCCGGGAAATATGCGGTCTCCAACTTGGGGTTCCGGCCCACGACCACGTCCACCGTATACCCATCTCCCCCACCCCCCGTCCCGCACCCCCAGCGCCACCTCTGCAAACCACTCTTGCCAACCGTTCACCTCCACCCAGCCCCCAGCACCCCCTCTGCAACTGGCCCAGCTCAGCCCATTCCTCATATCCTTCTAAACTATCACCGAGGCAGGTTGGAACTTTTGTGGACATGTGATCATTTAACAAAGAATAAATGAACATCAATATAAAGATCTGTACCCTTGCTCCTAATGCCATCTTAATTGGTGTCTAGCTTTCTGGCCTTATGGACCCTAATGATACGTCGAGGTGGATCCCCACGCGACACCATAAGTGGAGGTGGCCTGCTGCGAATCTCGCCCTGTGACATGGGCCCCCTTTGGCGGCCGTCCTCTAGAGCGACCAGGCATGGATGGGTCCAGCTATTGTCTGGCTTCCCAGGTGACATGTTGCCAGCCTGTTCTGCCTACTGCCCATCAGATGCGCCAGGGACAGGAAAGGGGTTGGGGTATGTCTGAGGTGCTGTGGGGTTCCAGCACCTATCCTGCAGGAGCCGCCGGCTTGTTCCCCGTCACCACCTCCTCCCTCGGAATGCCCGATGGCCCCTGGGTGACTCAGTGGGATGGGGGTGCAACCGGAGCGAACTCCTAGGGCTCCCCCGTCACCTGGTGCCGCCAGTCCTGGAGGCCCGCTCTCATGTTGACCAGGGTCTCCATGCTTGTGGCCATGGAGTACAGGGACTAGATCACCTTTCTGTTTGACTATGCCACATCACTCAGTGACTGTGCCATATTCCTCTGGGGCTGGCGCAGGTCAGCCAAAACCCGGCCAATGCCGACGTTGTCCTGACCCATAATCTGTTGTGACTGGGCCAAGCTCTGGACTGCTGCTGCAATATCCAGGTGGCTCTGGTACATAGCTGCCTATGACAGGCCAGCCTTGCCCAGTGCCTCGGTCGCCACCTGCACAGTGTTCACCAGAGCCTGGGATCATGACCTGTGGGCAATACCTTCACCTCCAAGGTCTCCACCGTGGATGCCACCATTACAGTGTTAGCCTGGGTGGAATGCATTGTTGGCACCACCCCCTGCCCATGCAGATGGTTGGACCCCCCCAACTGCACCTGCAGGCACGAGTTGTTTGTTGACAAGCCCTCATGTAGTCCCTGGCTCTGTGACTGCATCTTTATTATCGATGCGACCACCTTTTCCGGAAGTCAGAGACCCGTCTGAATCTCAGCTAATCCCTGGGGTCGGGCCACCTCCGACTGTCCGCCCCCTCGGTGGCCCCTACCTCCACCTGATGTACCTCTGTGCATGTGTGGTGCGCATCAGATGGTGGACAGTGTGGGAGACAGCTGTGACGGGAAATCAGTATCGTCCCCGGACTGTGCTCCAGGTGTCTCGGGCTTGTGTTTGGGGCTCTCTTCAGTGTCTGTGTTCTCCTCTTTGCTGGTATCAGCTCGTGGTTGGGGTCGGGGATGGGGGACACCTGAAGGGCCCGCCTCGGGCCAGGTGATCCTGCAAGCCACAAGACATGACACACGATTGAGTTGCGAGTTGGGGTCGTGGTGTGGGGTTGGCAGGGGTGAGGTAGGGGCGATAAGGGGGGTATGGGGTGGTGGTGGAGCCATGCATGCCATGGAAAACCACAATGCTGCAGGGCCTTACTTGGTTGCCCGTGCCAACCTCTACCTCAGCAACTACCCTCTCTCTGGGCCCACAGACCAGGTCCAGTGCCCGCCGCTCCACTGCGGTGAGAGGCCGCAGGTCCGATGGTCCCCCTCCGTTTTTTCCCCTCTCTCTGCAGTTATGCGCCGCCTTCTAGAGGGAGAGAGTGGAAAGAAGACAGTGCTAGATAGACGGACATGGGCTGCACAAGTGGTGGGCAACCGGTGGTCTTCGTGGCCAGGGCACCCTGCCATGGCGGCTGATATGGGTGGTGGCATGTGCTGCAGCGTGGGAGGTGCGCACACTGCTGGCAGGTATGGGGAGGGGTTACGGGTGTGTGGGACAAGGGTTGGTGCTAGGGGCATGGTGCTGCCTACTCACGCTTGCCATTGTGAGGAGGTTGTGCAGCTTCATCCGGCACTTCTTCTGCCACCTGCGCCGAGGCCCAGTGTACGGTAGCGGATGGCAGCCTCCTTACCACCCCTCTACGAAGTCCAGCAAGGTCCCTCAGCTTTGCATCCACAAACGGGGGTGCCACTCTTCATGCTGTCATCTTCTTGGCTGGAATGAGTATATGTGGGGAGTGGAGTGCAAATGTACAGCTGTAGCTTGTGATCTTCTCAAGTGTCAACCCTGACCCCGGTGAATCGGATACCGTTTTTCATTGGAATCGTTTCTGTTCCACATGACGTCGGTGCTAGCCCATTAACAGCTCATAAATTGCTCTGGGGCAGGTGCCAATTTAGGTGTCGTAGAAGTCCACCGACTCAATCTTGGCGACAACACTTAGTTTATGAAACTGAGAATCCCGCTCCATAAACTGCCTCGCCTTAGCTACTGCTCAAATCACCACATCACTAGAAACCCATTCATTTATCAACAATCTCTATCAATCCGGTCATATATCCAAGTCATATACTACACCTCAACCTCTCGCACTTTGCATTGCTTCAGGTCTCAGGTCCACATTGCACAGGTTTCACTCGCTGCCAGCTATTCAAGCATGACACCTACATCATCAAAGCAGATTGCACCATACTCGCTTGCATATTTCCCCCTCTCTATCAGGACAAAATGGTGTACAATCAAAGGCAACTGAAGCAAACTGGAGGAGGACAGGCACACCTGCATGTTCTAACCCCATGGAGGGGTTATTATTCACCATTATTATTATTGGCCATTATTCGGATATCCATATTCTGGGGCTATTCCACCAATCAGGCTGAAACTCTGAACGTTGATGGTCTCCTCATACCTAATCCTCCAAAAATGTGCAGGTTAGATGGATGGCCATTCTAAATTGTCCCTTGGTGTCCAATGGTTACAGGTGTCGTGGTCGCTAACTACCCAGCATTCAGAACAGCGACCACGACGCCACACAACCCTGACATGGCAATCTCTGCAAGACGTGCCAGATCATCGACATGGGTACCACCATTACACACGAGAACATCACCCACCAGGAACGCGGTACATACTCGTGCGACTCGGCCAATGTTGTCTGCCTCAGACGCTGCAGGAAAGGATGTCATGAAGGATGTCATTGGCGAGATCATGCAGACGCTGCGAGAACGGATGAACAGACATTGCACGACAATCGCCAGGCAGGAATGTTTCCTTCCAGTCGGGGAACACTTTGGCAGTCAAGGGCATTCAGCCTCTGATTTCCGGGTAAGCGTTCTCCAAGGCGGCCTTCAGGACGTGCGACAACGCAAAATCGCCGAACAGAAACTTATAGCCAAGTTCCGCACACGTGAGTACAACCTCAACCGGGACCTGGGATTCATGTCACATTACATTTATCCCCCACCATCTGGCCTGGGCTTGCGAAATCCTACCAACTGTCCTGGCTTGAGACAATTCACACCTCTTTAACCTGGGGTTACCCCTATATCTGGATCTGTAAAGACTTAATTACCTGCAAATGCTCGCATTCAAAGCATTGTCTTGCATCTTTGACTTTGTCGATATATATGTTTCTGGAACATACCTCTTCATTCACCTGAGGAAGGAGCAGTGCTCCGAAAGCTAGTGATTTGAAACAAATCTGTTGGACTTTAACCTGGTGTTTTAAGACTTCTTACTGTAATCACCCCAGTCCAATGCCGGCATCTCCTCATCTTAGCCAAGATAGTTGGCGATGTTTGGGGTTTCAGAGAAGCCGGAGCTCGTGGAGAGGAGGAAGGCCGATGTCTTGGCCTTCGCCTCTCTGATTGCACGGCGGCGAATTTTACTGGAGTGGCGGTCGGCATCGCCACCGGGCGTAGCGGCTTGGTTAGGTGACCTGTACAGCTTCCTGCAGTTAGAGAAGATAAAGTATGAGCTATGGGGCTCAGCAAAGGGGTTTGAGAAAAGGTGGGGGATGTTTGTGACTGTGTTTGAGGAGCTGTTCGTCGCAGGTCGGCGGAGGGGGGTGAAAATGGGGCAAAATCTGTACAGACTGTATAGTTGATTGTTGGGAAGTATGTCCCATTTATTTGCTGTAATCTGTTTTCATATATGTTTGTCATAAAATACATTTTTTTTAAAAAGAGAAAGATGGCGGAGGGGTAGAGAATGCTGATGGGTATGCACAAGATGATGCTTGGCACATTGCAAATCCTTCTAGAAAACTTAGTCAATGTCAAGGAACACAGAGGACTACATTACCAACACAGAATCCTATGTTTCAGTAAGGCCACCTCTCATTCTTATGAACTCCTATGAATATGGACCCAACCTGCTATATCTTTCCTCATGAGGCAACCCCTTCATCCCAGAAATTAACCTTCTCTGAACAGCCTCCGATGCAAGTTTATTTTTCTTTAAGTAAGAACAAAACTATAGACAATATTCTCGATGTGGTTTCACCAATGCCCTCTCCCGACCTTCATCTTTCTTGCAATAAGCGCTAACATGCCATTTATTTTCCTAATTACTTGCTGTCCCTGCATGTCGACCGTTTGTAATTCATCTACAAAGACACCCATTCTGCAATCTCCCTCCATTTAAATAATCTGCTTTTCTATTCTTCCCACAACCGTGGACAATCTCTCATTTTCTCACATTATATGCCACTTCCAACTTATTTTTGCTCACTTAACCCATCTATTTCCTTTATGCAGATTTTGGGTGGAATTTAATGCTTTTTCATGAGTAATGTTTGGAGGCAGGGGGCATTTAATCAGATGGGAGTGTACCGGGGCAGCATATTATGGACTTCCTGCCACTGGCCTGATTAAGTCCAGAGCAGCAAGGCTCATGGATGGCCTCACCTGGGACCTTGGCAATGTGATGCAGCAGTGCTAACCTCTGCGCCACTGTGCTGCCCTCAGTGGCATGGTTCTAAGCTTGTCTGCAAAATCTTGGATATTGTGTCAAAAAAGGAGGCCAGTATCCAGAAGCTTAGGACAAGACCAAAACACATTAATGTGGTTAGCCGGTGTAAGTGGACAGCAGTCACACTTGTTCTCCATGCTTTGAAAGAATTCACTCATCCTTGCGTTCTTCCAGTGCATTCTATGTAGCAATTTGAACTGAACCAAACTCAGTCTGGTACAGAATGAAGTGGAATTTACCCTGTTGAGGGCTTCTCTCCAACCTCCTCCGTAAGCGCAGAGCCTAGTTCCTCCATCCATTTCTCATATACTCTAGTCAAAGCAGCAGGATCCAAATTTGACCCTTTCTCCTCCCTGTGCCAAGGACAGTTACATTTCCAGCAAGGAAGAAGGGATGAGGCCAGGGAGAAGAACGAAGAAACTTACATGAGAAATCGCGAATTTGAAAGAAATGGAAATGGTTGGGACTAGACAGCTGGTATCTGTCTAAGTTTTTCAAGGCTGGCAAAGCTTCCATCTTGTACCTGCATGTCGACCTTTTGTAATTCATCTACAAAGACACCCATTCTGCAGTCTCTCCCCATTTAAATAATCTGCTTTTCTATTCTTCCCACAACCGTGGACAATCTCCCATTTTCTCACATTATATGCCACTTCCAACTTCTTTTTGCTCACTTAACCCATCTATTCCCTTTATGCAGATTTTGGGTGGAATTTAATGCTTTTCCATGAGTAATTTTCGGAGGCAGGGGGCATTTAATCAGATGGGAGTGTACCGGGACAGCTCTCCAGGACCTGATTGATGGATCCAAGCCCGAAGGCACGGAGAGGTGATTGTCACATAGAACATACAGTGCAGAAGGAGGCCATTCGGCCCATCGAGTCTGCACCGACCCACTTAAGCCCTCACTTCCTCCCTATCCCCGTAACCTAATAACCCCTTCTAACCTTTTTTGGTCACTAAGGGCAATTTATCATGGCCAATCCACCTAACCGGCAAGTCTTTGGACTGTGGGAGGAAACCGGAGCACCCAGAGAAAACCCACGCAGACACGGGGGGAACCAGAGGCTGGTTTAGCTCACTTGGCCAAATCGCTGGCTTTTAAAGCAGACCAAGCAGGCCAGCAGCACGGTTCGATTCCCGTACCAGCCTCCCCGGACAGGCGCCGGAATGTGGCGACTAGGGGCTTTTCACAGTAACTTCATTGAAGCCTACTCGTGACAATAAGCAATTTTCATTTCATTTTCATTTTCAACATGCAGACTCCGCACAGACAGTGACCCAGCAGGGAATCGAACCTGGGGCCCTGGCGCTGTGAAGCCACAGTGCTAATCACTTGTGCTGCTGTGCTGCCCAATGACTTATTAATTTTTATACTCAATGCCCCGGCCAATAAAGGCAAGCATGCCGTATGCCTTCTTGTCTACCTTCTCCACCTGTGTTGCCCCTTTCAGTGACCTGTAGACCTAGATCTCTGACTGTCAATATTCTTGAAGGTTCTACCATTCACTGTATATTCCCTATTTGTCCAGATTAAACTCCATCTGCCATCTCTCTGCCCAAGTCTCCAAACGATCTAAATCCTGCTGTATCCTCTGACAGTCCTCATCGCTATCCGCAATTCCACCAACCTTTGTGTCGTCTGCAAACTTACTAATCAGACCAGTTACATTTTACTCCAAATCATTTATATATACTACGAACAGTAAAGGTCCCAGCACTGATCTCTGTGGAACACCACTAGTCACAGACCTCCAATCAGAAAAGCACCCTTCCATTGCTACTCTCTGCTACTCTCTGCCTTCTATGACCTAGCCAGTTCTGTATCCACCTTGCCAGCTCACCCCTGTGAGACTTCACCTTTTGTACCAGTCTGCCATGAGGGACCTTATCAAATGCCTTACTGAAGTCCATGTAGACAACATCCGCTGCCCTACCTGCATCAATCATCTTTGTGACCGCCTCGAAAAACTCTACCAAGTTAGTGAGACATGACCTCCCGTTCACAAAACCGTGCTGCCTCTCACTAATACGTCCATTTGCTTCCAAATGGGAGTAGATCCTGTCTCAAAGAATTCTCTCCAGTAATTTCCCTACCACTGACGTCAGGCTCACCGGCCTGTAGTTCCCTCGATTATCCTTGCTACCCTTCTTAAACAAAGGAACAACATTGGCTATTCTCCAGTCCTCCGGGACATCACCTGAAAACAGTGAGTATCCAAAGATTTCTGTCAAGGCCTCAGCAATTTCCTCTCTCGCCTCATTCAGTATTCTGGGGTAGATCCCATCAGGCCCTGGGGACTTAACTGCCTTAATATTTTCCAAGACGGCCAATACCTCATCTTTTTGGATCTCAATGTGACCCAGGCTATCTACACACCCTTCTCCAGACTCAACATCCACCAATGCCTTCTCTTTGGTGAATACTGATGCAGAGTATTCATATAGTACCTCATCTATTTCCTCTGTCTCCACACATAGATTCCCTCGCCGGTCCTTCAGTGGGCCCACCCTTTCCCTGGCTACTCTCTTGCTTTTTATGTACGTATTGGAGCATGTGAGGACAGTGAGAGGAGATTGAAGTGCTGTCTAAAACTGCTTCCAAATCCTAAGGGATGAAGTCACCACAGCGTTTGAGGAAAGACCTACCGGGGAGCAAGGCAGGGGTGCGGTAATTATGGCGTGTAGAGAAGAGGCTGTGACACAAGACTGTGCCTCTAATCTACTCCGGTTTGATTCCAAATCAGTCAGCCATTGTAGGATATTCTTCATGTTGGCAGCCCAGTAATAAAGCAGGAGATTCGGGAGGGTCAAGCTTCACGATCCTCTGTCTCTCTGACACTGGCATAAAATTAACATTGTACACTGATCGCTAACATGTTCTGTCTGCTCTGCATGCGAGTTAGCACCTGCACCAGTATAGCATCTGGGAGGATTTGCTCCACTGGTGTGTGCAATCATTGCAGACACAGTGAGTTCTATAGTCACCACCAGCAAGAAAAAATGGACACTTTTTTGCTAAAATATTTTTACATTGTTCGCAGCAACTTGATGCACAACATTGAATTCATATTGTGAAAGCTTTATTTTCCTACAGCTGTCATAAACTGCTCATCTGGTGATTTACTTCTCAATGTTATTTGAGCATCAATGCTTTTTTTCCACATTAACTATTGATGCAAACTGTTTTTGAAGTATTCCATGATTCAATAGAGAAATATTTGGTAATTCAGATTCAGAGCTAACACATTTTAATGAATCACGTAGAAATAGGGCTTCATAGCCCCCAAAGATCATCTGCAGTAATTTAAGCTAAAGTTTAGTATCAGCACAGCTTGGTATTGCAATGTGTATTGCTGTATTTTACAGACTATCAGTTCATTACAAAACAATTTTTATTTGTTTCTATTCTACAGACTATTTAAAACCAACAATGTAGAAGAAATACTACAAAATCTGAAGCGAGATGCTAGTCCATTTGCACTTCAACACTTGGAGGTACGGTACTCTAGATAAACAACAGACAGATTTGAGCACTGTTACATTGTTAGTAAAAAGCCAGGGATTCTCCAACAATTTAACACTAATATTGAACCATAATGCAGTCAATTAGAAGTCACAGTGGACTGTCTTCTGAAGATACTCATTCATCACAGTATAGAAACTACAGCGCAACAAAAAAAGTAACCCAATAGCATTCAATAATTGTGTACCATGAATTTAAATACAGTCTTAATTCTTCTCTTTCCATCAAACTAACCTAACTTACGCTAAAGTATGTTTTCAACTCTCTAGCATTTTCCAAGTAACCATTCCTATCTGTAAGATCCCTGACAGTTGTTGAGAGTTCAGTTATTGGGCAGAATCATAGCTAAGCCAGATCTTGTCTGCAACGGGAACCTTGCATGTTGTTTTCTCTTCTGTGTCAACCTCCTCACCAAGCTAGTGATAGTGATGGCAGTATTTGCACTGACCCAGCTGCTGAAATAGCTCAGGAGATGGTGTGAGCTGGGGAAAAATACATTGTGTATTGTGAGCTGGAGTGCATTACCTGGAAGTGCGTTGGAAGCATATTCAATGATAGCTTTCAATGGGGAATTGTATAAGTACTTGAAAGTAAAGTTTGCTGGGATATTGGGAAAGAGCAGATGAATGGGACTAATTAGATAACTCTTTCAAAGAGTCAGCACAAATACAATGGAGTGAATGGCCTCCTTCTGTATACAAGCAAATTATTGTGGATGCTGGGATCTGAAACCAAAAGAGAAAATGCTGGAAAACCTCAGCAGGTTTGGCAGCATCTGGAAGGAGAGAAAAGAGCTGTTTCGAGTCCAGATGACCCTTTTCAAAGCACTCTTAACGCTAGATCGGCCCAATTAGCCCTTCACTTAGCACTAAGACAGCTATTGGTTAATCAATGCAGCCTTCCCCAAACATATGAGGCCTTGGGTTACATTGAATACTGTGCAGGAAAAGCAACGCATGACCCTTCCATCTTTGCAAACTACCTTTAGCCAGTTTAACTTCAGTGGTGTAAAGTTTTTAGAACTAATTTGGTGCAAAATTAACAGTCACTTGGGAAAATGCAGATGTATTAAGGAAAACCAGCATGGATTTCTTAAGTGCAAATTGTGTTTAACTAGCTTGCTTGAGTTTTCCAGATGAAATAACAGAGAAGGTAGATAAGGGCAATGCGATTGATGTGGTGTTCATGGACTTCTGCACTGGAAGCAGGTCTGCCCACAAACCTGGCATGGCTCCAGGTCATTGATCACCATAGGGACATTCCACTGATTATGCTCCTTTGTCGGCCTAGTGGCAGCTATAACAATAATATTAGCAATCAGAAACATTCGCCCCACCTCCATGAACAACACAGCATATTAACAACAATGCAAATTAACACAATATTAAGTTACATAATAGAAACTACAATAAGGAACACCCCCCCCCCCCCCCCCCCCCGGGGTTGCTGCTGCTATTGACCAAGATACCTATCTTTGAGCCAGGAAGTCCAGAAAAGGCTGCCATCGTTTATAGAACCCTTGTATTGATCCTCTCAGGGCAAATTTGACCCTTTCCAATTTTATAAATCCCGCCATGTCACTGATCCAGGTCTCCACACTTGGGGGCCTCGCATCCTTCCACTGCAGCAAGATCCTTCGTCGGGCTACTAGGGACGCAAAGGCCAGGACACCGGCCTCTTTCGCCTCCTGAACTCCTGGCTCTACCGCAACTCCAAAAATCGCGAGTCCTCACCCTGGTTTGACCCTGGATCCAACCACCCTCGACACCATCCCCGCCACCCCCTTCCAGAATTCTTCCAGTGCTGGGCATGCCCAGAACATATGGGCGTGGTTCGCTGGACTCCCCGAACATCTGGTGCACCTGTCCTCACCCACAAAGAACCTACTCATCCTAGTCCCGGACATGTGGGCCTGGTGCAGCACCTTAAATTGGATGAGACTAAGCCTCGCACATGAGGAGGAAGAGTTGACTCTCTCCAAGGCATCCGCCCAAGTCCCGTCCTCTATCTGCTCCCGAGTTCCTCCTCCCATTTTGCCTTCAGCTCCTCCACTGACGACTCCTCCACCTCCTGCATTACCTTATAGATGCCAGACACCTTCCCCTCTCCGACCCACACCCCCGAAAGCACTCTGTCCATCGTCCCCCGTGAGGGCATCAAAGGGAATCCCTCTACCTGTCGCCTAGCAAACGCCTTTACCTGCAAGTATCTGAACATGTTCCCTTGGGGAAGCCCAAATTTATCTTCCAGTTCCCCCAGGCCCGCAAACCTCCCGCCAATAAACAGGTCCCTCAATTTACTGATGCCCACCCTTTGCCACCCCCTAAATCCCCCATCCCTGTTCCCTGGGATGAACCGATGATTGCCACCCAACGGAGCCTCCATCGAGCCCCCCGCTTCCCCCCATGCCGTCTCCACCGTCCCCAGATTCTTAGGGTCGCCGCCACCACCGGGCCCGTGGCAAACCTCTTAGGGGAGAGCAGCAACGGCGCCGTTGCCATGGCACCCAGGCTCGTACCTCTACATGACGCCATCTCCACTCCTTTCCACGCCGCCCCTCCCCCCTCCATCACCCACCCACGCACCACTGACACATTGGCCGCCCAATAGTACCCCAAAAGGCTGGGCAGCGCCAGCCCGCCTCTATCCCTCCCTCGCTCCAGGAACACCCTCTTCACTCTCGGAGTCCCATATGCCCACACAAAGCTCAAAACACTGCTAGTCACTCTCCTAAAGAAGGCCCCGGGGACTTAGTTTGTATACTTCTAAATGCCACTTTCAGTATTTAAAACCGGGTAACTCACAGCTGGTGGCTTGGCGCCGTTAAATGCTTATTTTTATGGTGAATGTATTTTCTGCTGTATTAATCAAACTGTACTGTATTATCAGTATTAAATATATCAAGGAATATTTTTGAAACAAAGTTTTTACACTGCTATTCGATTGCAATGGTTCAAGGCACATTCAACATGATACAAATGAGTGAGAGTGGAGAGTTGGGGTTGAATTTTAAGGACCAGCTAGGGGTGGGGAATGGTAGGGGGGGATGGGAAAAATCTCTGCCACCTACTCATGTACGGTTTCAGCACTGATGAATTTCACCAGGGCAGGGTGGGGAGGGCAACCATGACATCTTGCCCAATCTATGAAGAAGGTCAATTCACATTGTGTTTTTTTTAATGTATTTTATTACAAACATGTATCAGAACAGGTTACAGCGAACAAACACCCAGGGAAACATGCTTCCCTAAAATCAACTATGCAGTCTGTACGGACTTTTCCTCTTTTTCACCCCCCACGACGAACATTCCCTCTAACACGGTCACAAACATCCCCCACCTTTCCTCATAACCCCCTGAAGAGCCCCTTAATTCATACTTTATCTTCTCTAATCGCAGGAGTTCATACAGGTCACCCAACCAAGCCGCTACCCACAGTGGCGATGCCAACCACCACTCCAGCAAAATTCGCCGCCGTGTAATCAGAGAGGCGAAGGTCAAGATATCAGCCTTCCTCCTCTCCCTGAACTCCGACTTCTCTGAAACCCCAAATATCACCACCAAAGGGTCCGGATTGGATTGGATTTGTTTATTGTCACGTGTACCGAGGTACAGTGAAAAGTATTTTTCTGCAAGCAGCTCAACAGATCATTCAGTACATGGGAAGAAAAGGGAATTAAACAGAATTCAAGAAAATACATGAGAATACTTAATAGGGCAACACAAGATATACAATGTAACTACATAAGCATTGGCATCGGATGAAGCAGACAGGGTGTAGTGTTAATGAGGTCAGTCCATAAGAGGGTCATTTAGGAGTCTGGTGACAGTGGGGAAGAAGCTGTTTTTGAGTCCGTTCGTGCGTGTTCTCAGACTTCTGTATCTCCTGCACGATGGAAGAAGTTGGAAGAGTGAGTAAGCCGGGTGGGAGGGGTCTTTGATTATGCTGCCCGCTTTCCTCCGGCAGCGGGAGGTGTAGATGGAATCAATGGATGGGAGGCAGGTTCGTGTGATGGACTGGGCGGTATTCACGACTCTCTGAAGTTCCTTGCGGTCCTGGGCCGAGCAGTTGCCATACCAGGCTGTGATGCAGCCAGATAGGATGCTCTCTATAGTGCATCTGTAAAAGTTGGTAAGGGTTAATGTGGACATGCCAAATTTCCTTAGTTTCCTGAGGAAGTATAGGCGCTGTTGTGCTTTCTTGGTGATAGCGTCGACGTGAGTGGACCAGGATAGATTTTTGGTGATGTGCACCCCAAGGAATTTGAAACTGCTCACCATCTCCACCTCGGCTCCGTTGATACTGACAGGGGTGTGTACAGTACTTTGATTCCTGAAGTCGATGACTAGCTCTTTAGTTTTGCTGGCATTGAGGGAGAGATTGTTGTCGTTACACCACTCCACTAGGTTCTCTATCGCCCTCCTGTATTCTGACTCGTCGTTATTCGAGATCCGGCCCACTATGGTCGTATCGTCAGCAAACTTGTAGATGGAGTTGGAACCAAGTTTTGCCATGCAGTCGTGTGTGTACAGGGAGTAGAGTAGGGGGCTAAGTACGCAGCCTTGCGGGGCACCGGTATTGAGGACTATTGTGGAGGAGGTGTTGGTGTTCATTCTTACTGACTGTGGTCTGTTGGTCAGAAAGTCAAGGACCCAGTTGCAGAGTGGAGAGCCGAGTCCTAGGTTTTGGAGCTTTGATATGAGCTTGGCTGGGATTATGGTGTTGAAGGCGGAGCTGTAGTCAATAAATAGGAGTCTGATGTAGGAGTCCTTGTTTTCGAGATGCTCTAGGGATGAGTGTTGGGCCAGGGAAATGGCGTCTGATGTGGACCGGTTGTGACGGTATGCAAATTGAAGTGGGTCAAGGCGTTCCGGGAGTATGGAGGTGATGCGCTTCATGATCAGCCTCTCGAAGCACTTCATTACAACTGACGTCAGGGCCACCGGGCGGTAGTCATTGAGGCATGTTGCCTGATCCTTCTTTGGTACCGGTATGATGGTGGTCTTCTTGAAGCAGATGGGGACCTCGGAGTGGAATAGGGATAGGTTAAAGATGTCTGTGAATACCTCTGCCAGCTGGTATGCGCAGGCTCTGAGTGCACGACCAGGTATCCCGTCCGGGCCCATCGCCTTCCGTGGGTTCACTTTCAGGAAGGCCGATCTGACTTCGGAAACTGTGATGGTGGGTATGGGTGAATTATGGGTTGCTGGGGCACTCGACAGCGGATTGTTGGTTACCTGCTCAAACCGAGCATAGAATGCATTAAGTTCATCGGGGAGGGGTGCACTGCTGCCAGAGATACTGCTCGGCTTCGCTTTGTAGCCCGTTATGTTGTTTAGTCCTTGCCACAACCGCCGAGAGTCTGTCTGTGACTCTAGCTTAGTTTGATATTCTCTCTTCCACCTCCTCCTCCACTATCCTGGCTAAGACTGTGAACACTCCCACCCAGAATCTTCCCAATTTTTCACAACCTCAATGTGCGCGTGATTTGCTGGCCCCCGCCCACACCTCTCACACTCATCTGCTACCTCCTGAAAGAACCTACTCATACTTGCACCAATTCAAATTGTTAAAGAGCTTATTGATAGCTTGTTAAGGGGCATGTTCTTATTTTCATGGGGCTACATGTACTATAGGCGTTGACTGGGGCAGATGAGATCATGGGGATCCTGGTATGGCTGCCCCAGTGAATTAACTGGGCCTCATGAAAAGGTGAATGACGCAGAGGGAAACTTGGCCATTGGGAGTCAGATAGACAGATGCTGTTAGCTCATAGGCGGCAGGGATATTGGGCAGTAGCAATAGGGCAGTGTAGAGGGTTGTCACCCTCCTGACATTGCAGAGGCATATGAAGATGTGGCAAGGGTTCCAAAAATAGTGGGTACCACCTGAGCACAAGGAGGCTGCAGCTGGTAATGGTGGCATGACTCTCAAATATTTGGTCCAGTGAAAATGTGGAGCAGCACCGTTTATAGGCAGGGCAGAGCCCGAAGCATCCAGAGAGCAGGAAGAACACAGGTCAAACCTTCAGCATAGAATCTACCAGCAAAGAAGGAACTACCTTGAGATGACCAAGAACCAGTGTTGCAGAAGACTGTGATGCTCCACCGAGATCTGTGCCCTTGTCACTGAAGATCCTGCAGTACTTCTCACCATGCCCTGTATGATGAATCTAGAAATTTCAGCTGTATTGTATTAGAGGTATTTGGTGCAATAAGGGTTAAACGCATTATTTAGTATTTGACTGCAACCATTGTGTTTTGAAATAAATCCTAGTTTGATGGACATCAAAGGTTTTGGGAGCCGGGGTGCAATTAAGCCATCATAAAAAGCCAGTGCTGTTTTATTTGGATTAGGGGGATTCCCTGTGGAGTTAATTAGATATCAGCTTGGTAAGATGATGTTACTGCGTTGAGCCAAGGTATATGGCATTTTGCAGGGAAAGAAGGTGAGTTGTGGTTTCGATGAAACTGTGAACAAAAGTCAAGCAGTTTCCTCTCTGCAGTTCAGTTAAAGATATTTGGATTTGGGTTCATTGTCACACCAAGGTACAGTAAAAAATATTGTTATGCATACAGTCCAGACAGATGGTTCCATACATGAAAACAATAGGGCATACGATAGATACACAATGTAAATACATAGACATAGACATCCGATGAAGCATACAGAGTGTACTACTATCAGGAGAGAAGATGATTGGAGAGTTCAGTTCAGTCCATAAAATGGTCATTCGGGTGTCTGTGAACAGCGGGGAAGAAGCTGTTTTTGAACCTGTTCGTACGTGTTCTCAGACTTTTGTATCTGCTGACCATATCAGGCTGTGATGCAGCCAGGTACGATGCTTTCTATGGTGCATCTGAAAAATTGGTAAGAGTCAATGTGGACGTATCGAATTTCCTTAGTTTCCTGAGGAAGTATAGGCGCTGTTGTGCTTTCTTGGTCGTTGCGTTGATGTGGGTGGACTGGGGCAGATTGTTGGTGGTGTACCCATCTAGGAATTTGAAGCTGTCAACTATCTCCACCTCGGCACCATTGATGCAGACAGGGGTGTGTACGATACTGCGCTTCCTGAAGTCCTGATGTCTGTAGATATATTAGCAGTCTTTCAAATCAGTTCAGACTTGTCTGATTAGAAGGTGAGCAGAAGCAGCCTCTGAAGAATTACAGCCATGTTTTTGCATGGTTCTGACAGGAGTCAGAGCTTTGCTTTAAAGCAGTGTCAAGAGATCTCTCTTTTACAAAGAACATATCTGTGCAGTAGGTATTCCTATGTGCCACTGGTAGTTAAAGGGGACTGAGAGTTGAGATAGTATTTCTTGTTGTTTGAGTGGGAATAAAGATAGCAGGTAAGAATATTGTATTGACTGATTGAGTAGCATTGTTTAAGGAGTAATTGTAAGCAATTTTCCGGTATGATGTTTAAGATTTTTTTTCATAAATTTGGAGTACCCAATTCATTTTTCCAATTAAGGGCCAATCCACCTAGCCTGCACATCTTTGGGTTGTGGGAGCGAAACCCACGCAAACACGGGATGTTTAAGATATTTTAATACTGGGTTACTAATAAAGTTTGTTTTGGAATATGCTATCCCTATTTCTTTGTGAAATCACTCCTGAAGCGATGTATCCTTTCCTCATGGTCTTAGGATTTAAAATAAAATATTGGGGTTTTTGTCCAGTATCCTAGCCACTATTGGGACTTGTCTGGGACCGACAGCACAAGTGGATAGCACTGTGGCTTCACAGAGCCAGGGCCCCAGGTTCGATTCCCCGCTGGGTCACTGTCTGTACGGAGTCTGTACATTCTCCCCGTGTCTGCGTGGGTTTCCTCCGGGTGCTCCGGTTTCCTCCCACAGTCTAAAGATGTGCAGGTTAAATGGATTGGCCATGGTAAATTGCCCTTAGTGACCAAAAAGGTTAGGAGGGGTTATTGGGTTACGAGGGTAGGGTGGAAGTGAGGGCTTAAGTGGGTTGGTGCAGACTCGATGGGCCGAATGGCCTCCTTCTGCATTGTATGTTCTATGTAATACCTGCCAGTAGATGTCAATGTCACTATGTCACTAAACGTCTTTGCTTCTGGCTCCTTCTAAGGATCAACTGCAGACCTTGGTGACATCTTGTAAACAGCTACAAACCACTGTATCTTGCAGGTCTTTGATGCTCTATTTGTCAAAGCTGGACAGTACATTGAATTCCTGACAGATGGGTCCTTACAGGCATAGAGGGCAGTGGGTTTTGCCTCCATCACTGGATTCCCCCAGGTGCATATGTTAACATCCCCATAGGTATCTGAATACTTTTAAAAACAATTGTATAAATTTTCCAGTGAAATGCATGACACAATTTCACATTTTAAGATTTCACTGTAACAAACACACTAAAATCAAAATAGACCAAATATTACTTTAGGAAACGAATGCATCAAACTACAGAGATGGTACTTCCCCACTAAGTAATACAACCAAAACGTTTCAAAATATTTTTATTGAAAATTTGTCATTATAAACACAACAATATAAAAGTTAATTCAAATTGCTAGTCATAATGAACACCATAAACGATCAAGAACCCCAATTAATTTAATCCCCCAACATTAAACTAAACCTCTTAATAACTGACGGTGCCTAACTCTTTAAAAAAGGAAATGAATGGCTGCCATCATGGGTAGAACCCTTCTAACGACTCCCTAATGGTGTACTTGACCTTCTCCAAGTGTAAGAATGATATGAGGTTACCAAGCCAAGCCGAGGCACTGGCGGAGCAGAAAATCTCCACCCAAGCAGAACTCATTTCCAGGCTATTAACAAGACAAAGGCAAGGAAATCTGCCTTCCCCCCCCCGTCTGCAGCACCTTTAAGTCTGATACCCTAAAAATGGCGACCAACGGACATGGCTCCAGATCGACATTAAGTATTTCGAACATGGTGCTAAAGAAGTAGACCCAGAAGCCCTCTAACTTGGGACAAGACCAGAACACGTGAGAGTTATTGGCCGACCTCTGAGAACAAAGCTCGCACCTCCACCACCCCAGAGAAAGAAATGTTGATCCTCTCCTGAGTCAAATGAGCCCTGTGCACCACCTTGAACTGAATAAAATTAAGACGAGCGTAAGAGGACATAGAGTTGACCCTGCAAAGAACGTCACTCCACACCTCATCATCCAGAATAGGACGTAGTTCATCCTCCCATTTCACCTTTACTTCATCCAATATAGCCGACTCGCTAATGGACCTGACTGTAATACGCAAAATGGTTCCCCCCACCAGACCCGACCAACAAAATCCTCTTCAACAGCGAAGAGAGTGGTGCCTTACGTGTAAAATCATGAATCTGAAAGTATCTAAACAGATTGGAATCAGAGAGCAAATTTTTCCCACAGCTCCTTAAAGCTGGAAAACCTACCCTCAGCGAACAAGTCCTCAAACAAAAGGTCAGCATGGTGGCACAGTGGTTAGCACTGATGCCCCACAGTGCCAGGAACCGGATTCAATTCCAGCCTTGGCTGATTGCTTGTGTGGGGTTTGTAATTTTCCCCGTGTCTGCGTGGGTTGCCTCCGGGTTTCCTCCCACAGTCCAAAGATATGCAGGTTAGGTGGATTGGTCATGCTAAATATCCCTTAGTGTCCAAAAGGTTAGGTGGGGTTACAGGGTTTCCGGAATTAGGATGGGAATATGGGTCAGGGTAGGGTGCTCTTTCAGAGGGTCGGTGCAGACTCGATGGGCCAAATGGCCTGCACTGTAGGGATTCTATGATTCTCTCCAAACCGTTCCCCTCCCATGACCTAAACATCAAGTGTAAACCTGTGGCAAAAATAGGTGATTGCTGCAGATAGGAACGAGCAAGGATATGGAGCTATGTTTATAATGCTATCTAAACTGCTTCCAGATTCTTAGGGTGGACGCCAAGCTCCCAGCAGATAATAATAATAATCACTTATTGTCACAAGTACACTTCAATTAAGTCACTGTGAAAAGCCCCTAGTCGCCACATTCCAGCACCTGTTTAGGGAGGCTGGTACGGGAATTGAACTCACGCTGCTGGCCTTGTTCTGCATTAAAAACCAGCTATTTAACCCAGTGTGCTAAACTAGCCCCAGATATATAGCCTTGAAGATTAAGTCCCACACTCCTCCCGACTTTTAAGCAGGCTCCCCACCACACCAGGGCGAGTCTTCCAATATCCTTTGAAAGTCGGTCACTCAGATTTCAGAATATCTGGCAGGTCCTCTGCACACTATACAGTGACCATCACTTTGAACCATTCTGAGAGGTCAATAAGAGGATTTGGGATTTACACCTCCCATGTATAGGAGCTGCTTGTGCCTTGAAGATCCTCAGCAGGTGTGTCTGCTGGAGGGTGAATAACCAGAGTCCTGTCCTGAGGGGTGGGGGTTGCTTGCACATTGCCGCAAGTTATTGAAACTCTTCTGATACTAGATTAAGCTTCTACACTACACATTTGCCGACCAGTCAACTGTGTCCAACCAGGACTGCTTAACTGGGTGGGTTTCTGCTGCAATCTTTCAGGAAGAAGATCTCCCTCCTCTCCCTCACAGCCTCTGGCTATATTTGAGAATCAAGGGTTTGGCTTGTCCTGGGTTCCAAGCTTTTGCCTGTCCTTAGATGTGGTAAGTTGCCCTCGATCTTATACCTTCTAAACTGAAGCTACGGTACTCAAACAGCAGCCATAAAATGGTTTCTATGGTCTGTTTAAATTGGGACTGCAGTTGAGTAACTCAGCTTCCATTCCTGCCCCTGTGGTCTCAAATTAGCCGCCAAACTGATTTCTAGGCCAAGTAAGGCACCCCCGCCCTCATGAAGCTTGGGGCTGATGATTGTTTACCCCGAGGACAAATTCGAGCCCGGGATTTGTTACGACTTCCAATTCTCTCAACCTGAACACCAGTCCACAATCAGGCATGCGGCTGCAGGTGTGCAGATGACATTTCCCAATGTGACTTCTAAATCCAGGGCTGATTTTTGTTCACAAATGTGAGCCTGTGGACACCCACTTTGAAAGATGTGAAGTCCAGCAATCATCGCCATCAAGGTGATAGTAATTCCAAGTTACTATTATGATGAAGAAGTCAACTTGAAGCGCTGTGACTAATGAAGAAACAAATTCCCAAGTGTATTAAACCCAATTGATTACTTTTGAAGTGCAGTCCCTGTTGTTCTGTGGGCAAACATGGCAACTCATCCTGTGCACAGTGAGGTTTTGCAGATAGCAATGAATTAAAGGTCATAGTATCTGTTTTTCATTATATTGATGAAAGGCAGAATGTTGATCACACTGCTTTTCTTTGACTAGTTAGTGCCTTGAGATCTTTGCTGTCTCCCTGAGTAAGAAGATCAGGCTTCGGTTTAATATCCCATCCAAAAGACAGCACTTGTAATCATACAATACAACCTCATCCAACACTGAAATGTAAACCTAGGTTGTGTGCTGAAATCATAGTAGCTCTTGAACATTCTAACTCAAAAGTGAGAGCAATGTAATGTGGAGCCAAACTGACACTAATATATAATAACTTATTCTTTGAACGTTTATCTTTTTTTGCATAAATTTTAATTGCACAATTGATATCAAATAAGGTTTGGATATAAAAATAAGCATAATCCTATATGTTACTTGACTGTTTCCAAAATGGGATGATGTAAAAGGAGATGGTGCAGTGGTAATGTCACTGAATTAGTAATCCAGAGACCCAGACTAATGCTCTGGGGATTTGGGGTAAAATCTCACCACAGTAGCTTTTTAAATTTAAATTCAATTAATAAATCTGGAATTGAAAGTTGGTCTGAGGAATGGTGGCCATGATGGCTTCCAGTTGCGGCATATAGGTGGAAGTTGCATGTTTGGTGGCTCCTGACAAACCAGTCTTTTTAAAGCCCTTTACACCCAGTTTTGGGGAAAATTCTTTGATGGGAAGCCGAGGGAAGGTCTGAGGCTTTATAGATTGTCAAAAACTGGAAAAAGGAACGCAGGGAAAAAGAGAGTGAGCAAAAGTTCGCCTTCAAGCGTGGCGAGGAGTTCAGTGGGAGTAAAGCTGGCAGGAGAGAGCCTGTCGCATGGGGCCACACCCGTCATGGTGGAAAAGATGGCTGAGGTTTGAGCGATTGCTCTCAAAACATTTTGAAAGGCATTGGACAGAGATGAGGACCTCGCTTAAGAAGTGGTGGGGAGAGATCCTTGTCCTGATGACAGAAGAGTTGGAGAAAACTTCCATGGCGGTGCGGGTGCAAGGAGAGAAAATGAAGGGGGTGGAGGAGGCATTGTCGCGGCACAGCGACCAGCTCACCTCAATGGGTGAGAAGTTGCGGAAAGTGGCATAGATCAACAGAGGACTGAGAGCCAAAGTAGAAGACCTGAAGAACCAGTCATAAAGGCAGAAGTTGGGGATTGTGGGTGTGCCCAAGGTGTTGGAGAGCCGGAGGCCTATGAAGTACTTCACCAACATGCTGTGATCATCTGCTTTCACAATTTTCAAGTGAAGGAGAAGGTGCTGAGGTGGGCGAAGCAGGAGGTGGGGTGGGACAGCAACGGTATACGTATATACCAGGATCTGACGATGGAGCTGGCTAGGATATGGGTGGCCTTCGGTCAAGCTAAGGCGGCGTTGTATAAACGGACATGTGGTTTGGTGTTGTCTACCCGGCAAAGCTGAGGGTCACGAACAACGGCAGGGATTACCGCTTGAGACGGCAGAAGCATTTGTGAAGGCCTGGGACTGGACTGAATTTGGCCTTTGATAGTTTTTCACCCTTTTTTCCCTCTATGTTGTTCTTTCCCTTTATGGATATTATGGTTGAAATATGGGTTTTTGGGGGGGCTTCCGGTGGCGGCCATGGAGTGAGTGGTCGCACATTTGGTTGTTTTCGTTCGTGGTTTTTTCAGACCTTTTCCCTGGTTAATAGGTGGTTGTGAGGGGGCAAAAAGGTGCATGAGAGTGAGTGGAAGAGTTTGACCCACTGGTGTATGGAGCTGAGGGCCAGAAGCAATCGCAAAAGAGAGAATCAGTCAGTTCGAGTTGGTGCGGTGCATGGGACGCACATGGAGGTGGCGGAGGGGCAGGAAGCGACCCTGCTGGCTCAGTGCTCGACGGACCGGCTGGTGAGCTTTCTGAACGAGAAGTTCACTGAGCAACGCAAGGAGAGTGTGGAGGACCTGGCCCGGGCGGTGGATTTGATCAAGGCAGTGATCGACCACGTGGAGACAAAGCTGGCTTAGGGTCAGGCGATCGACAAGATGGAGGCGGTGGTGAGGGAACATGAGGAGAAGTTTGCCTCGATGGCAGTGGAGATGGGGCTAATGCGAGACCAGTAGTGGCGGCTCCAGGAGAAGGTTGAAGACCTGGAGAACCGGTCACGCAGGCAGAATTTCTGGATTGTGAGCCTGCCGGAGGGGAGTGAAAGAGCCGATGCTGGCACGTATGTGGGGAGGATGCTGGAGAAACTGCTAGGAGAGGGTGCAGTTGCATAGCCTTTGGAGGTGGATCCTGCATAGATTGCCAAAGAGGAAACCCCAGGGGAACGGGCCACCGAGGGTGATGGTGGTGCATTTGCACCGTATCCTGGACAAGGAGCAAATTATGAGGTGGACCAGGCAGACGAGGCGCTGCACCTGAGCGGGCAGTGAAATCCGAGTGTACCAGGACCTGGGTGCAAAGTTGGCCAAGAGGAGGGAGAGCTTTAACGAGGTCACGGGGGTCCTCTACAAGAAGTGGGTGAGGTTTGGACTACTGTACCCAGCACATCTGTGGGTGACCTACGAAGGCCGGGAGCTGTACTTTGGGACAGCGACGAGGCGATAGAATTTATCAGAGACAATGGACTGGCAGGAGAAGGTGGACTTTGAACTTTGGTGGAGATGTTTTGATGCTGCTGTTAATTTGTGTTTGGGGCCATTTCTTTTTTGGCTTCTGGTTTGCTCTTTGTTCTCTGTTGGAAGATGGGGGATTGGTCTCATTGTTTGGGCTTGGGGAGGGGTTGTTTTTGTTTGTTTGCACTTATGTTTGAGCGGGGAGGAGGGGAATCAGTGGGAGATAGAATGGTACCATGGGCGAAGGCTGCCAGGTTAGCTGGGCGACCTAGTTTACGGATGTGCAGTGGAGGGTTAGTGGGGGGATGGGGGCAGGGGCTGTTGCTGGGGGAATTGGGGGGGGGGGGGGCGGGGGGGGATGTACTGTTGACAGGGTAATACTTTAAATGTAGGGGAGGAGAATCGATGACGGTGGCCGCCTGATGGCAGACCTGGGGAGCTGCGGGACCTGGGGAGCTGCAGGACGCAGGCCGGCGGCTGGCCCAAGAGAGACTATGGTTGATCGGCGGAGTGGGGGGGTGGGGACGCTGATCAGGTGGAACGTGTGAGGACTGAATGGGCCAGTCAAAAGTCCCGTGTGTTCGCACATTTAAAAAGATTGAAGGCGGAAGTGGCCATGCTACAAGAGACTCACGTGAAGGTGGGGGACCAGACTATGCTGAGGAAGGGATGGGTTGGGCAAGTATTTCATTCGGGATTGGACTCTAAAATGAAGGGGGGGTGGCAATTTTGGTCAATAAGTGGGGGGGAATGGGGTATTTAGGGACTTTTATAGTAAATTGTGAGAGTCAGAACCCCCAGCCGGGGAAGAGGGGATGAGGCGGTTTTCGGAAGGGTTGGAGTTCCCGAAGGTTGATGAGGAGCTGGTGGAGGGCCTGGGGGGTCCCAATTGGGCTGACAGAGGTAGTGAAGCATCTGAAGGCAATGCAATCGGGTAACGTCCTGGGACTAGATGGGTACCCGGTGGAATTTTATAATAAGTTATTAGGGGCGTTGGGACCATTGTTGGTAAGGGCCTTTAATGAGGCAAAGGAGTTGGGAGTGCTCCCCCTGATGTTGTCACATGCGTCGATCTCCCTCATTTTAAAGCAAGAAAATTGTGGGTCATCCAGACCGATCTCCCTGTTAAATGTGCATGCCAAACTATTGACAATGATCCTGCCACAAGGATCGAAGACTGTGTCCCAGGGGTAATAGGGGAGGACCAGACGGGGGTTAAGGGGAGGCATTTGGCGACCAACATTAGGAGGTTACTCAATGTGATTATGACGCTTCCAGAGGGGCGCGAGGCTGAGGTGGTGGTGGCCATGGATGCAGAGAAGGCCTTTGATCGATTGGAGTGGGAATACCTGTGGGAGGTCCAGGGGTGGTTTGGGTTTGGGCAGGGCTTTGTGGACTGTGTCCGGATGCTATACCAGGTACCGGTGACAATCCTGACTCTTTTGCTGCCAGTCTGGGCTCAATAAAATTTGAGATGGATTTGCAGGTATTAATTATTGTTTATTTTAACCAGCCAGCTGGGTGACTCACTCTATTGGGAGAGCAGAACATCATCAGTCTCCTGCCTCTTCAACAGCCAGAGTGCCAGACAAAGGAAAAACATCTCATTTCATATACATTCAAGTTGCATCAAGTTTCACATACATACGACCAAATAAGGCAACGGTACAAATGCAAAGCTCCCATAGGCTTTCCCCACATTCCTTAACCTGGCCTGAGGCCCCTTTTCCCAGTATCCTTGGCAACAAAGAAATGGTTAGTGACTGCCCATCCCCCTCTTCCTGCCTTGAATCCCAGTTGATGTTTAAAAGTCCACTAACCTAACTCCTTATTCTACTGCAGTAAAATGTTACTCCTAACTTGGCCAAACTACCCATTATGCCTTTCTGTGCATTTCCTCATTGGTGGCGAGTGTGCGGACGAACAGGGTGAGATCTGACTATTTCAGTTTACACCGAAGGACGAGGCAGGGGTGCCCACTTTCTCCACTTGGCTATAGAGCCATTGGTAATGGCACTGAGAACGTTGAGGGTCTGGCAGGGGATAGTACGGGGGGGTTAGTTGGAGCACAGGATCTCGCTTTACTCGGGCGATCTACTTTTATACATATCGGATCCGCTGGGGGGGGGGGATTGGAGGGATTATGGGGATATTAGAGGAATTGGGCCGGTTTTCAGGATATAAATTGAATATGGGTAAGCGTGAGCTCTTTGTGACTCGGGTGAGGGGACAGAAGAGATTAGTTGCAATGCCGTTCAAGGTGGTGGGGGGGGGGGGGGGGAGCTTTCGGTATTTGGGTATCCAGGTGGCGCGGGAGTGGGGGTGGCGGGGTGGGTACAGACAATTAAAATGTCTTCCCAAGGTTTTTGTTTGTTTTTCAGAGCCTACCAATTTTTATCCCCAAGTCGTTCTTTAAAAAAGTGAGTGCAGTGATCACGGGATTTGTTTGGATGGGTAAAACCCCGCGGGTGACGAAGGTGCTGCTGGAGCGGGGGAGTTGGGATCGGCGGAGGGGGCTGGCTCTTCCGAATTTTATCAATTACTACTAGGCGTCGAATATTGCGATGGTCAGGAAGTGGGTAGTGGGTGAGGGTTTGGTTTGGGAACGGGTGGAGGTTGCCTCATGTAGGGGGACTGGTTTAGGGGCACTGTTAAAGGCACCTCTGCCGTTCTCGCTGGCCAGGTACTCCCCAAGCCCGGTTGTTGTGGCAGCCCTGAGGGCCTGGGTACAGTGGAAGCAGCACAGTGGAGGGGCTGGAGGGGGCATTGATGTGGCACCGATATATGATAATCACCGTTTCGCTCCAGGGGGCTGGATGTGGGGTTTCGGAGGTGGCAGCGGGCGGGGGTCAAGGGATTTGGAGATCTGTTTATTAATGATGGAGGAGGAGTTTGAATTGCCTAGTGGGAATGGGCTCCGTTATTTACAAATGAGGGATTTTGTGCGGAGGCAGGTTTCCCGCACATGCCACACCGGGGACTACAGGGAGGCACGGTAGCACAGTGGTTAGCACAATTGCTTCACAGTTACAGGGTCCCAGGTTCGATTCTCGGCTTGGGTCACTGTCTGTGTGGAGTCTGCACTTTCTCCCTGTGTCTGTGTGGGTTTCCTCCGGGTGCTCCGGTTTCCTCCCACATTCCAAAACAAAATATGCAGATTAGGTGAATTGGCCATGCTAAATTGCCCTTAGAGTTCAAAAAGGTTGGGTTGGGTGGGGTTACTGGGTTAGAGGGATAGGGTGGGAGTGTGGGTTTGGGTGGGGTGCTCTTTCCAAGGGTCGGTGCGGACTCGATGGGCCGAATAGCCTGCTTCTGCACTGTAAATTCTATGATTCTATGAAAGTGGTGTCGAGAGCAAGAGTAGGAGAGGGGAAGGTCTCAGAGATCTATAAGGAGCTGATGGAGTGGGAGGGTGGCCCGATAGGGGAGGTGAAGAGAAAGTGAGAAGACGAGCTGGATGGGGAGTTGGAGGCCGGGTTATGGGAGGAGGTCCTGAGGAGAGTTAATGTGCCAGGATCAGCCTGATACAGTTTAAGGTGGTCACAGGACACACAATACTGTGGACCAGATGAGCAGATTTTTTGAGGAGGTGGAGGATAGGCGTGGGCGCTGTACCGGGGGGGGGGGGGGGGGGGGGGGGGGCTGCGAACCATTTCCATATGTTTTGGGCATGCCCGAGGCTGTGGGGCTTCTGGCAAGGTTTGCTGAAGTCATGTCAGAGGACTTAAAAGTGAGGGTGGTTCTGAGTCCAGAGGTGGCGATCTTTGGTGTGTCAGAAGACCCGGAAGCCCAGGGGGTGAGAGAGGCCGACTTCCTGGCCTTTGCCTCCCTGGTGGCCCGGAGACGGATCTTACTAGAGACTAGGGTGGAGGGACTCAGAGCCCCCGAAGTTGGGGGCATGGGTTAGCGACATGGGGGCTTCTCAGATGTGAGAAAATTAAATTTGCCTTGAGAGGTTTGTTTCGGGGGGGGTTGCTCGGAGCTGGCAGCCATTCATCAGACTTCTTCGAGACGAATTAAGCTGTCAGTGAGTGGGGGAAAGGGGAGGCATGGGAGAAATGAGTAAGGATAGGAGAACCAACAGAGGGGTGGTTGGGGAAGGTGAAATTGTTTGTGTACGCTATGTTGGCTGGGGTTTGTGCCCAGAGGGGAGGGGGTGTTGGGGGGGGGGGGGGGGGGGGGGTTATTGGTTATATTTTTGTGTTTTTCTCTTTGTTGAAATTTGATGTGTAAAATTGTTAAAATTATACCTGCCTCAATAAAATATATTTTTTTTAAAATTTGAAGAGGGATAAGGATCCAGAGCAATGTGGGTCTTCCTGCCCGATCTCACTGCTGCATGTGGATTCTAAGTTGTTGGCTAAGATCTTGGCCTTGCGGATTGAGGAATGTGATTGGAGAAGACCAGACGGGGTTTGTAAATGGGAGACATCTGTCGGCTAACATTAGACGTCTGTTGAATGTTATAATGATGTCCTCGGAGGGACGGAATGTGGAGGTGGCAGTCACTATGGAGGCAGAGAAGGCCTTTGATTGGGTAGAATGTGAATATTTGTGGGAGGCACTGGGGCGGTTTGGGTTCGGCAGGGGTTTGTGGACTGGGTCCAGTTTGTTTTATCAGGCGCCGGCAGCGTGTGTAGTGACGAACTGGGTGAGTTTTGGGGTATTTTAGGCTGTGTCGCGGGACGAGGCAGGGATGCCCACTCCACATTGTTCTTTGCCTTGGCGATAGTGCCACTGGCTGCAGCACTTAGAGCGTCAAGGGGTTGGCAGGGGATAGTGCAGGGGGTGGGGAGGGCGGTGTGAAGCATAAGGTCTCGTTATATGCGGACGATCTAGTACTCTACATAGCAGACCCGTTGGAAAATATTGGAGGTATCATGGACATTTTGGTGGAATTTGACCGGTTCTCTGGGTATAAGCTAAACATGGGGAAGAGTGAGTCTTTCCGATTCAGGTAAGGGGGCAGGTGAAGAGGTTGGGCAAGCTGCCGTTTAAGGTTGTGGAGGCGAGCTTCAGGTACCTAGGCATCCAGGTGGTGCGGGGATCGGACTAATTACATAAACTGAATTTAGCCCAGTTGGTGAAGCAAATGAAGCGGGATCTCAGGAGGTGGGACGTGCTTTCATTGTCATTGGTGGTGCAGGTGCAGTCCGCAAAGTGACAGTACTCCCGAGGTTTGGTTGGTGTTTCAGAACCTTTCAATCTTTATTTCAACAACCTTTTTTAGGAAGGTCGATATATTGATCTTGGAGTTTGTCTGGGCGGGGAAAGCCCCTGGGGTGAAGATTCTGCTGGGGCAGGGGGTGGTGCAGGCAGACCTTGCCAAAATATAGCCATGGTAAAGAAGTGGGTAATGAGAGAGGGGTCGACATGGGAGAGGATGGAGGCAGCCTTGTGCAAGGGCACTAGCATGGGAGCAGTATTGACGGCGCCTTTGCCGTTCTCACTGGCCAGGTACTCCACACGTCCGGTAGTAGTGACGGCCCTGAGGGTGTGGGGACAGTGGCGGCAGCACCTGAGGCTGGAGGGGGCCTCGGTTTGGGCTCCGATTTGTGGAAATCACAGATTTGTTCCGGGGGGGCTGGACATGGGGTTCCGTGAGTGGCGGCGGGCGGGGATTGAACGGCTAGGAGACCTTTTTGTGGGGAGTCAGCTTATTGAGCTTGTAGAGGTTGGTAGAGGAGTATGAGCTGCCCAGTGGGAATGGGGTTTCGCTACTTACAGGTTCGAGACTATGTGAGGAAACAGGTGCCGTTCTTTCCTGACCTGCCCCCCCTGGGATTACAGGATAAAGTGGTGTCGAAAGTAGGGGTTGGTGAGGGTAGGATGTCGGAGATTTACAAAGATTGAATGGACTGGGAGGGAGCACCGATAGGAGAAGTTAAACGGAAGTGGGAGGAAGAGCTGGGGAGGGTGCTAGAGACTGGGTTATGGGAGGAACCTCTGAGAAGGGTGAATGCATCCTCTTCATGCATTATGCTTAGTCTTATCCAATATAAAGTAGGGCGCACATGACAGTGGCCAAAATGAGGGGGTTGCGGATCGGTGTGGGTGGTGCGCCGGATGGGGCCCGCAAACCATGTCCACATGTTTTGGACCTGTCCGAAGCTGGAGGGATTCTGGCGGGGGTTCGCTGATGTGATGTCTGAGGTGCTGAGGATGAAGGTGGTCCCGAGTCCAGAAGTGGCAATTTTTGGAGTGTTGGAAGACCTGAGAGTCCAGGGAGTGACAGAGGCCGACATTTTGGCCTTTGCCTCTTTGGTAGCCTGGAGAAGGATCCTGTTGGGATGGAGGGACTCGGGGCTGCCGAGCCCGGAAGGTGGGTTAGAGACCTGGCAGAAATCCTCAGGTTAGAAAGAATCAAGTTCGACTTGAGAGGGTCTGTGGAGAGGTTTGCCCGAAGATGAAAACAGCTTAGTGATTTGTTCGAGGATAGTTAAGTCAGCAGGGTGGAGAAGGGGGTGGGGGAACATGGGGTTTAAAACTAAAAGGAGGCTAAGTGGGTGAAGGATAACAGCAGGGATGGTGGGGCGCAGAGGTGTTGGTTATTTATTTGTTATGAGATTTCCTGTTTGTTCTCTTTTTGGTTTTGGCTGTGTTTGATATATATATATATATATATATGCCGTAATAATTTTTAAAAAAAATTTAGTCCACCTCCAAATCACATTATATCCCTGCTTTTGACTGGTGCAATCTAAAAGAACTTCTTTCCAAAGCAGATAGTCTCTGGGCCTGATCCAAAGCAGCATAATATAAACTGCCTGACCTGCTGCCAAAATAACATGCTTATTTGATTCATCCAATTGCATTGCCAGAAGCAATGGGATGACTGAGCACAGTGATGCACAATTCTCCGCTCCCCACGCCAGGTGGGAGGAATCGCGGGAGGGGCGAGCGACTCACGACACACCGCCCTGGCACCCCCCATGATTCTCCCACCCCCCGCTCGGAGAATCACCGCTCGCCGTTTTTCACGGCGGCCAGCGATTCTCTGGCCCGGATGGGCCGAGCGGCCTGCTGTTCCCGACCTGTTCACGCCGGCGGCAACCACACCTGGTCGCTGCCGTCATTAACATGCCGCCAAAAGCTCGTTTGTGGCTTGTGGGGGTCGGAGAGGGAAGTGAGCACCACGGCCGTGCTCGGGAGGGGACTGGCCCGCGATCGGTGCCCACTGATCGTCGGGCCGGCGTCTCCAAGAGACGCACTCTTTCCCCTCCGCCACCCCGCAAGATCAAGCCGCCACGTCTTGCGGGGCAGCGGAGGGGAAGACGGCAACCGCGCTTGCGTGGGTTGGAGCCGGCCAACCTGCGCATGCGTGGCCGACGTCACTTAGGCGCCGCCGTCACGTCATTCGCGGCACGCCGCCTTGACGCAAGTGTCAGGGCCTGGCGGCCGAGATTTACGGAGCGCTGCTCCTAGCCCCCTGGGGGGGGGGGGGGGGGGGGGGGTGAATAGGGTGCGAGGAGCGGCCGTGAAACGCGGCCGAGTTCATGACTGCCTTCCCGATGCGGCGCGGGAGCGGAGAATTCCGCCCAATGTCTTCACTAACAGGATCTACTGTTAACTGATGTACGTGTGTCACTCTCAACAAAAGATTGATAATGTAATGTTATCAGCATCTTAATGGTGTACTTAAAGGTTCAGTGGTTGCTGACATTGCTAACGTTGTACTGTCAATAATTGTGATGCAGCACAAAATCCTGTATGTATGTGAGCAAACACAATCTTCTATAAAATCATCCCGAACACCACTACCCCCTCCCCCCAGTGACGCTGGCCACAAAGAAAGGTAAGTAAAAATGTTAAATCTTTCTGAGAGAAATGCCTATTGACTTGGAATCTACAGTATTCCTCAATTATCGGATAATTCTAGCCAGCATGCTATAATAATTATTGTGCTGGTCTAGCAACTCAAGAGTTCATTAGTTGATATTCTACCTTGCCAAATCATGACACTAAATTTAATAAATCTGATCATTTGTAGGCTAGCATCAAAAAGATGTTGAATTATTGAAAAAATCTGACGAGTTCTTTTAGGTTATTCAGGGAATCTGCCAACCATGCTCAGTCTGGCCTCTCTTGATTTCAGTCTGCTCAAGATACTCAAATGAGCAGACTATCACTTGGCTCACTACCATCCAGAGGGAGGTTCTGGATAGGCAATAAATGTGATCTGCTCCGTGTTTCCCAGAACAAATGTCAGTGTTTCTGAGAACCATTTTTGTTTTTAAATTCCTCCCCAACAGCCCCCATGTCTCTATTAGAACTGGATGTGGTGACTTTTCTGAACTAGACATTGTGTCATTGCTCAAACATGTAGAGTTACAAACAGCAATTGTATGTACTCAATAGGCAAACTGCCATCTGCATTTTCTCCAGTCATTGTACCATCACGCTACAAAATGTCTACAATAGAACCTGCAGCAACTACAGCTTGCTATAGCACCTTTAATGTAGCAAAATATCCCAAGGCGCTTCACGGGAGCATTATCAAACAAAATTTGACAATGAGCCACACAAGGAGATATTAGAGTAGATAACAAAGCTTAGTCAGAGAGGTTTTAAGGACAGTCTTATAGGTCGAAAGAGTGATGGAGCATTCATTTCAGGGAGAGAATTCCAGAGCTCGGCTGTTTAAAGCAAGGCTGATAATGGTGCATTGACTAAAGTTGAGGATACACAACAAAACTGGAAGAGCACCGATATCTCGGAAGGTTGAGAGGCTGAAAGAGGTTGGAGATGGGGAGTGACAAGACCACAAATGGATTTGAAAACTGGCAAAATCACTGAAAACTGAATATGATTGTCAATTCAGTCTCCGGACAAATTTAACCTCTAGCCTTTACTGATAATGATAAGTCAGATTCCCTCATATGTAGATCCACAGCATTTCCGGAGTGATTCTTTTTTAAAAATAAATTTAGAGCACCAATTATTTTTTCCAATTAAGGGGAAATTTTTTAGCGTGGCCAATCCACCTACCCTGCACATCTTTGGGTTGTGGGGGTGAAACCCATACAGACACGGGGGAATGTGCAAACTCCACATGGACAGTGACCCAGGGCCGGAATTCGAACCCGGGTCCTCAGCGCCGTAGACAGCAATGCTAACCAGAGTGATTCTAATACTGTCAACAACACCCATACATTACAAATATAGCAAAAGGCCATTGAATTAATTATTTGGATTGTTTTTAACTTTAGTGAAATACTAATGGATAAACTTTCCTTGGAAACAAAATGCCCTTGTGTTCCGTTCCAAAACAAGAAAAGTGATTTCCTAATTAACGTTAATGCTACCTACCTTTTTAATCTCTGCATGCTTTGGCAAAGCTTAGTTAGGAATTGCACTGTAGTTTGGTCCAGTTGCAGGCTTGACCTTTGGTCAGTGGTTAAATGATAGCAGAAAGGTAGAAGTTGTCGGTGTTATAACTGACCTCAGCAACCCTAGTCAAAGAAAGGATCAAATTGGGTAGAACTGCTTCCGTTGCTATATGGTGTCTCCCTAATGGACAGGATTGGGCTTGATGATGATATCCAAAAGACAGCTGGTATTCACTCACCAGGCTTGTACATGGATCATAATGGCTAGTTAGGGTGGATTGGTTCTACAGGTGCTTGTAACTGCCCAGTATTTTGCCTTTCTTCAGGATGAAGGGGTTGTAATATAATGTAAAAAGCAAAGTACCATGTAACTTGTGCTAAAATATGTTTGCCATTACCATTTGTTAAAGTAATGTTCTCCAAAAGAGCAAACTGTATATTGAATGATTTAATCATATTTTAGCAGACACCCTTTAGCTTCATGCATTTATGATTTACTGTATAGACCCTGAAGAAAATGTCTCCCACATCCATGAAGATTACTTTTCAACAGCTTGAAGAGGGAGCCACAAAGAACTTGTCAGAAGTTTTAGTCATGGAATACAGACTTAGCCAAGCTTGTATGGTAAGATGATGTCAGGGATGCAGACAGACCCTCTTGTTGAAGAACAATTATGCAACAAATTTGTTGATGTTTTATTGTGTGACACATGCTGATAAATTGTAATTACTAAATGTTTGAGTCAGTATCTGTTTAATTGCAGTTGAGCCTGACAAGCTCATAGTTCATGTTCAGTTTTCATAATAAACGAAAAACAAGGCATCTTTATAAGAATCAAAGCAACTTACAAACATAGAAACATAGCCACGGGTTTAATAGTGTTTTTAAAGTATAATACTTATTACTTTGCAGGCAATTCATTCTGGTACTTGAGATAATGATGATGGTCTTGAGGATTACATTATGCTATATCAGAACAAGTCACTGGTGCACTTAATGCTATGAATGTTTGTCACATTGACAGCTGCTTCCTTTGACATTTATCAATATAGAAGCTTTGGAAAAAATGCTGTGTAAACATAAAATTAGTTGAAAAAAGATGGTTTTAGTTTTATATCAAGACACCAGATTATTTGAAAGGTTATTCTGCCATTCATTCTTTACAATTTATCCCTTCCAGAAAGGCCATGATTTCTACGAGGGTGTGCGTGCAGGTAAGCCATTGTCATTGGATCCTGTTCACAGGACTACAGCTTTTAAAGTAGAAGTTAACTCTGTGGCTAAACCAGATCTCTCTTCTTGGCCAAGTACCCAAATGTGATGCTTGTATTTACTAGGTTAAACAAATCCGAAAGTTTCCAGTTTCAGTCCCTGCACTGTAGTGTTCAGCTGACAGCATTAGGGCACCACAATTGCCTGCTACCTTTGTAATTTAGGAAGGAAAAAATTAATATTTGCATTGTTTCCCACACTTCTTGTGCAAAGTTTCACTACTTGTGTAAATCGCACCTCACAGTGTATAAATTAACAGCATTTGTTGCAGGATATTGTACTGTGCAAATATACAAGCTTGATTGAATACTTGCTCACTGAAGAATTCAATCTGATGGACTCTAATCTAATCCACAGTGGATTACTGGGAAAGAACATTGCATAACATATTTTTCACCAACATTGTAAGTCTTGACCAAGAGCTTTCAATCAAACAATTTTAAAGCTAGTAGCATTTAAATCTAGAGACTGATTCAAACAGCTCTTCTGCGACCAGATATCAGGGATACAAAGCAGTGGTATTGCTAATTTTTTCTCGGTTCTTTTCTCTTGTCTTAGTGCAGAATGGCAGATGCATGGCCGATCCAAGTTTGGTAGTCTGTTATAAATGGGCTTAATTTATCCTAAATAAATTCTGGAATGTGCAGCAGATTACATTACTATTCTACATCAGAAGAAAGGAAAATCGCACCTTTCTGATAAATTAACATAAACTGAGGGGATGACATGAAACGTCAATTAATTAAAGGACAGAGAGCAACACTTTTGATAAGTTTAATATAAAGCTCCGTAAATGTAAAGCAAAGTAAAATGGTCAATCCACCGCTGTTTTACCACTTCTGGTTCAGTTGAGATGGGAAAAGATAAGTGAAAACGAGCAACATAAATTGCCAGCATCAGATTTCAGATGGAGAGATAGAAGATATAAATATTCCAGACATTATTTCATCAGTGTAACCTTTTTCAATGTAAAAGTCATTTTTGGTTTGCATCATATACAACCACTGAAACCTCACAGTTCTGTGAGATGAGATGTGTACCACACATTTTAAATTGTAAATGTTGTGCAATAGATATATATCTATGAAAGCACTTTTGTATTCATAAAAATAAGACAGAGGCACAGGATCAAGAATCACTGAGATACTTGGGGTCAATGGGGGTAGAGTTTTCTCACAACTACTGAACTGTTGCTAATCACCACTGGTGACTAGAGCTACCAGATAGTCTCTTTGTCACCAAGATTGTGGAGAATGAATTGACTGCTCATGACGTAAAGTCGACTAAAAGGAGTAGTACGGCTTCAACTAACTAGAAGTGGGGTCACTAGATTAAAATATAATGAAGAGTACTTTTATATTCCTGCTCCTAATTTTTCACACTGTATTATTGTTTTAAAAGTATTTGTAACTCACTGATTACCATTTTATTCTTTGGTGGGTATAATATCTGATTTGTGTCCTAACAGTTCTGATTGACAAGGATCAGAGCCCAAAATGGAAGCCAGCAACCCTAGAAGAAGTGACTGAGGAGTATCTGAAGAGTTGCTTTAAACCACTTGGAAACAAAGAACTCAAATTGTAATTTTAAATTGTTTCATGGGGAATGGGCATCATTGGCAAGGCCAGTATTTGTTGTCCTTTCTAAATTACCCTTGACAACGTGGTGAAATGGATCAAAGACTTGGGAATTGAAAATGAAAATTATGAACGGGTTTCGGCGCTGTTTACTTTTCTCCATGAAATTAACATACTTATTCACGTTTGGTGTATTTGTCAACTGAAAGTTTGTATTGCAAGTGTAATAAATAAACTGAACCACTATTATTGTGTTATTTTGGTTCGGCACAGGTATCAACCACCAGATTTGAACAAAAACTTGTATTTATGTAGTGCCATTAATTTAAAAAAACATCCCAAGATGCGTCTCAGAAATAAAAAGAAAGGAACTGCCATTGCCTGGGTGGGGTGCTCTTTCGGAGGGTCATTGCAAACTCGATGGGCTGCATGGCTTCCTTCTGCACTGTAGGGATTCTATGATTCCAAGGTACACGTGGAAGTGTTCTGAATGGGCTGAAATCTGTAGAGGATGGAAGGCCAACCTGGAGAATGTTGTAATAGTCTTCTTCAAAAGATTTGGATGGACAGTCTCCCAGATTTGGGTGTAAGCTTTCATGTTGCTTAAACCTGTTTATAATTTTGAGATTCAAAGAAAATGATGCAGATTTGTATCAGGAAAGAACTGGTCAGTAAAGAATATTCTCCAAAAAAGCAGACAATTCAGTGAAGAATCTAACAGAGGAATTATTTATGTAACATTTGTAATTTGCGTGTGCTATGAAATGTAATGATGCACAAACAAAGGTGAATTCTGAGCTGCAGCTTAGCAATGAGAGCCCTGTGTCTAGCTCAGCACAGCTAGAGAAAATAATAAAAATGAGTGGCTTTTCACCTAAATTGTGATGGCACCAGCATCCAGTCAATGCATATGTCAAAGCAGAGATCATAGAAATTCACATTTTCTGCCTTCTACCATATCCTTTGAGCCAATTAAATGAATTGACTAGTCATCATGGAAGCAGGTACTTCGATTTGTTTTAAAACTTTAAAAACTTTATAATTGGTTCCCTTTGCCAGGTACCCTGTGAAAAATTGACTATAAAAAGATATGTGCGCAATTCTCCCAAAGAATTTCTAAGTTCATTTGTGGCGGGTTTTTCAGGGAGTTTCTCTCCCGCCTCTGCCGGGGAATTCCCCACCGCTATTCAATGACAGTTACTTCTTTGAGCCCTGGGTGTTTCTCACCGGTTTAGCCCACACTTAGAATTTTTTTCGCAACGCGGAGCTGAACTCAGAGATCGGGCCGCCATTTTGAAAGGGTTCACCGATCTCTAAATGAGCTTGTGGGTCCCCTACACAGCCCACCGATGGGCAATGTCACCCACCACACATATGGGCACTGCTCCACAAGTGAAGACACCCCGCTATGGGGTCCTTTGGGGGCCCCTCTTTAGGACCCCCATTGCCCCCTTACAGCACCTCCTCCCTTCCAGGACCCCCAGCCGTCACCCCACCCAACCTCCCAGAGGCCCCTACTTACCTGCCCTGCACACCTGCCCTTTAAACCCCTCCATCCACCCCCTTTCATGGGCATGGTCCCCCTCATGCTCTGACCCTTGGCAATGCCACCCTGGTACCTGGACACCTTTGCACTGACACCTGAGCAGTGTTCCGCCAGCTTGGCAGTGCCACCCAGGCACCTTGGCAGTGCCAGGGTAGCAGTGGTCCGCATTCCTATGGACCACCACTGGTCGACGCCTGGTTGCAGCCTCACTTGGGTGAATCCTGCGAGGTGCAGAGGCAACGCGGCCAGAGAATCTCACCATGGTTAGTGGATGTGAGTATTTGACTGGGTCACAGCATACAGGTGAGGTTGTTGTCCAGAGAAATATTAGTATTGATGAGATACACCACTGGGATTTTTTAAATCATTGTTAACACCTTCACAAACACAGACATTTTCATGGGAAGTTGGATACACAGTCAGTACAACAGTAGCTAAAGATTGGAACCAGAACAAATTTATCACTACATAATAAAAGGACATGTACATAATAAAACATTGTGTGAAAGCAATTATAAGAAAATGCATCGTGAGCAAGAGTGTGAATTTAGATTCTTATGTACCCAAGCCCGTTTCATTCTTTCTGTCATTTAACTTGTGTTGAATTTGATTTTTATCCTTTACGTACCTCAAATTATAATTTATAGTGCGTTTGACTATTTCTGTGGTTTTTTTGTTATTTCTGACTCCCAGTTGTTGGAGATGGCAGAGGGGGAATGCATATTCAGTGTGTAGGAACATCTTGCTAGATGATTAAAGGGATAATATCCATCTAGTCTGCCTTCACTCATCCTGCTAGCCACATGACTCAATGATAATGCAGTTAATTCTATATGATGAAAATTGTGTATTTACAATAAACCACCTCCTACCAAAGGAGATATACAGCATTGATTTTTCCCTGTTGTGTTCTCAGCTGGATTAACTCTTCTTTTCCCCTCTGGTTGGAACACCATCTGGTTGGCCTTCAAGCTATCATACTGCCAATTTTTCGGTTTCCTCAATTGAGCATGTCCTGGCTTGTAAAATAGCAAGCCTCCAGGGAGAAGGGTAGAGTCAGAATCTCAGGATGGAGACGATGTCCTTCGTTCACCTTCAGTAAGGTGAATGAATGAACAATTTTCAATAATAATTAAAGTTAAGTTTAAAATAAGTAATGTTTGAATACGTAACATATATGGTAAAAGTACAATTACATCAAACAATTCTCTTTAAATTAGAGTGTTTATGTACAAATACTTACATAGCAAAGTTAGCCAATCATTGTAATTCTTAACTGAGAATACTTGCAACAAAAGTGGTATAATATAATGTCATTGTGAAGTAACCAAAACTGACATCTCTGGAAATCCATCTTAAACAGTTCATTCAAATAGAGACTTGGACGCAATCGAACGGCCTCATCACACCCAACTCAGTGACACCGACTGGCCCCTAAATCTCGCGAGAGGCTTCTTGTGAGATTTGCAATGTCAAAACCCCTTGGTGAGATCTTGCGAGCGTCACAATCTGGATCTCACCCTTGCTGGGCGAGATCCAGATTTACATATTTAAGTGACCATGTATCCCGCCTGGGCCTGGGAATGAACACCTGTGCCTGGGAGACCTAATTTAGCATGGACCAAGCAGAACAGCCGGGTCAGAGATCCATTGCCGGGTCAGAGATCAGGGTGGCATTTCAAAATAGTGCCCCAATCTCTCACTCGTTAGTGCAGGAATTGAGGTAAATTAGCTTCGGCGGGGCCTTTCTGACTGAGGCCAGAGAAAGAATCCCAAGCTATGTGTACCCAAAACGAGACTCCATTTTTGGGCATTAAGTCACGCCCCAAAGGTGAATTTTGTCAAGCTACATTTAAACTCAGTTCACCCACTCCCTATGTGAATAGATCATGAAGCTAAGTGTTTAATACAAGAAATGTATCAGAAGTCAAACCACATTTGCAGTTTTTATTTTAAAATTTGAATGGTGCTGTCAGATGCATTTCCCCAAAACAGGGGAATTTTGGCATCGGAAACGACTGTCTTTGTTCAGAACTGTTGAATTCCCCAATTTTTAACTTTCTAAATTTATTACTCTAGCTGTTCACTGGAATGTGTTTGTAATGGCGGCATGGTAGCACAGTGGTTAGCACTGTTGCTTTGCAGCGCCAGGGACCGGGTTTGATTCCCGTTTTGGGTCACTGCCTGTGCATAGTCTGCACGTTCTCCTCATGTTTGCATGGGCTTCCTTCCACGAAGTCCCTAAAGATTTGCTTGTTAGGTGAATTGGTCATTCTGAATTCTCCCTCAGGCGCCATAGTGTGGGGACCAGGGGATTTTCATTGTCACTTCATTGCAGTGTTAATGTAAGCCTACTTGTGACACTAAAAAAGCTTATTATAATTGTTCTCATTTCATAGGAATGCTGTGATTGTTATGTGTTCAACTGTCAGATTTTGGAAATAATTCTGTGCTGTATTTACTCTAATGACAAAAATTGTAATTTATAGGTTGCTGAAATTATGAATAAATGGAAGCATAAAATACATGCTATATACTTTAATATCTTTGGAAATGACTTGTTTGATTAACATTGCTGTAGTACAAAATCAAAACAAAATTACCAGTGAATAAATTACATGGCTAAAATAAACAAATCTTCAACCTGTGAACCAAATTGCAGTTTTGAAACATTAAAGCTTAAGTGGAATCAATGTTTTTTAAAATTGAAACAAGATTTTGTAATTTCTTCATTTTAAAAGCATCCAACCATATACTGTTCAAACAAAATAATTTTTTGGGTGTGTAACAACTTTGTTCATCAAACACACTAAATTAGAAATGCAAATCATTGGAAAAAAACACAAACAATAAAACTTTAATAAACTCTTCCAAAGCAGACTTCTAAGAATTGTCATTGAGAGTGAAAGAGTTAAAACATTACTGAGCAGGGAAGGCTGGAGATATGGAATATTTTCATATGGAATTTTTGATAAACTTAGTCGATGTTTCAATTTTTTATTCAAATGTACCATATTTATTCATGAATGTATTAAAAATGACAAAGCAATGTGGGTTAAAATTGATTAATAATTTGTATATTTTAATCTAAAAATAAATTCAGCACTATTATGTCAATCACAGGATGTCACTAGAATAGATCTTGACCTGTTCCTGAGGCTAAACACTTGGTTAGAACAGGATCTCTAACTTCGACTTAGACATTGCTTTCTGCAATTATATAGTTTTATTATATAAAGTGATTTTTATTTAGAATTTGGAGTTTTATCTTATTTGAAGGATTGCTAGTACAAATAACTTTTCATTGACAATATCAATTTTAACACATCTCTAAATTTTATATAAGCTAATTAAAAATTCACTTGGCTGTTAAAAATGTTGCATGAGCCATTATAAAAAATATTGTAAAAACAATTGTATACAAATCTGTCTCTTTCAAATCGATCGATATATATTCAACTAATTTGCCATATTTTTGGCAATATCTGAATTCTTTGGACATTAGTTCAAGTAATGTAATCATTTTTGGTTTGAAAGTTCTACAAATTATATTTATTTGACTGAGTTCTGATAAATAATTTACTGACATCAACATTATCAAAAATAGCTGTAGATGAATGTGTAAACTTTCCTGCTTTGACTCAAATTATTTTTGGACAATCTAAAAGTATTAGATTTGTTGATCATGAAATTTTAGAATCAACATAGATTTAAAGGGTGAACATGGCTGTTCATAAGCATTAAGTTAGCAATATCCCAAATAGCAAGACAATAGAGGTGATAGTTTTGTTTTAGGTAAATAGCACCGTTGCTGTCCAGAACAAAATGACTTAAAGTTCTTTTTTGAAAATAAAGTGATGTAAAGTCACATAAAAAGGATTTAGCCACAGACCAATGTTTTGTACAACATCATTCATGGAGCTGAAAAGTCATGACTATGCCCAAAGAAATTCACTGACCAAAACCAAAGTGACTGCTCCTTTATAAAAGCAAGGATTTCTTATTTACAGCATCCTTCAAGACCTCGAGGTGTCCCAAAACACTTTATCATCAATAAAATACTTTTTAGGTGTTATCACTTGTCGGAAACACAGCAACCAGCTTGCAAACAGCAATGTAATAATGACCAATCTGTGTTTTAGTTAGGTTCTAATGAAAGGACATCAACCTGAAACGTTAACATGCTGACTGTACTGAGTACTTGCAAGATTTTCCGTTTTTATTTGCGGTATCTGCAGTTTTCTGCTTTTGTTTTTAGTAATGTTCATTAGATATAAATATTTGCCAGCACTCAGCATGTGTATGAGTAGTCCTTACTTTAGCCCACATGCATATATTACTATTATCCATTCTTTTTCGCCAGAGACAATATTTTCTGTTATGATTCTGCATCCACCTTTACAAACTGGTTTCAATAATTTGGTTTCGTTGATTAAAATTAAAATTGATTTTATTTTGTTGAATAATTTTAATATACAAACTCTTGCATTCAAAATTTGAATTTCGAGAAATGTCTTTCCTGCATTGTAAACATACTTGCTCTGCATTGTGTCATTAAATCACATCACTTAATGGGATACAATAAAGGTAGAAAGGCAATTAACTTTTAATGAGACTTTTGGGGTAAAATAGCCAATACGATGGTTTTAAATCTCAAATTGTTGCTGCATATTTGCATATGGAGACATTGAAATGTTGGCTGAGAAATCAAGGGAGTAAAAGGCATGTGCAAATGAAATGAAAATCGCTTATTGTCACGAGTAGGCTTCAAATGAAGTTACTGTGAAAAGCCCCTAGTCGCCACATTCCGGCGCCTGTTCGGGGAGGCTGTTACGGGAATCGAACCGTGCTGCTGGCTTGCCTTGGTCTGCTTTCAAAGCCAGCGATTAGCCCTGTGAGCTAAACTCGCTGAGTTTGACTCGCTGTGCTCATGTAGTTGTGAATAGATAGTTGGTTTGGGGAATATTGTGAGAAATATGTTTGCTTACTTGTTGTCTTTGTTCAGGACTGGATTAGCATAACAAAGGTGCCCCTCAGCCAGGAATCTTTATTTATGCACGGGATTAAAATGCATTCTTCCCCTCCAGTCCCTTCTATCATTTGTGGAGCCTCCGGAATATGTAAATATTGGCATAGAAGAGTACTATATTTTTTTAACTAAGGGACAATTTGCTAATTATTTGTGACTGCTCATCCAAGATCTCGTTGGGCTATCACAAAGCACCAGACTCTTCATAGCCTAAACCCTAAACACATAATTATTGATTCTCCCTTACGGGCAAAAATGACAGTATAGGAGGGAACAAATACCATACCTATTGATGGAGATTCCTGGCATCCCTGGAGTTATAGCAGGCAATCGAGAGGGAGATAACACTGCCAGCTCCAGTCTTGTGGATTTGGGAATATGAGGTTGAGACCAAAGAATAAAATTGTTCTAACTATGAACTTACTGACAAAAGGATAAACTTATATTTTGTTTTCCAATTTAAGGGGCAATTTAGTGTGCACTAAGTTTACCCTGCACATCTTTTGTGTAGTGGGGATGAGAACCACGGAAACATGAGGAGAATGTGCAAACTCCACACGGACAGTGACCCGGAGCTGGGATTGAACCCGGGTCCTCAGCACTGTGAGGCAGCAGCGGTAATCACTGCGCCACTGTGTCGACCAGGGTAAACTTATTTTTAAAAGTTAAATTGAAAGCTGTACAAATGATCCAACCTTAAATAACCTTGCTTACTGTGTCAATATTAGACATATAATTTTATTTTGTAGCAACAGAACTCAACTGATGGTGATGCCCTTAAAATGCTTTTGTAATTATTGGACTTACAAGTTTGTTGATTAATATCATATGCTTGGGTACCTGCTTGTATACTAACCTAGAGAAGTCTTGACTCATGTTTCACTTGTAGCCGATATGGTTTCCCATTTCCCTTCTCAAAGTTTTCTTTACCTTTGGCGTACCTTCGAGGCGGGTTGTAGCCAAAGCTAAGGAGCTCCACCTACTCTTTATAATATATAACTTTTTAATACTTTGTTATTAATAATATCAAGTGTGTTAATAAGTAAATATTCATAATTTTGACTTTGGCAAGAGAGCTAACTCATTGTTCTGAAATGTTCTGCATCCTCCAAATTTGATTGATTTATGCATCTGTCAATATATTTTGGGCTGGTTTATGTAAAACTTAAAACCACCTTAATTTTAGGCATCTTATAAACATCAACAGTAACTCTCCAGCCGTATGATGAAAGGGTTAAAGATTCATTTTGTGCCCTTTGATTAGTTTTCCTTGTGTGGTTTATTGGCCACAATGTCCTAGTGGATACAGAAAGGGCATTGCTAAAGGAGACCAATTTGGCATTTCCATGAAATCTTTTTGAGAGAGACTTGGCAATCTAAATTCTCAGAAATTGAAGAGTTCCCTCAGGCTAAGAAGGTCTTCTTTGAAAATATATAATAGTAAGATGACTATACAGAGCGCACTTCCAGAAGTGCCTCAACGCTATTTGTTAAACACACACTGGGATTAATCTTTTATTCTGACCCTGTGATTTTTTTTTACCAAATTCAAAGCAAACTCCGTACCATAGTGTCTTACTGCTAAACGATAATGTTTTGAACATCTTGAAACAATGAAAGATATCAACATCAGACACCCGGGGGAATGGAAAAGCTACATCTCAGAAGTCAGTTTTTCCTCAAGAATGAGAATGATTTCTGCCACTATTCATTTTTTAATGATGATTTCAATCTGCTGGTACAATAATCATCTCCACTTTTTGTCTTAAATTATGTAACAGTAGTAAACTCTGCCTCTGCAGAAACTGCTTGGTGGTAAATGGTAAGTCGTTACTACTATTGTCGCCTTGTCAGTAAACTATCGAGCTAATGGAGGCAATAAAGTTGCCTACATGTTATCAGTTCAAATGACTCATCAGCAGTCTGGAATTTTAATATGAAATATGACCATTTAGATTTTCAATTCAGATTTCTGATGCTTGATTTGTGACTAGTCATTGGTTCATTTGGGATTCCTTAAGAGATGAGTAACATTCTACAAATAACACTTCTAGCCCAATTGTGAGCTTGTTTCAAATGCTTAAACGTGAGCATCAAAAAAAGGGTAATGTAATTCCTTCACCAAGTAGTTGGTTTCATCAGTTAAGGAATATCCCCATCCCCAATGATGGATGAGCTCAGTACATCAGTGCAAAAGATGAGGCTGAAGTATTTGCAACAGTCTTTGTCCAGAAGGGCCGAGTGAATGATCCATCTCGGCCTCCTCTGGAAATCCCCAGGGTCAGATGTCAGTCTGATTCACTCCAAGTGATACCAAAAGGGGCAGCACGGTGGTGCACTTAGTAGCACTGCTGCCTCATGGCACCGAGGTCCTAGGTTCGATCCCGGCTCTGGGTCACTGTCCATGTGGAGTTTGCACATTCTCCCTGTGTTTGGATGGATTTCATCCCCACAACCCAAAGATGTGCAGGCTAGGTGGATTGACCATGCTAAATTGCCTGTTAATTGGAAAAAATAATTGGGTACTCTTAAAAAAAATGTTTAAAGTGATACCAAAAGAATGGTGGAAGGCGCTGGATACTGAAAAAGATATGGGCCCTAACGATATTCCAGCAATAGTACTGAAGACGTGTGCTCCAGAATTTGCACACCTCTAGCAAAGTTGTTCCAGTATGGCTACAACATTGGTATCTATTTGGTGATTTTGAAAATTGCCCGTGGTTGCTGTGTACACAAAGAGCAGGACAAATCCAACTCAGATAATTACAGCCCTATCAGTCTACTCTTATTCATCAATAAAATGATGGTAGAGGTCATCAACAGTGCTGCCAACCTTCTCCTGGTTAGCAATAACTTGATCACTGATGCTCAGTTTGGGTTCAGGCCAGGGTTACTCAGTGCCTGACCTCATTAAAACCTTGGATCAAACATGGATTAAAGAGCTGAACTCCAAAAATGAGGTGTGAGTGACTGCTGTTGACATCAAAGCAGTATTTGACTTAAGTATGGAATGAAGGAACCCTAGTAAAACTGGAGTCAATGGGAATCTGGGGGGAGGGAGAACTCTGCTGGTTGGAGTCGTACTTAGTGCAAAGGAAGATGGTTGTGGTTGAAGGTCAATCATCTCAGTTCCAAGATATCACTGCAGAGGTTCCTCAGGATAGTGTCCTAGGCCCAACCATTTTCAGATGCTTCATCAATAACCTTCCATCAAAACGTCAGAAGTAGGAATGTTCGCAGATGATTGTTCAGCCCATTTGCGACTGCGCAGATACTGAAGCAGCTCATATCCAAAAGCAGCAGAACCTAGACAAGATCCAGGCTTGAGCAGACAAGTGGCAAGTAACATTCATGCCACACAGCTGCTTGGCAATGACCATCTCCAACAAGAAAGAATCTAACCATCACCCCTTGACATTCATTGGTATTGCCATTGCTGAATCCTGCACTATCAACATCCTGGGGCTCAGCATTGACCGTAAACTGAACTGGACTAGCCATATAAATACTGTGGCGACAAAGGCAAGTCAGAGATTCTGAATCTTGCGGTGATTAATTCACCTCCTGACCCCCAAAGCCAGTCCACCATCAACAAGGAAAAGTCATGAGTGTGATGGAATACTCTCCACTTGCCTGGATGTGTGCAGCTCCAACAACCCTGAAGAAGCTCAACGCTATTCTGGACAAAACAGTCCACTTGCTTGCTACCCCATCCAGAAACATTCAATCACTGATGCACAGTAGCAGCCATGTATCCCACCTACAAGATGCACTGCAGGAACTCATCAAGGTTCCATCGACAATATCTTCCAAACCCACAACCACTACCCTCTAGTAGGACAAGCTCAACAGACACAATGGGAACACCATCACCTGGAAGTTCCCCTCCAAACTACACATCATACTGACCTGGAAATATATCGCTATTCCTTGGGTCAAAATCCTGGAACTCTCTCCCTAACAGCACTGTGGGTGGACCTGCACAACATATACTGCAACAGTTTAAGAAGGCAGCTCACCAACACTTCGCAAAAAATTTGGGATCGGCAATAAATGCTGGCCTAGTTAGTGATGCCCACGTACCATGAATGAATTTTTAAAAATGCACTTTGGCAAAACTGTTTTTACTTGGATTGAATTCTAAAGTGGATTTTATAGAGCTAATACTCTGAAAGAAGTCATATAAAAGCAAGAAAAAATAAATAATTGATTTTAATGCATTTGTCCTCATTATTGAAATGAAGTTACCTGAATATCATGGAATGTCCTTTGTAAATAATTTGAATAGTAAGACCATTAGTTAATTTTTAGCTTTAAATGTTCAATGTTCTGAAACCAAACTGCTAGCTTTGTATAATTCTCATCTGAGTCACATGGTCATGGTTTCCAGCCTTATTCTAGGATTTGATTATATATTTAAGACTCCTCATTGCAATACTGAGAGAGTTGTGCATTTTCTGAGAGATTGTCCTTTTAATGAGGCTTTAAAGTCTGTCCCGTCTGTTCAGGTGGGTATAAACATCACTGTAATCTGGCAGCATTTATCCTTCAGTTGAACAACACCACCACCCCCCAAAAATAAATTTCATTCCGCTGAATTCTATTGCCATTTGTGAGTTTGCAAATTGGTTGCTGCCTTTGTCCATAAAACAATAGTGATGACCAGCACGGTAGCACAGTGGTTAGCACTGTTGCTTCACAGCACCGGAGTCCCAGGTTTGGGTCACTGCCTTTCCCTGTGTTTGTGTGGGTTTCCTCCGGGTGCTCCGGTTTCCTCCCACAAGTCCCGAAAGACGTGCCTGTTAGGTAAATTGGAGAATCTGAATTCTCTCTGTGTACCCGAACAGGCGCCGGAACGTGGCGACTAGGAGCTTTTCACAGTAACTTTATTGCAGTGTTAATGTAAGCCTACTTGTGACATGAATAAAGATTATTATTATTATTTCAAAAATAATAAATGTTTGGGAATGTCCTAAAGATGAGTGGTGCAATATAGATGGAAATTATTTATCTTTTAAGTGTTTTCTTGTTATGCACGAGATATAGATGCCATACCTGAAAATGCATACAGAAAATAGGCAGTAGGTTCAACTCTGTAGGTCCCTTTGTATGCAATAGCCAAATCTGTCCAACAATGAAGCAACACTTAAGTACAATGAGAGATGTTACTTTTGTTTCGAGGTTTAGAAAAAAAATCTGAGACCAGTGTACCTGAAGTCTGTCTGTTGGATTACTTTTTCTTCACGATATGGGGATGATAAGCATCAAAGTTTGAGAACTGAACAGAAGTGATTGTGTACTCTAAGGCATAATGTTCTGAGAAGTAATTAAAACATATATTTCTGTGTTGTGGTAATGCGTTGTTTAAATTAGTGTTTTATCACCTTTATGCACTGAATTAATATGATTATATAGTGATGAGCTTGATTCCAGTTGCATTCTGAAGCTTTACAAAGCGGTTTTGGTCATATAAATCTGATTTGTTCCAGATAGCCTTTTGTATACAGAATAATATAGTCCTCTCTCCTCTCAAATGTCAAGAGCACTTGGTTTAGAACACTTGGCAGAAGATTTTGTCCTTGAATACGTTAATTATTTATTTGAAGTGAGTTTCCTCCAAGTTTTAAAGAATGGTCGTGTTGGGTAAGGCGGTGAGGGAGAATGTTCTAATGCACTTGGCAAAAATCCCAAATTGTCCAAAGCCACAGCCCACGCTAAAAACGTTTTCGTTTATCATCTGAGTGAGGTTCCCCCTGCTACTATATGTACCCCGGCCGGCCGGCCACGACTGAAGGATGGAAATACAAAGAGGCGAAGACAAGTTCCTGCGTAGATCGCGTCGAGTGCAGGGTTTCCTTGTCCCACTGGTGAGAGATTCAGGGCGCGTCACTTTCAATGTAAGGAATGTCACTGTATCGACTCTCGATTTCCAGCCACTGTTTCACCGCGCTATTGACGATGTCCTCGGAGAGGCGCTGTGCGTAATCCAGGAGCGCAGCGTTCACCAGCACCGCGTCCTCGCCTGCCTCCACTGAACTGGGTTCGACCATCACAGTCTCAGCCCCATCGCACTGTTTACAGTCCTTTCGCTCCGCGGGGTTGACATTCTGCACCGCGTACTTGTGTTTTGACTTAAAACAGCCCATAATGCAATCAACATCAAGCGAAGTGTGGAGAATTCCTCGCCAGTGTGTCTTGTTTTCCTTGTTGCCCCGCCACCTCCACCCCAGTACCTCAGTTAGTCTTCAGCACTCGCTCTCCGTTTCTGTCCAGTGGAAGCTTTGCCTGTCCTGTTTACAGCAATGCAGATATTTGAAAATTCTGATCTACCATATGCTTCTATCTTCCTGTGAAATCCCCCTAGTTAATTGCCATGATGACCAGTCAATGGGCCATTTCATCTGTGAGGGGGAAAAACACGCGAACAAATATATTAATCCGCAATATAAATATATATATTTTTATGTATGAAGCATAATTGCAATGTAATTGCCGCACCAACCCAGTAACATCGTGTACACCCGCCAGAATCTACCAAGACAGCTTCCGAATAACCCATCCTTGCAAAATATCCAAGCTTTGAGGGCGGCAATTCAATTAATATTGACAGGATGTTAGTGGTATTACTTTATAACAGCGATGTGCTCACGTCAACACAGGCTCGAAAAAGCGAACTGGGGCATAGGGAATCTTCTCAGAATTCACGAACACGATTGATGTCAAAGTAAACAGTCATCACTCACCCTGCAAACTGCAACGGACGATTTATGACGGCAGCCCTAATTGCAAAGGTTATCGCTTGACATTAATCTTCAGGGGCGCTGTAAGTGCCCCATTTTCCTCACACCGCTCATGATTTATGTTGGGAGTGTGCCGAATGTAGTTTCCCACTCCGCCAACACCCACCACCCCCACTGTCAGAGGCGGCGGTACTTTCTGCTGCCAGACGTATCGATATTTTGCCCAGACAAAAATCTTCAAACTCCCTGTCGCGGGAGCTTTTCACACACCCTGAAGCTGTCCGACTGTCCGTCCGCCCCTGAAAACACAACCCAGACCCTTCACTATTTGCCCGCCAACATTATCTGCCAGTTGACTTGCAGCCCTGAGCTGCGGATTTCTGAAGATTACTGACAGAAATGAAACTGCTAATGTTTGTTATGTCCACTTGGTTTTTCGGTTGTTGTCTGGGAGCGTTTCCTATTCGGAACACAAAACATATCCGCAGTCTCCAATGCTAGGAAATGGTTCTGCACGGATTTAAATTCTGATTTCGGCTTCTCCGTTTACCTGCGAAGTGTTACATTTCCCCCCCTTTTGGAAAAAAATAAGCAAACATAGGTATGTGCTCTTAAAAAAACCTGTTTGTGGCGTGCAGCTAGAGAGCGCCGTCTCCTGGCCGCCACTTCTAACAGGCAGATGACCCACTCGGTATTTTTCATTCATTCATAGTATTTTTGTCATCACAAGCAAGGCCAGCATTTATTGCCCATTGCTAGTTGCCCTTGAGAAGGTCTGGTGAGTGGCCTTCTTGAACCGCTGCTGTCCAAGTAGTGTAGGTGCATCGTCAGCGCTGTCAGGCAGCGTTCCAGGATTTTGACCCATTGATTTCCAAATCATGATGGGGGTGAAAACCTGCAAGAGGTGGTTTTGTTCCCAATCCCCAACCGCCTTGTCTTTTTCGTGATAAAGGTTGTGGGGTTGGGAAATGCTGTCAATGAAGCCAAAGTGAGTTGTTGCATTGCATTTTGTAAATGCTGAAGTTGTGTGTCCTCGGTGGAGGGAGTGTGAATGTTAAAGGCAGTGGATTGGATGCTGAACAAAGGGATTGCTTTGTCCTGAATGGGCTGTCAAACTTATTGCTGGAGCTGCACTCTTCAAAGCAAGTGGGAATGTTTCATCACACTCCTGACATGTGCCTTGTAGACGGTCAAAAAAAGGCTTTGAGGAGTCAGGAAATCAATCACTTAGCTCAGAATACTCACCATTGCCTTGTTTTTGTAGCCACAGTATTAATTCAGCTATTTAGTTACATTTCTGGTTAATGATGACTCCCGGGATATTGATGGTGAAGAAAATTGACAATGCTAATGTAATTAAATAACAGGAGAAGTTGATTAAGATCTCTTTTGTTGGGGATGTTCATTGCCTGACACTTTCTTGGCATGGATATTACTGACACTTATTCAGGTCTTGCTGCATGTGAGGAAACAGATTGCTTCCTTACATGAGGAGTTGAAAATGAAACTGAACACTCTTCAATCATCTGTGATCTCATGATGGAAGGCAATTGATGGAGGAGGAGTTGGTTGAGCCTAGGACACTAGCCTAAAGAGCCTGGAGAACATAGCTGGGCGATTTTTCATTTTGTCAAATAGATGCCAGTGTTGTAGCTGTATTGGAACAGCTTGGCCAGAGGCCAGTTCTGGGGTGATGTCAGCCAGATTGCTATATTGGTGCACTCAGCTGTTTGTTGATACTACATAGTGTTAATCAAATTGACTAAAGACTGGCATCTGTAATGGTGGGGTCCTCATGGGAAGGCTCTGATGGATCATCCACTAAAAAATCTGGTCGATTATTGTGAACATGTCAGCTTTGTCTTTTGCCCTCATTTGTTGAGAATGGGGATGTTCATGATGCCTCCTCCTCACATTTGTTGTGCGATTGTCCACTATCAATAATGATTGAATGTGGCAGGACTGCAGAGCTTTCATCTGATGTGATGGTTTGGGGATCAATTAACTCTGTCTATAGCAGGTTGCTTCCACTATTTAGATGCATGTAGTCCTTTGCTGTACCTTCACCAAGTTGGCAGCTCATTTTTAATTATGGCTGGTGTTACTCCTGGCATGCTCTTCGACACACCTCATTGAACCAAAATTGGTTGTCTGGCTTCATGGTAATAGTAGAGCGAGGTATATTTTGGACCATGCCATTGCAAATTTTGGTAAATTGCAATTCGACTGCTACTGATACCCACAGCACCCAGTTTTGAGTGCTAGATCTAGTCCTTCCAACTTAGTGCGGTGATAGTCCCATATATGATGCAGCACGTCCTCTGTATTAAATGGCTACTTAATCTCCAAAATGATTGTGCAGTTGACATTCTTGCAGCAGCTCTGCAACAGATGGTGAAGGTGAGGTCAAGTAGGTTCTTTCCTCATTTCAGTTGTCTCATATGTCCAGTATGGTTAAATCCTTCAGGACCTGGTCATCTCAGTCTGTGGAGATTCTACCAATCCACTCTTGATGAATTCATACATCTAAATTACATCCCATGTCCTAGATGCTCTCAATTCCATTTCCACTCTTGGTGATGAATTCATCCATTTAAATTACATCCTGTGTCCTAGATGTTCTCAATTCTGTTTCCAAGCAGTGTTCAAAATGGAGCAGTAATGATGTATCAGCTGAGGGAGAATGGTAGGTAATAAACCCACAAAGCAGGATGAAAGAAGTACATTATCCCCCACTTGGAATTGGAATAGTGTATCTACTACTGAAATCTTTATCTGTGGATATGTTATTTCCAACTCAACTATTCCAATTTTCTGCCATCTTCCACTACCCAAAATGTGAACTCATCCAAAACTCTGCTGCCCATATTCTAACCCCAGTTCAATAATTCTGTGCTCACTGACCTATATTGGCACTTGAATCATCAAGGTCTCAACTTTAAAAATTTCTCTGTTCCTCAAATTTTTGCATCATGTCCATCCTTGTCTTTCCTTCACTCCAGTTTTGGTGGCTGTGTCTCCAGCTGTCTACATACTAACCTCTAGAATTCCCTCGATAAATGTGTCCTCCACTGCACCTTACTCTCCCCCTTTAAGATGTCCCTTAAAACCAATCTCTTTGACCATTTTTTTAGGCAGCTGTCCTTTTCTCCCCCGGGTCCACCCTGTGTAGCTCCTTGTAGTAATCCTGAAACACTTTGTTTATCTTCCCTGGCTCCGACACCACATCTCCTGCCCCAGTCCATATCCTCAATATTTCCCTGGATGCAGCCTGCCTCTGTAGTTGATGTGCTGACATTCGACTCACCTTCTGGGGCAGCAGGGTAGCATGGTGGTTAGCATAAATGCTTCACAGCTCCAGGGTCCCAGGTTCGATTCCCGGCTGGGTCACTGTCTGTGTGGAGTCTGCACGTCCTCCCCCTGTGTGCGTGGGTTTCCTCCGGGTGCTCCGGTTTCCTCCCACAGTCCAAAGATGTGCGGGTTAGGTGGATTGGCCATGCTAAATTGCCCGTAGTGTCCTAATAAAAGTAAGGTTAAGGGGGGATTGTTGGGTTACGGGTATAGGGTGGATGAGTAGGGTGATCATTGTTCGGCACAACATTGAGGGCCGAAGGGCCTGTTCTGTGCTGTACTGTTCTATGTTCTATGTTCTCCCTGTATTCGTACTGCACCCCCTTGCCCTACACAGCAGTCCTACCATGCTCCCCATCATAAATTGCCCCTGTAATATTTTCCTCCTCGCCAATCCCTCCGTGGTGGGCGCCCTCGAGTACTCCCTATCTACCTCCACTATCTCGTCCATTAACTATTCATATTCCTCCCTCCTTTTCCTATCTGCATGTGCCTTGAACGAGATAATCTCCCCTTGGACCACTGCTTTAAGCGTTTCCCAAAATGTGGCCTTCGACACCTCCCCGTTTTGGTTCAATTCTACATAATCTTTAATTACAGCCCGTACTTTGTCACGAAACCCTCTATCTGCCAACAACCCCAAATCGAGCCTCCACCCTGGCCTCTGCTCCCATCCCAACCTAAGCCGAATCTCCAGCATGGTCCGGGATTACAATCGTACTCTGCCCCCTTCACCTCAACCGAAATCTCCCGGCTCACCACATAAAAGTTAATTCTGGAATACACATCTGGATAAAAAAAGGAATACTCCCTTCCCCCTGGGATTCTTGAAGCGCCACAGATCCACTGTACCCATCTTTTCCATAAACATACCTAGCTCCTTTGCCATTCGTATTGTACCCATCGATCTGGGGCTAGATCTATCTACCTTTGGCTCTGGGACACAATTAAAATCTCCTCCCATAATCAACTGATGTGTGGCCAAGTCCAGGATTGCTACCTGTAACCCCTCATAAAACCTCTCCCGTCCCAATTTGGTGCATACACATTCACCAACACCACCGGCATCCCTTCTAATACCCCACTCACAATCACATATCTCCCACCCTGGTCCCTCACTTCCTTCGCGCTCACAAACCCCGTTTTCTTACTTAAACAAATTGCCACCCCCCGCGACTTTGAATCAAACCCTGAGTGGAAAACCTGATACACTCTCCCCTTCCTTAGCCTAACCTGGTCCTTAGGCGGAGGTGCGTCTCCTGCAGAAAGACCACCTCCGCTTTTAAACTCCTTCGGACACAAATTCTCTTCGCCAGTCCATTGAGCCCTTGCAAATTCCATGTTATCAGCCGTACTAGGGGCTTGCGCCTCCATTCCCCTCTACCGTCTGCCATCCTCATCTTTCAGCTCTACCCCCGCTAATTTTACCCTGTGCCTGGCTCATCCAAGATGGCCCCTTTCTCCGTCGCTGACCATGTTTCTGCTCCAACCTCGCCTCGTTGCATCACCTTCCCTTCCCCATCTATTTTCCTGCTCCTCCACCTTTGCTCCCAAAGTCTTGCAAAGGCCTAGTAAGAGCCCCACCTCTGCCTCCAATGCCACCACCCGATCGTTGTAGTCTAACATCACCCTCCCAATCTCTCAGCTCTGCAACCCCCTATGCCTCAAGCATTTCTCCGCCCTCTCCATCAATCCCTTCAGGGGTGTCACAGTCCCTTCAATGGTCTTTGAGTGATCCTCCTGCAGCTCCTTCCTCTGCTGGTGGAATTCTTCCTTGATGAAGGCCATCAACTGTTCCATCTGGGGTTTTGCTACTTGCGCTGACCATTCCCCCTCCGCCATTTCTCCACTAGCTGCTGCGCCACAGGTTCTTTCCAACTTCTTGGCCAAGTCCTTCACTTTTTTCTGTTGGGTTTGATAATCAGCTGACATACCACTCCCGGGGGTGGGGGGGTGGGACCTTCTCCTCCGTCCTTCAGTTACACTTTTCCATCCAAGTTGCACCCAATTTCGGATAAAAAGAGCTCTTTTCTATGCCTGCAAGCAGGAGCTGCCCTGTGTGTGACCACTCACACCGTGGCTGCCACCGGAATTCTGGCTCTAACAAACATAACCATCTTACTTTGTTCTAGGGATCACTCCAACCGGTGTATTGCTTTCCCTCGATTTTGGTTGACTTCAATTTTTCTCGGGCTCCATGATTCCACAATTGGTCAAATGGTGTCTTAATGCCAAGGTCAGTCAATCACTCTCATCTCAACTCTTGAATTGATTGTTTCATTTATGTTTGAACCACGGCTGTAACATGTCTGGAGTTGAGTGGCACTGGCAGAACTAAACTGTGCATCAGGGAGCAATTTATCACTGCGTAAATGCTGCTTGATAACAGTCCTTAACACCTTCTGTCACTTTTCTGATATGATACATGAAAACCTCAGTAGCACAGTGGCTCAGGAAAGAATTGGCATGCAAACTTATTTTTTTCATTGTGTTCATGACATCAGAATGTGCTATAGCCTAATTGTCAGATCCAGTAATGCTTTTGGTTGTGTGAAACTGCCCTCATTAAAAAGGTGTTGTGTAATTTTCTGGAGCTGTTGGAGTGTTGTAAGGCCTGAGTCAACAGATTATGAGGGTCAAGTCAATTACTTGACTTTGTTTTCACTATTCATCACTGCTGGAAGAACAACATTGCAAGGTGCAGGATGGAGCTGCCCTTTGGGATATTTATTATGTAGAGGAAGTGGAAGGAAAGAGCAATTCTGGATCCATTGGCATTGTGACAACACTATGGCAGGGGGGTGCAGATCCAAGCTATCAGCTGAGCGAGTTTGTAGAACAAGGTTGGCATTTCCAGATGCCTCAGAAGAACAAGTCTTCTGGAGGACCTGTTTTACTGGATAGTTTTATGGGAACTACACCCAGTGCTGGAATAGGACCTGATGCTGCAGTTTGGAGACTCCAGGGCCTTCAAAAATAAGAACTGCGCTCTATTGGCTCCTTTCAGAGTGTTGCATCCATCATGTCACTGATATCAAGACAAATAGATAGGAGAAACTGTTTCCTTCAACAGAAGGATCTAGAACCAGAGGATACTGATTTAAGGTGATTTGCAAAATAATTAAAGGCAACATGAGAAAAAACATTTTTATGCAGGGAGTGGTTAGGATCTGGAATGCACTGCCTGAGAGTGTGGGCAAGGCAGTTTCACTACAGGCCTTCAAAAGAGAATTGGATAATTATCTGAGGACAAAAGATTTACAGGACTTTGTGAAAATGGTGAGTAAATTAGGTGAGTTGCTCTTGCAGAGACCTGGCCTGGATATTTCAGGCTGAATGCTACTATAGCCATTCTGTGATTTTATGAAATTGCATACATAGTTTGCTTTCATGGCTGCCAAGAAGCAACACCACATAGCCGCCTACAAGGCCTCCCACTCCAAACATAATTAGAGAGAGGCAGGAAGGAGCTGGAATCTCTACCCTGCACCCTCCTGCCCTTTCACACAATCCCCCACCACCTCCTTCTGCCCAGTATGTAATCAATATATCGAGATTGTTTGAGGGTAAATCAATATCGGATATGTGGGAGTCTTTCAAGCGACAGTTGATTAGGATTCAGGAAGGTCATGTCTCTGAGAGAACAAAGGATGAGTATGCAAAGTTTAGGAAGCCTTAGATAACGAGGGATATTGTGAACCTTGTCAAATAGAAAAAGGAGACTTTTGTACGGTCCAGAAGGGTGGGAACAGTCGAGACCCTTAAGTAGTATAAAGGAAGCTGGAAGGTACTTAAGCCGTGAATTAGGAGGGCTAGGAGGGGGTCATGAAAAGTCCTTGGCAAATAGGATTAAGGTGAATCCCAAAGCTTTTGATTCATATGTAAAAAGCAACAGGGTGGCCAGGGAAAGGATTGGACCGCTTAAGGACAGTGGGGGGAATCTATGTGTTGAGCCAGAGGAAATGGGCAAAGTACTAAATTAGTACTTTGCATCAGTATTCACCAAAGAAAAGGACTTTGTGGAAGATGATTCTTGGGTAGGGTGTGTGGACAGTCTGGGTCATGTTGACCTCAAAAAGGAGAAGGTACTGGGTGTTTTAAAAGACATTAAGGTAGATAAGTCTCCTGAGCCATATGGGAGTTAGCCCAGGATACTGAAGGAAGCAAGGGAGGAAATTGCTGGGACCTTAACTGACATCTTTGTATCCTCATTGGATACAGTTGAGATCCCAGAGGTCTGGGGAATAGCTAATGCGGTACTGCTGGTTAAGAAAGGTAGCAGAGATAATCCCGGAAACTATATGCCGGTGAGCCCCACGTCGGTAGTAGGTAAATTATTGGAACGAATTCTCAGGCCCAGGATTTATACCCATTTGGAAACTAATGGACTCGGTAGCAATAGACAGCATGGTTTTGTGAAGGGGAGGTTATGCCTCATTAGCTTGATCAAGTTTTTAAGGCGATGACAAAGATGATTGATATGGGGAGGGCAGTAGATGTTGTTTACATAGAATTTACAGTGCAGAGGAAGCCATTCGGCCCATCAAGTCTACACCGGCTCTTGGAAAGAGCACCCCACCTAAGCCCACATATCTCCGTAATCCAGTAACCCCACCTAACCTATGGGTAATTTAGCAGGTCGAATCCACCTAACATGCACATCTTTGGACTATGGGAGGAAACTGGAGCACTCAGAGGAAACCTACGCAGACATGGGGAGAATGTGCAGACTCCACACAGACAGCGACCCAAGCCGGGAGTCGAACCTGGGATGCTGGAATAGGACCTGATGCTGCAGTTTGGAGACTCCAGGGCCTTCAAAAATAAGAACTGCTCTCCATTGGATCTTTTCAGAGTGTTGCATCCATCATGTCACTGGTATCAAGACAAATAGATAGGGAGAAACTGTTCCCTTCAACAGAAGGATCTAGAACCAGAGGATACCGATTTAAGGTAAGAGGAAACCCACACAGACATGGGGAGAATGTGCAGATTCCACACAGACAGCGACCCAAGCCGGGAATCAAACCTGGGACCCTGGCGCTGTGAAGCAACTGTTCTAACCACTGTGCTACCATGCCGCCCCAACATGGACTTCAGTAAATTCTTTGACAAGGTGCCTCATGGCAGACTGGTACAAAAGGTGAAATCACACGGGATCAGAGATGAGGTTGCAAGATGTATACAGAACTGACTCGTTCACACAATTCTGGTCGCCACACTACCAGTAGGATGTGGAGGCTTTGGAGAGGATGCAGAGGAGGGTTACCAGGTTGTTGCCTGGTCTGGAAGGTTTTAGCTTTGGGAGAGGCTGAATAGACTCAGATTGTTTTCATTAGAATAACGGAGGTTGAGGGGCGACCTGATAAAGGTCTACAAGATTATGAGGGGCATGGATAGAGTGGGTGGGCAGCATCTCTTCCACAGGGTGGAGGGGTCCGTCACCAGGGGGCATAGGTTTAAGGTTCATGTGCACAGTTTAGAGGAGGTGTGCGAGGCAGGTTTTTTACACAGAGGGTGGTGAGTGTCTGGAATGCATTGCCAGTTGAGGTTGTGGAAGTAGATACATTAATGGCATTCAAAAGGCATCTCGACAAATACATGGATAGGATGAGTATAGAGGGCTACGGCACAATGAAGTGCTGAGGGTTTTGGCCAAGGGTAGTGTCATGACCGGTACAGGCTTGGAGGGCCAAAGGGCCTGTTCCTGTGCTGTATTGTTCTTTGTTCTTTGCGATCATGCGGGTAAATGCCTGGCACTCTCGCCTGGAGTTTCTGCTCGATTGCACTGTTTTTTTCCATAAAATTCACTCACAGTTGGGGTAACTGGAGCAAGAAAATCGTAGAATTTTAACTGCAAATTACATTCAAGGCAGATAGAGTTTCTGCATTTATTAGTTTATGAGCATCACACATTAGAAGTAGACTCCAACAACAAAACTGGCTAATCACTGCATGAAGTTCTGCTAATTGCTCTCATTTGAGGCATTTAAGGAGGCTCTAAACATTAAATTGTACCTTTTGACGTAAGGACACCAACAAGTATGATTTGAAAAGTTTTGAATGCTTTTTAAAAGTTACTAAGGAACTGATTTGAAATCAGTTAATCACAGTGGTGGATGGGCAAAAACTTTAAACCAATTAATATGGGAGTGGGATCTACAAAAAATATGAGCTGTCTAAATGCAAACAAAACAGGGAAGTAGAATTTAGGAAGAATAAAGTAAGGGAGGACATTGATGCCGTATCTAGATCTCTGGATTAGAAGTCTAAAGAAATGGTTAAACATGAAATGAGACAAAATCTTATTAAAATAAGTTTAAATCTCTGTGCAGCAATGTCCATAACAAAATAAGGAACCTGGAGCAAATCATATATTGGGAAGAACCAGACATAGTAGGGATTACTGGGACATGGCTACAGAGAAATCAGGAGTGGGAATGAAACATTATAGCATATAACCTATTTATAAAGGATAGAGAGAAGAAAAGGGGAGGTAGAGTAACTTTACTTATTAGGGATAGCATAATGGCAATAGGAGAAAAAGGAAGCAAGTAAAAAATAAAATCAATTTGGATAAAGATAAAAAGTAATAAAGGATCAATCACACTAATATGATCACCTAATAGTGGAAGGAGGTAGAGGGAGTACTATACAGGCAAATTGGGGATCTGAGTAAAAATCATTAAATAATCACGAGGGATTTCAGCTACCCTGATATTAATTAAACAGTAACGAGGAAGGTAAAGGGGATAAGTGAATGAAGTTCCTGTAATGTATCGCCCCGGCAAGCTCAACGAGCCCCCAGACGCCCTATCCCGAGGTACATGTGCCAGCGCACAAGTAGACCGACTCCGGGCCCTGCACGACAGCCTTTGTCACCCGGGAGTCACACGGTTGTACCATTTTATAAAGGCCCGCAATTTGCAGACAATCTAGGTACCTGCGATCGCCAACGGTTCCCTCGTATAAGTCGACAAATGTGCTTCTGTGTCTCGTACCTCCAACTGCTGGACTCCAGACCGGGTGAGGTCAAACGTGCATCACCATGGAAACGACAGCCCCACCATCCAGTTCCATCAGAATTGAGAAACCATTCACCTGGATAGTGACACAAATTGCCGCCACTCTCGGTGCTGTGATGCAGTGCAAGTGTTGGCAGTCACCAACATACTTGTCTACGAAATGTGTCCTATCCTGGGGATGGCCATACCTGGTGGGGCGGAGGGTAGGTGTGCTTCCTTTCTGATGCCTCTCTGTCCAGTTGTTCTGGTCACTAGCGTGTCAACCCCTCTGATTTGGGTCCTCCGAATTGGGCACCATGATCGCCAATCCTCTGGGGCATGACGAAGGTGGTCAGGGTCTTGGGATGTGCATCCCCAATGGCAAGAGTTGCAAATTTCAGTCCGGAGAGGCTGCCTTCTATGCTCCATTGTGAGCCCTGGGCTGAGGACTGCCATCCTTTCCAGTTCTTGCATACCTTGATCATAGATTATAGAATTTACAGTACAGAAGAAGGTCATTTAGCCCATTGCGTCTGTGTCGACCCTGGTTGGCAATCAGTAGCTAGTGGTGACCCTCAGGGATCCGTGTTGGGCCCACAATTGTTCACAATTTACATAGATGATTTGGAGTTGGGGACCAAGGGCAATGTGTCCAAGTTTGCAGATGACACTAAGATGAGTGGTAAAGCGGAAAGTGCAGAGGATACTGGAAGTCTGCAGAGGGATTTGGATAGGTTAAGTGAATGGGCTAGGGTCTGGCAGATGGAATACAATGTTGACAAATGTGAGGTTATCCATTTTGGTAGGAATAACAGCAAACGGGATTATTATTTAAACGATAAAATATTAAAGCATGCCGCTGTTCAGAGAGACTTGGGTGTGCTAGTGCATGAGTCACAGAAGGTTAGTTTACAAGTGCAACAGGTGATTAAGAAGGCAAATGGAATTTTGTCCTTCATTGCTAGAGGGATGGAGTTTAAGACTAGGGAGGTTATGTTGCAATTGTATAAGGTGTTAGTGAGGCCACACCTGGAGTATTGTGTTCAGTTTTGGTCTCCTTACTTGAGAAAGGACGTACTGGCGCTGGAGGGTGTGCAGAGGAGATTCACTAGGTTAATCCCAGAGCTGAAGGGGTTGGATTATGAGGAGAGGTTGAGTAGACTGGGACCGGACTCATTGGAATTTAGAAGGATGAGGGGGAATCTTATAGAAACATTTAAAATTATGAAGGGAATAGATAGGATAGATGCGAGCAGGTTGTTTCCACTGGCGGGTGACAGCAGAACTAGGGGACATAGCCTCAAAATAAGGGGAAGTAGATTTAGGACTGAGTTTAGGAGGAACTTCTTCACCCAAAGGGTTGTGAATCTATGGAATTCCTTGCCCAGTGAAGCAGTTGAGGCTCCTTCATTACATGTTTTTAAGGTAAAGATAAATAGTTTTTTGAAGAATAAAGGGATTAAGGGTTATGGTGTTCGGGCCGGAAAGTGGAGCTGAGTCCACAAAAGATCAGCCATGATCTAATTGAATGGAGGAGCAGGCTCGAGGGGCCAGGTGGCCTACTCCTGCTCCTAGTTCTTATGTTCTTATGTTCTTACAAAGAGCACCCTACTCAAGCCCACGTATCTACCCTATCCCTGTAACCCCCACTTACCTTTTTGCACACTAAGGGCAATTTAACATGACCAGTCCACCTAACCCGCACATCTTTGGACTGTGGGAGGAAACCGGAGCACCCGGAGGAAATCCACACAGACACGGGGAGAACGTGCAGACTCCACACAGACAGTGACCCTGCCGGGAATCGAACCTGGGACCCTGGAGCTGTGAAGCAACTGTGCTAACCACTATGCTACCGTGCTTGCTCTGCACTTTCCCCTGACAAAGCTCTTTTGGCTGCTTTTTGAAAATATAGGTGGGTCTTGGCCAACAGCTTCCTTTGGGTTGCCGCGACCTGGATGCCGCAAACCAACCTGTCCCTAAGTGTCTCGGATAATGCTGTTCCAAAGTCGTGCAAAATGCGGCACGTTTTTTCAGGCGGGTCAGAAAATCGGTCACTAATTGCCCTTGACTTTGGGTGGCGATATGAAAGCGAAAATGATCCTCCCCATGTTTGCGTGGGTTTCGCCCCGACAACCCAAAAAGATGTGGATTGGCCACGCTAAATTGTCCCTTAATTTAATAAAATTAATTGGGTACTCTAAATTTAAGAAACAAATGGTTACATATGAAAGCGAAAATGTCTAATATAATGTGTGGTTTTGGATTAAAATGTTCATCCACCAATGTGACCAGCTCTACAAACGACCGTGTAACAGGTGCATCTGGGTAGGTTAAGCTGTAGGTGGTGGGCCCTCAAATCATGAGGTGGTAATCATCTGCCTCTTCTAATGAGAGCATTCAAATGGAAAAAAATACTGCATCCGCTCGATGTACTGGTTCCAATCAACCACATCAGAGTCAATTAGGTCGGGGTTTTTATGTCCACAGAGCTTCCCAGTTAAGGGTTTTGTCCCGCTCCTCATTGGGAAGATTGTGTTTAGGTGAGGACACAGGGAAACTAATGGACCAGATGCCATGACCTCCGTGCGGGTTATAACACCTGGGCCAGGATTCTCCCCTACCCGGCTGGGCGGGGGGTCCCGGCAGGACGGAGTGGCGTGAACCACTCCGGCGTCGGGCCTCCCCGAAAGGTGCGGAATTCTCCGCACCTTTAGGGGCTAGGCCCGCGCCGGAGTGGCTTCCGCTTTGCCGGCCAGCGTGAATGACCTTTCGGGGCCGAAATCCCTTTGCCGGCTGGCGGAAGTCCACGCATGCGCCGGTGCATCGGCGGCGCATGTGCAGCGGAGGGAGTTCTCTTCCGCCCCCGCCATGGTGAAGGCCATGGCGGGGCGGAAGAAAAAGAGTGCCCCCACGGTGGCCTGGCCCGCGATCGGGGGCCACCGATCGGCGGGCGGGCCTATGCCGTGGGGGCACTCTACTCCGTCCCGCTGGGACCCCCTGCCCCGCCAGGTAGGGGCGAATCCCAGCCCAGGTGTTATAACCCGCACGGATGTCACGGCATCTGGTCCATTAGTTTCCCTGTGGCCTCACCTGAACACGATCTTGCCAATGAGATGGCACCCCCCGGGGCTAGATTGCCCCGCGCACCCCCAGGACCGGCGCCCGTCCGCGCCGCCAATCCTGCCGGCACCAGACATTCTTTGATTCCCGCCGGCGAGAAAGGCCTGTCAGCGGAGGGACTTCAGCCCATCGCGGGCCGGAGAATCGCCGCGGGGGGCCCGCCGACCGGTGCGGCGCGATTCCCGCCCCCGCCGATTCCCGAGTGTCGGAGAATTCAGGCCACGGCGGGGGCGGGATTGACGCCGGCCCCGGGCAATTCTCCGACCCCCCGGGGGGGTGTCGGAGAATTCCGCCCCTGATCTCAACTGGTCTTGTATACTTTTAAATAGAATACCAGTACAACACCAGTGCCTTCTTCCAGACCCTTCCATCAGGCAGAAGGTACAGAAGTCTGAAGACCCGCACATCTAGACATAGGAACAGCTTCTTCCCAAAGCTACAAGACTCCTCAACGACTCCCCCTCAGACTGATCTGTTCCCTGTAGGAACACTATTCACGCGCCCTATGCTGCTCGTGCTCATGTATTTGCTTTGTTCTGCACTGTAACTAATCACTGTCGATATACCATTTGTCAATGTACTCTGTTGATTATTCTTTTTGTCTTCTATGTACATACTGTGTACGTCCCTTCGGCCGCAGAAAAATACTTTTCACTGTAATTGGTACATGTGACAATAAATCAAATCAAATAGGGAAATAAGAATCCCTGGAAATTCTAGCCAACCACAGGCACAACTAAAATGGATTATCGGTTCATGACCTTCATGAGTGATGCAAGGCTCCTCTGTTCTAATTCTTGAAGCAGCTATTTAATGGCATTATCATTAAATCTCGTATGCAACCATTCCTCTTTACTGGTATGTTGATTGATTACCTAATAATTGTTCTCCTGTTGCTATGAAATTCTGCTACTTTAAAGGTCATGTTCCGACAAAAAGATATTTCTCAGAAGCACGCCAAGGTATTTGTAGACTTCCATTCAGATTATCTGGAATTAACAGAATTATTTCCTTATATTACAACAGTGACTTCACTTCAAAGAAACTTTGATGTTAAGACACACTTTGGGACATGGAAGAAGCGATATAAATACATTTTTGATGGAGGACCATGGACATCTGAATTCACAACATCCCCTGATACTTCCTTTTCTTGCACTTCCAGTTCCACCTCTCTGAAGCTGCTCCATTCTTCCATTCCAGTGCTTCCCTCGTTCTGTATACACAGTGCCACAAGTGGGCTGTCTGCCAAATCTCAGAATTGTGATTCGGAGCTCGTTGAAATAACTGCTCCTTTAGAAATTAGGCTGCAGTCTTGCATGCCATGGCCTTCATGACCTTCCTTCAATGGTAGAGTGGGGCAAGGCTCTTCTGTTCTAATTCTTCAAGCAGCTATTCAATGGCATTATCATTAAATCTCGCAACCACCCCTCTTTTCTGGTATGCTGATTGATTACCTTATATTTGTTCTCCTGTTGCTATGAAATTCTGCTACTTTAAAGATTATGTTCTGACAAAAGGATATTTCTCAGAAGCACATCAAGGTATTTGTAGACTTTCACACTGATCACACAGTACCAAGATCCTCTGTTTCCTTCACAGGCTCCCGAAAATGTCAAGATACTCCAGCCCATTTAAGCAGCCATGAGCCTTTAATGCGAGTCACAGCACTTTTTGCTGTACCTTCATGACTGTGCCTAATCGAGCCTGCCTTGCTGACACCCACAACATACAAATTAGCCCTAAGCAGAAACTGGAGTACAGAAAAGTAACGTCAGCTGCGCCGCTATTCTATTGTGCAACCCATGCATAACGACATTGCCATTCTAATTAGTGCTTTAGTCCACCACCGTTGTGGTTTTTAGTACTGGCAAGTAGCTAAGTCGAAAAGAAAACATTTACTGTGAGCACTATATCACAAACAATTACATCAAATCCTTGCATACCTGCCAGGTTTCGTGAGGATAAAGCTTTCATGCCTCTTCAAAACTGAATACAACTCCGGTTCCTAAATGTCTCTGCTTGATTTAACTCAACTCATCAACGCACACAAAAGCTCCGTGTGGGCCTCCAATACTCGAGGTGAACTTTGCCCAGAAACCTTGAATGTTATCAGTGTGAAGTCACTGAAGTCCCTTGTTGTGAAACGTTTATGATAAGATTATATTCATCTGAACAACAAGGCGTGTCTTGGAGCTTCCGTGGATCTTATTATGTCCAGCTGTATGTGGTGCTGCTTTTCCAGACATGTTGCTAATGCTTTTTAAAACATTTTTTGCATTCATTTCTGATTTCCAGAAATTGGACAATTTTCACCATAACGTCTGAATGGTTGCATTGTTTAGAATGCATTCATGTTCTAACTTTCACTTCTCACCAACACTGCACTGTATAATATAAATGCATCCCTAATCTAGAGTCAAATTCCCAGCTGACACTGCAGTGAAGCCTAGTAGTGAGACCCCACTTCACTCCTGAGTTTGTTCAAGCCATAACACCCATATCACACAACACTAAAACTGCTCCACACTAACGCTAAGTTTGGAATGTTAATGCAGTTATGGTTCCTCGCGTCACATTTATAGCAGCAATGTTGTATTATAATTCACAGCTCAGCCGTTCAGTAGTAATAGAAGGTATATTTCAGTTTTTAAAACTGAAAATGCAATGTATTACCTAGTCTATTTTTTATTCAGTTGTCTTTTGAAAGTGCTAAAGGAGTAAGTGCACTTACTGAGAGTTTGTTTTGTCTTTTCACTATTACAGGAGAGATTCTTGTAGTTTTCTGCAATTTTTAATTTTGGAGCTATATCATTCCAATTCTGTACGCATAGTGGAAGTCAGATCAAACCTATAACATTTAAACCTCAGTATTCTGAAGATCTGTTATCATGCTACCCTCAACTTCAGTAATCTATGGGTCCAATTTGCCTATTCTAAGACCATCTAATTTCCCCATAAGTTATTTATAACCATTGTAATTATTAGCCGCATCTATTGCTCTACACTTCCTGAAAGTCAGATTTCTAGTAAGCAACCTATCTCCCGCCCTCCGTAGGTGAAAATCGGTGTTACTTTATTTCTTTGCCCCTGGATCCCACTTCCAGCTAGAAGTTTATAAGGACCCATATGTCTTGCATCTTTGTCTAATTACATAAATATTCCAAAAAATCGATTATTATTGCACTATATTCTAGCAATCCTTTTTTTCAGTGGTCTCTTTGATTTTACTTATCTATATGATTTACCCAATTTTCCTTCTGAAAGATTCTTTATCTACTTTAATTGCCAGTCTTTTTGTCTCTAGAGTGTCTACAATATGTATTCAGCAATTTTAAGTTTCATGTCCTATTTGATTGAGCTTACTTTTTTAATTGCTTGGGTTTCAAAGTTGAAAGTAAAATACTGCTGAAGCTGTGTGCTTCCAACCATTCAAGCCATTGTTTGGTGGAATAAGGTGCAGGCTATAGTCAGGATGGTCATCATGCACTCATAGATTTTATATTAAGCTGTGTTGCTATTTCAGATTTCCTGCATCCACAATGGTTTGCTTTTGAACTAAGTTCCCTGGTCTACCTTTCATATATCCTATATTATTTTATGTCTCGTGTTCACCATCCTGTGATAATTTATGCCCCTTAAGCAAGAGATTTCAATGATGTGCAGGTCCATATCAAGCACTCACAATAAACATAAACTCAATTGATCCAGAGCAAAATTCTCCTTATGCTCTGCCTTAATGCAAAACTCAGAAAAAAAATTTGTTTGCAGCAGTATTGAATTTGTCCACAACCGGCACCAAACATCATTAAGACTTGTTTGGATGAAATTACCTAATTAGTCCAACTTGTGCTTATTGAGGCGTGTTTGTCCTGGAGGAATTTAATTCGGTATTCTTTTACATTACTGCCTCTTATCTCAGATCAGGAGCTGCAAATCAAGTTCCAAGGAGGCAGGTAGGTCGCTTGGTTCCTGCCTTGATTTTACTTCAACTGTATAGGAGAGAAGCCCAACAGACTTCCTGGGCTGGATTCATAGAACATAGAACATAGAACAGTACAGCACAGAACAGGCCCTTCGGCCCTCAATGTTGTGTCGAGCCATGATCACCCTACTCAAACCCACGTATCCACCCTATACCCGTAACCCAACAACATCCCCCTTAACCTTACTTTTATTAGGACACTACGGGCAATTTAGCATGGCCAATCCACCTAACCCGCACATCTTTGGACTGTGGGAGGAAACCGGAGCACCCGGAGGAAACCCACGCACACAGGGGGAGGACGTGCAGACTCCACACAGACAGTGACCCAGCCGGGAATCGAACCTGGGACCCTGGAGCTGTGAAGCATTTATGCTAACCACCATGCTACCCTGCTGCCCCAATTCTCTGCAGCCCTGCGCCGAAATCACGTTTGGCGCAGGGGCAGAGAATCCAATTTCATGCCGAAATGGGGCCCGGCACCGTACAGCGATTCTCCGGGACCCGAGAATGGGCGTGTTCACGGAGTACTCCATGCAGCTGGCGGGCCATTGTCAGAGGCCCGCCCAGCGATCCTCCGCTCCCGACCAGCCGAGTTCCTGATGGCGTGGTTCTAACCACCTATTGCCGTTCGGGAAGCTCGCGTGGCGGCTGCAGACTCAGTCCGCGGCCGGGGGGATCGGACACGGGGGGGATGTGGCCTTATAGGTGGCGGGGGACAGATTGGGGCAGTCAGATCTTCAGGCACGCGGCCTATCGGGGGGGGGGGGGCTACATTTTGCAGCTGCCTCCGTGGTTCGAGTCCGCCATGGCGCTCGGAGTGGCCGCTGGAGGCCGCCACCTTGCGCATGCGCGGACTGAAAACTGGAAGTGCGAGGGCCCGTATCCGCAGCTAAAGCTGCATGAATCACTCTGGGTTCATGCTAGCCCCCTGCAGGTGAGTGAATTGGCTGATCTTTTTTATAGGAATCTTCGGAGTGAAACACCGCCGTTTCTATGCCGGTGTGGGGACATAGTCCCATTTTGGGAGAATCCAGCCCCCTGAGTACAAAATAAATCATGTTTGATACCACGCACCTGATGGAGTCAAATTGAGGAGATTTAAAAAAAAATAAATTCAGAGTATCCAAATATTTGTTTTTCCAATTAAGGAGAATTTAGCGAGGCCAATTCACCTACCCTGCGCATCGTTTTGGGTTGTGGGGATGAGACCCATGCAGACACGGGGAGAATGTGCAAACTCTAAATGGACGGTGACTCAGGGGCGGGATCAAACCCGGGTCTTCAGCATCGTAAGGCAACAGTGAAAACTGAGAAGATATGAAACTAACTGAAGGGAGCCTCAGGTTGCTATTTCAGATTTACACAAAATTTATTGTTGATACAAAGCTGAAATTAGTCGCGACATCACTGAATTTGCAATGTATACACACTGTTATTCCTAGATTCATTTAGGACCATGCATCACAGGCAAAACATCCCTGCCTGATTCCATTGCCATTAACATAAGGGTTGAGGGCACAAAAAACTTATTTTCAAAATTAAATTTCACTTGTAATATTTCACATGAGGTTGATTTCACTTTATTGGTCTATACATCATCGTTATTCATTGAGACCAGGTTAGCCAGAGAGCTAAAATTACTAGCATGCCTCATAGTCAGCATGTGTTGAGGGTTTTAGGGAAGTTGGGGACATTTTGCTTATTGTGGAAGGAGCAATGTTGAGTTTTTTGTTCACTCTTCATTGAATGTTCATGTTAGTGCCCAAGGCTGTACTCATTACTCTGCGAGACATGGCTGTGATTGCTATTCCTCCTTTTGATGAATTATAAATGACACTGTCCAAGATCATTCTCAGCAGGATTAATTTAAATGTTAAAAGCAAATTATTACGATGCTGAAATCGAAAAAAACCCATAAAATATTGGACAATCTTAGCAGGTCTGACAGCATCTGTGGAGAGAAAAGGGCTTTGACGAAGAGTCATCCAGACTCGAAACATTAGCTCCCTTTTCTCTCCACAGATGCTGTCAGATCTGCTGAGATTGACCATAATTTAAATGTTACCAGGTGAACTCAAAGCCATCTAAAGATTCTGCCAGGCAACATCCTGAGATGGACCCACATGTGGATAACACTGCCACAACCATTTACGCCCCTAATTTTCTGACCTAGACTGACTTTCCCCACAACTCCCGAAACACAGTAAAGATGCCAGGCCAGAGGTAGACTTGCACTTTAGGGTCTCGCATTCTCCCTCTTTGCGGGGCCCCCATATTACGCCCAGCCCTCCGGTGATGTGGCAGCCCTAACCAAATGACATCAAGCCCCACCCCCAATGACACCAAGCCACACACAAATAACATCAAGCCCCATCCCAATGATGTCACGCCCCAGCCCACCAATGATGCCAATGCCCGACTGACCCCACCGACCCTCATCTCACAGAATGCAAGCCACAAATACACAAAATCACTGCGTAACTGACTTAGTGTTTTTTTAATTTATGAGGAAAAGCCTGTAATTGATTAATTGGGGAAGAGAAGGGAAAGGGAAGGGAAGGTAATTTTTATAATCAAGATATAAAGTAAAAGTAAGGCAATGAATTAGATTTTAATTTTGGCACGGTAGCACAGTAGTTAGCACTGTTGCTTCACAGCACCAGGGACCCGTGTTCTATTCCCGGCTTGGGTCACTGTCTGTACAGAATCTGCACGTTCTCCCCATTCCTGCGTGGGTTTCCTCCGGGCACTCCGGTTTCCTCCCACAAGTCCTGAAAGATGTGCTTGTTAAGTGAATTGAACAATCTGAATTCTCCCTCAGTATTCCCGATAAGGTGCCGTAGTGTGGTTACTAGGGGATTTTCACAGTAACTTGATTGTAGTATTAATATAAGCCTAGTTGTGATACAAATAAAATATTATTATTATAGATTATAACCTCAGCCGATATGGGAATTTAGACTCAGAATATGATAGAGGGACAGAGTTTTTAGATTGTCATGCTTCATCGGTTGTTAGCAATCCATGGCAATTTAGATAGCTTTTCTTCTGCAATCTTTCTTCACAAAATCATCAATAACATAATCGTAGGTAAAATCTAGTACAATGCATTTCCAATCATCAGTATTGCTGAACTTGTCAATTGTTCCTGACTCATTCTACTTTGCAGATAATTTTTCACTCTTTTCAATACAGAGAAAGAATGTTCCTTGGAAGCATTTGTGACAGGTATTGTTAAAAAATATTTTCCACGTTGGATCGTTTCCACATTGAAAAGTGTGAGAAAATCAGCTGACGATCTCAATACATTATTGATGAAATGAATGAATTGTTTCACTTCACCTTCAAAAGATTTGTGTATATGACCTCCCGGTAGATTTCAATTAATCTCTTACTTCAGCGGCTCTTAGCATTCTCATCCAAACTTTTGTCAAAAAGCACGCAAAATAATTTAACAGTTTTCATCACTTCTACTCTGCAGTTGCACCATTATTGTGTCACAAATAACATTGACAGTTTCAATTATAATCTTCTCTTTCTCTTTTAAAGTGATTTCATTGTCTCTAGTTTCATCCAAAAATAACTTCCCGTAGGAATAGGCTTCACGTCATCAGAGGGACTTGTATTTTTTGTTAATATTGGTGCCTCTGGACTTCTGGTGGCGGCAATGCGGAGCTAAGCCGCACATTCGGCAGCTCCCGCTGAAAACGGACTTTGGGGCTCTTTTCAGGGCCCCCAACGGAGCTGTGTCGGCAAATCCCGACGTGGGAAGAGGACAGGAGTCGACCCCTACGGTCCTATGGTCCGGACCAGGAGTGGGGTAAGGAGAAAAACGGAGAAAGCACCCATGAAAAAGCAGGGGAAGGAAGACAAAATGGCGGCCGGCGGAGTCCTTGAGGAGCTGAGGCAGTGGGCTCAGGAGCAGCAGGCGACTCTGCTGCGCTGCTTTCAGGAGCTTAAGTTGGAGCTGCTGGAGTCGTTGAAGGTAACCAACAGGGAGCTGATGGAGACCCAGACAGCCCAGGGGGCCGCGATCCGGGAGCTGCAGAAGCAGGCCTCCGAAAGGGAGGATGAGGCCGTGGCCGTCGCGGGGAAGGTGGAGGTGCACGAGGAGCTTCATAAAAGATGGCAGGAGCGGTTCGAGGAGCTGGATAACCGGTCGAGGAGGAAGAATTTGTGGATCCTGGGCCTCACGGAGGGGCTGGAGGGGTCGGACCTGGCGGCCTATGTGGCGGTTATGTTAAACTCGCTGATGGGGGCTGGGTCCTTCCAGGGGCCCCTGGAGTTAGAGTGGCCCCACAGAATTATGGCTAGGAGGCCCAAGCCGAATGAGCCGCCGTGGGCGGTGTTGGTGCGGTTTCATCGGTTCATGGATCGTGAGTGTGTGTGCTCCGGTGGGCCAAGAAGGAGCGGAGCAGCAAGTGGGAGAACACAGAGGTGCGGATCTTCCAGCACTGGAGTGCGGAGGTGGCGAGGCGGAGGGCCGGGTTTAACCGGACGAAGGCGGTGCTCCATAGACGGAGTGTGAAGTTCGGCATGTTGCAGCCGGCGCTTCTGTGGGTCACCTATAAGGATCGGCACCATTATTTTGAGTCCCCGGAGGAGGCGTGGGCCTTTGTGCAGGCCGAGAAATTGGACTCAAACTGGTCTAAGATGGGGGATGCTGTATAATACTGTATTTGTATTTGTTTGGTTTAATGTAAGATGTGGGTTGGCCTTAGGGTGGGTGGGGTGATGTCGATTTGTCTTTTCTGTATGGGTTTTTCTGTATGGGTTTTTCTGTAGGGGTCTGGTGGACGGGTTCGGGCAGGGGGATAAACGGGGAGTTCGGGGAGCTGGTGGGGGGGGACTGACAATGGGAGTTGCCCTAGAGGAGGCGGGGCCGGGCAGGGCAGAAGCGCGGGCTTTCTGTGGGTTTCCCGCGCTGGGAGATGGTGGGGGCGGGGTCGGGGCTGAGAAGCGCAGGTCATTACTGGCTGTTTTCTATTCCCGCGCAAGAGTGGGGGGGGGGAGGACCCATTGATGGGTACGATGGAGGAGGGGTAGTCCCACGTGGGGAGGAGTCGGAGGTAGAGCGGGAGTCGCCGGGGTCAGCAGAAGTTAGCTGGCTCACGGGAGTGCTATGAAGGGAGGGGCGCGGCTAGGAGGGGTCCTAGCCTGGTGAGGGGGGGGGGTACCGGGTTGCTGCTGAAACGGTCAGGAAGGAGCTGGAGGATGCAGGGGGTGCTGGAGGGGGGGAGTTGCCGCCATGGGAAACTGGCAGAGCGGGGGACGCTGGCCGGTGTTGGGCAAGGGATGGGGTATGGCTAATCGGCAGGGGAGGGGGGTAGGGAGCCCTCTGATCTGGCTGATAACCTGGAATGTGAGGGGGCTGAATGGGCCGGTCAAACGGGCCCGGGTATTTGCACACCTGAAGGGGCTGAAGGCGGATGTGGCCATGCTCCAGGAGACACACCTGAGAGTGGCGGACCAGGTTCGGCTGAGGAAGGGATGGGTGGGCCAAGTATTTCACTCAGGGCTGGATGAGAAGAGTAGGGGGGGGTGGCGATCCTGGGGGGGAAGAAGGTGTCGTTTGAGGCGTTAAATGTGGTGGCTGACAGTGGCGGGAGATATGTGATGGTGAGTGGTAAGCTGCAGGGGGAGCGGGTGGTGTTGGTGAATGTTTACGCCCCAAATTGGGACGATGCGGGGTTTATGCGGCGTATGTTGGGCCGCATTCCGGACCTGGAGGTGGGGGTCCTGATCATGGGGGGAGACTTCAACACGGTACTGGATCCCCCATTGGATCGATCCAAGTCCCGGACGGGTAGGAGGCCGGCTAAGGTGTTGAGGGGATTTATGGACCAGATGGGGGGGGGGGGGGGGGGGGGGGGTGGATCCCTGGAGGTTTGCGAGGCCAAGGGCCAGTGAGTACTCGTTTTTCTCCCACGTACATAAGGCCTACTCGAGGATTGATTTTTTTTGTCCTCAGCAGGGGGCTGGTGTCGAGGGTGGAGGATGTGGAATACTCCGCCATTGCCATTTCAGATCATGCCCCGCACTGGGTGGACGTCGGGCTGGGGGAAGAGAGGGACCAACGTCCATTCTGGCGCTTGGAGGTGGGCTGCTGGCAGATGAGGAGGTGGCCGAGAGGGTTCGGGGGTGTATCGAGAGGTACCTTGAGGCCAATGACAACGGGGAGGTCCGAGTGGGGACGATCTGGGAGGCATTGAAGGTGGTGATGAGGGGGGAATTGATCTCCATCTGAACCCATAGGGAGAGGGGGGAGCAGAGGGAGAGGGAGAGACTGATAGGGGAGATGGTGAGGGTGGATAGGAGATATGCGGAGGCTCCAGAGGAGGGATTGCTGGGGGAGAGGCGTAGCCTTCAGGCCAGATTCGACCTATTGACTACCAGAAAGGAGGAAGCTCAGTGGAGGAAAGCACAGGGGGCGGTGTATGAGTACGGGGAGAAGGCGAGCAGGATGCTGGCACACCAGCTCCGAAAGCGGGATGCGGCCAGGGAGATTGGCGGAGTGACGGATAAGGCTGGGAAGGTGGTGCGGAGGGGAGTAGATGTTAATGGGGTCTTCAGAGACTTCTATGGGGAACTGTACCGGTTGGAACCCCCGGTGGAGGGGGGTGGAATGGGGTGCTTCTTGGACAAGCTGCGATTCCCGAGGGTGGAGGAGGAGCAGGTGGAGGGATTGGGGGCGCCGATCGAGCTGGAGGAGGTGGTCAAAAGGATAGGGAGCATGCAGTCGGGGAAGGCGCCGGGGCCGGACGGGTTCCCGGCGGAATTTTATAAAAGGTATTTGGACCTGTTGGGCTTCCTGTTGGTCCGGACCTTTAATGAGGCAAGGGAGGGGGGGGGGGCTTTGCCCCCAACTATGCCACGGGCGCTGATTTCCTTGATCCTGAAGCGGGACAAGGACCCTCTGCAGTGCATGTCATATAGGCCGATTTCGCTGCTAAACGGCGACGCTAAGCTGCTGCAAAGATCCTGGCCACTAGGATAGAGGATTGCGTGCCCGGGGTCATTCATGAGGACCAGACAGGGTTTGTGAAGGGAAGGCAGTTGAATACGAACGTGCGAAGGCTCCTCAATGTCATGGAAGGGGAGGCGGAGATAGTGGTGGCATTGGATGCGGAGAAGGCCTTTGATAGGGTTGAGTGGGAGTATTTGTGGGAGGTGTTGGAGAGGTTTGGGTTTGGGGAGGGGTTTATCCGGTGGGTGAGGCTGCTCTACGTGGCCCCGATGGCGAGTTTAGCCACAAATAGGAGGAGGTCGGAGTACTTTCGGCTGTACCGGGGGACGAGGCAGGGGTGCCCCCTGTCCCCCTTGCTCTTCGCGTTGGCGATTGAGCCCCTGGTCATGGCATTGAGGGAGTCAGGGAACTGGAGGGGCCTGGTGCGGGGTGGGGAGGAGCATCGAGTGTCGCTGTATGCGGACGACCTGTTGCTGTATGTGGCGGACCCGGTGGGGGGGGATGCCGGAGGTGATGAGGATTCTTAGTGAATTCGGGGGTTTCTCTGGGTATAAGTTGAACCTGGGCAAGAGTGAGTTGTTTTTGGTGCATCTGGGGGATCAAGAGGAGGGGATTGGTATGCTCCCACTGAAGCAGGCAGGGCTTCAGGTACCTAGGGGTCCAGGTGGCTGGGAGCTGGGGGGCCCTGCACAAGCTCAACCTCACAAGGTTGGTGGAGCAGATGGAGGAGGAGTTTAAGAGGTGGGATATGTTACCGCTGTCACTGGCGGGGAGGGTGCAGTCCGTTAAGATGACGGTGCTCCCGAGGTTTTTGTTCCTGTTCCAGTGCCTCCCCATCATTATCCTGAAGGCCTTTTTTAGGAGGGTCAACAGGAGTATCACGGGATTTGTGTGGTCGCATGGGACTCCGAGGGTGAGAAGAGTGTTCCTGGAACGGGGCAAGGATAGGGGAGGGCTGGCGTTGCCCAACCTCTGTGGGTACTATTGGGCTGCCAACGCAGCGATGGTGCGTCAGTGGGTAATGGACGGGGAAGGGGCAGCATGAAAGAGGATTGAGGTGGCGTCATGTGTGGGCACGAGCCTGGAGGCGCTAGTAACGGCGTCATTGCCGCTCCCTCCAACGAGGTATACCACGAGCCCGGTGGTGGCAGCTACCCTCAAAATTTGGGGGCAATGGAGACGGCATAGGGGAGAAGTGGGGGGCTCGATGGAGGCCCCGATACGAGGGAACCATCGGTTTGTCCCAGGGAGCATTGATGGCAGATTTCTGGGTTGGCATAGGGCAGGGGTTAGGAGGTTGAGGGACCTGTTTGTAGAGGGGAGGTTCGCGAGCATGGGGGAGGTAGAGGGGAAGTTTGGGCTCCCCCCGGGAACATGTTTAGGTACATGCAGGTGAGGGCGTTTGCCAGGCAACAGGTGGAGGGGTTCCCCTTGCTGCCCCCACGAGGGGTGCGGGATCAGTTGCTCTCTGGGGTGTGGGTTGGAGGAGGGAGGATTTCGGACATATACCGGGTGATGCAGGAGGTAGACGAGGCCTCGGTGGAGGAACTGAAGGGTAAATAGGAAGAGGAGCTGGGTGAGGAGATTGAGGAGGGGACGTGGGCGGATGCCCTGGAGAGAGTGAATTCCTCCTCTTCCTGTGCGAGGCTTAGCCTCATACAGTTCAAGGTGCTGCATAGGGCCCACATGACTGGGACGAGGATGAGTAGGTTTTTCGGGGGTGAGGACAGGTGTGCTAGGTGCTCGGGGAGCCCAGCGAACCACACCCATATGTTTTGGGCGTGCCCAGCGCTGGGGGAGTTTTGGAAGCGGGTAGCAAGGACGGTGTCGAGGGTGGTGGGATCCAGGGTCAAGCCAGGTTGGGGACTCGCAATTTTTGGGGTTGCAGTGGAGCCGGGAGTGCAGGAGGCGAAAGAGGCCGGTGTTCTGGCCTTTGCGTCCCTAGTAGCCCGGCGAAGCATCTTGCTCCATGTGATGATCGGTATTTACCTTTAATACCTTGCCCCTTGAAGAGGCTTGGAACCCTGGGGGACTCCGCCTCTGGCTACGCCCCCTGGAAACAGTATTTAAGATGAGACTCCATTTTGCGAGCACACTTCTCTTGGATGCTGCCCTGTTCTCTGTTTATTAAAGCCTTTGATTACTGACCTCGCTTTCGCGTCGTAATTGAGAGTGCCTCAATTTAATAAACAGAACACATCAAGATGGACAGCGGTCTGAAACCCGAGAAACTCAACCTGGAAGGCAGATCGCCGGAAGCCTCGGAAATGTTTAAACTTTGGCTCCGGTGCCTCGAGGACTATCTGGACTCCTCACCGTCTGATGTCGACAGCACTCGCAAGCTGCGCTTACTACATGGCCGGGTGAGCCACCGACTCTCCGACATGATCGAAACCGCTATGACCTATGAGGCGGCCATCGAAATATTGAAGAACCGCTTCATAAAAACTACTAACGAGGTACACGCCAGACATTTGCTCTCAACCTGCAGCCAGCGTTCCGGGGAAACGCTGGACGAGTTCGTGGAAAGACTCACCGCGCTCGCGAGGAACTGCGACCACAAAGCAGTGACGGCTGAAGAACACAGGAACTTACGTATCCGCGACGCCCTTGTGTCTGGCATCAGGTCATCGTACATCCAGCAGCGGCTCCTAGAAGACGGGGCGAAGGATCTCCAAGGCACGTTAACGCTCGCCTCTTCTCTCGAAACAGCCCACCGTAACCTCCGTACGTACTCCACGGACCTTACAAACCCCTCTCGATCCCCTCCAGACTCGGCCACGCTACAGGCCTGTGCCACGCGATGATCCACTCACTCCGGGGGTTCCACATGCTATTTCTGTGGGCAAGGCCAGCACCCACGCCAGCGTTGTCCGGCCCGATCTGCGATCTGCAGCGACTGCGGGAAGAAAGGGCATTTCGCGAAAGTCTGCCTGGCTGGGCCCAAAGGCCACAAACGAAACCCTCATCAGGCCCAGAAATCAAACTCCCGGCCTCACAGACCCCACAACGCGGTCGCGCTGCGGCCGGACACGCCCACTTCTGACGCATCATCGACCTCGTGCGAGTCATGGGAGCGGCCATCTTGGCGGCGGCCATCTTCGAAACCCGACACGTGCGACCGGCGGCGGCAGCCATTTTGTGACTCCGGGCGGCCATTTTGTGAGTTCGACTCTGACGGCCCGCATCTAGGAGCGATCACACTTGATCAATCGCGGCCGAAACACCTGCGAAACTCAATGATGCGGGTGCGAATCAACGGCCATGACACTCCCTGCCTATTCGACTCCGGGAGCACGGAGAGCTTTATCCACCCAGACACGGTAAGGCGCTGCTCCCTGCGCATCCACCCTGCCTCCCAAACTATCGCCCTCGCTTCAGGGTCCCGTTTGGTTCAAATCACGGGGTATTGTGTCGCGGACCTCGCAATTCAAGGCACGAAATACTCCCGTTTTAAACTTTACATCTTTCCTTAACTCTGCGCCTCCCTGCAGCTCGGTCTGGACTTTCAGTGCAGCCACCGGAGCCTGACACTGAAGTTCGGCGGACCCCTGCCCCCACTCACAGTATGCAGCCTGGCGACACTCAAAGTTGCGCCACCCCGCCTCTTCGCGAACCTCACTCCCCACTCCAATGGAAGGATGCGAGGCCCCCAAGCGTGGAGGCCTGGATCAATGATATAGCGGGGTTCATTAAATTGGAGAAGGTGAAATTTGCCCTGAGGGGATCAGTACAAGGGTTTTTTAGGTGGTGGCAGCCTTTCCTGGACTTCCTGGCGGAACGGTAGGGAAATAGGCCGGCAGAAGCAGCGAGGGGGGAGAGGGAGGGGGGAAGGGAGGGGGGGGGGGGAGAGGGAGTGGGGGGAGGGAGGGGGGGGAGGAGGGGGGGAGGGAGGGAGTGGGGGGGGGGGAGGGAGGGAGTGGGGGGAGGGAGGGGGGAGGGAGGGAGTTGGGGGGGAGGGAGGGAGTGGGGGGGAGGGAGGGAGGGAGTGGGGGGGAGGGAGGGAGGGAGTGGGGGGGAGGGAGGGAGGGAGGGAGTGGGGGGAGGGAGGGGGAGGGAGGGGGGAGGGAGGGAGTGGGGGGGGAGGGAGGGAGTGGGGGGGGAGGGAGTGGGGGGGAGGGAGGGGGGAGGGAGGGAAGGGGGAGGGAGGGGGGAGGGAGGGAGTGGGGGGATGGAAGGGGGAGGGAGGGAGTGGGGGAGGGAAGGGGGAGGGAGGGGGGAGGGAGGGAGTGGGGGGAGGGAGGGGGAGGGAGGGATGTGGGGGAGGGATGGGGGAGGGAGGGGGAGGGAGGGAGGGGGGGAGGGAGGGAGTGGGGGGAGGGAAGGGGGAGGGGGAGGGGGGAGGGAGGGAGGGGGGTTTGGATCGGTGGGAAGGAGAACTGTGTACATGGGTTTGTGGGATGTGGCGGGTGTTATCTCTTTCCCTTTTGATGTTTGGGTGTTCTTTTGTTTTTTTCTTTTGTTTGTAGTTGCTTTTGAAGTTGGGTGGGTATTGTTCTTGGGGTGTTACCGCGGTTGATTTGTTAATAGAGTTGAGATGTTTATATTTTGTAAAATTTCAATAAAAATTATTTAAAAAAAAAAATATTGGTGCCTCTGCTTCCATTGAGGTATAGCCATTTCAAAGCTCCATGGCGAAACTTCTAACTGAGGCGAACAATTGTGAAGCATTCAGTAAAGTTGTTTCAACATTTTGCAGTGATTTGCTGATGGCATAGATTTTTTGAAGTAAATGATTCCACACAACAGTAAAAACAATATTGCACTTTTCAAACTTCTCTGCTCAGGATTTTGCTTCAATTTCACAGATGATTTCTCTGAATTTGATGTGGCTATATCTTTTTTTTTTAATTTAGAGTACCCAATTCATTTTTTCCAATTAAGGGGCAATTTAGCGTGGCCAATCCACCTAGCCTGCACATTTTTGGGTTGTGGGGCGAAACTCACGCAGACACGGGGAGAATGTGCAAACTCCACATAGACAGTGACCCAGAGCCGGGATCGAACCTGGGACCTCGGCGCCGTGAGGCAGCAGTGCTAACCACTGCGCCACCGTGCTGCCCTGATGTGGCTATATCTGATAAGCATTCCTTTATATCAACAAAGTTCAGTCTCAAACCCAAAACAGCATCTGCATGAGTGGACCACCTGGAGTCACAAATTCTTTTGACCATCAAATGTTTTCCATATGCTTGCTCCAAACATGATTGCAGCATATTCCACCGATGTGTGGGAACAGAAAAAAAGGCATACATGTTTTGAACAAAGTTAAAAAACTGTGCGGCTGCCTCACACAATTCAGCTGCTCCATTGCAGATTAAATTCAAGGAGTGACTAGAACATGGGATGATTTATGCACAGGGGCCTGCATTGCTCAATTCTGTTTATCAACCTCAATATTTTCCAGCCATATTTGTAGCATTATCGGAGCTCTGCTGACAATGGGTCTGTGACAATTTTTAAAATATTTTTTTTATTCCTTTTTTAAATTTAAAGTACCCAATTTATTTTTTCCAATTAAGGGAAATTTTTCCAATTTAGCGTGGCCAATCCACCTACGCTGCACATCTTTGTGTTGTGGGGGCAAAACCCACGCAAACACGGGGAGAATGTGCAAACTCCACACAGACAGTGACCCAGAGCCAGGATCGAACCTGGGACCTCGGCCCCGTGAGGCAACAGGGCTAACCCACTGCACCACCATGCTGCCCCCATGACAAGTTTTGATGTCCAAACCTGAATTTGCAATGATTTCCAAAACATTTGTCTCTAAGCACTCCGAAGTATGGGACTGCAGCTGGATAAAACAGAAAAATTGCTCGACAACTTCACCATCGCTGGTCACATATCTTAAAAATGATATTAATTAGTCCAAGTGACTCACATCTGGTGTTGAATCAACTTTATGGAACAGTATTTGGCATTTTTTACTTCATTAGTGAAATGGTATCTGAGCCACTCTGCCATTATAGTGATGAAGTTATCGTAGGTTCTGTGCATTATAATGTTGGTCTTCCCTGAGCCACATTGATAACTTTTCAAATGCTCTTTGAGAAGCTTGTCAAATTCACTGAACAATTACCTCCTTGACTTGACACTGATGTCTCATCATGTCCCCTTAAAGGAAAACCCACGGAAGATAACAGTTTGATTGTTGCAACAACATGTCTTAGCACTTTCCTCCAATAAGAACACTCCTTTTCAAACTGAGCCGATAACACAGAATCAATTCTTCCAGATAATTTGCATCTTTGAACAAACACTCAGATAGTCTTACTACGACTTCTGGAAGATTCACGATCAGCAATATCTCTTCCAACATTGGATAAAAGCAAATTACTGCGGATGCTAGAATCTGAAACGAAAGAGAAAATGCTGTAAAATCTCAGCAGGTCTGGCTGCATATATAGGGAGAGAAAGGAGCTAACGTTTTTCGTCCAATGACACTTTGTCAAAGCTAACAGACAGAGAAAGTGGGAAATATTTATACTGTGGAGTACGAATGAAAGATGAGTCATAGCCACAGAAATCCAGAGAGACCGGGTGCTAATGGCCATAGATGTGGAGATGCTGGCGTTGGACTGGGGTGAGCACAGTAAAAAGTCTTGCAACACCAGGTTAAAGTTCAACAGGTTTGTTTCAAATCACTAGCTTTCGGAGCACTGCTCCTGCCCCAGGTGAATGGCCACAGAAAGCAAGGGGAAAGAGTGCAGTCCCCAAAGAGAACAAAAGATGTGAAAGGCCAATCAGCAGAGAAACTGATATCAGAGGATGATCTCTAGATGTGTGGGGAGTGGAAGGGGGAAGCAAAGAGGAGAAAGGGAAAGGAAAGGTGGATAAGTTGGGGGGGGGGGGGGTTATATATTAAGAAAGACAAGGAAGAAAAAATTGGTCAAAGACAGTTAAAATAAAATGGGATGAAAACAAATGGGTCGAGGTGGGGTAGAGCTAATCATCTGAAGTTGTTGAGACCTGAAGGCTGCAGTGTGCCTAACTGGAAGATGAGGTGTTGTTCCTCCAGTTTGCGTTGAGCTTCATTGGAACATTTCAGCAGGCCAAAGACAGACATGTGGGCATGGGAGCAAGGTATTTTGTTAAAATGGCAAGCAACAGGAAGGTCAGGGTCCTGAATGCGCACAGACCGAAGATGCTCAGCAAAGTGATCACCCAGTCTGCGTTTGGTCTCTCCAATATAGAGGAGACCACATTGGGAGCTGGGAATGCAGTAGACCAAATTGGAAGAGATGCAAGTGAAACTCTGCTTAACCTGGAATGAGTGATTTGGGCCTGGGATGTTAAGCATGGAAGAGGTAAAGGGGCAGGTGTTACATTTTCTGCAATTGCATGGGAAAATGCCATAGGTGATGGGTGAGGTACTGGGTATAGTGGAGAAGTAGTATGGTGGGTATGCTGGAGGAGCATAATCCTCTGCCATTTTTGCCAACTCCAGCATGATGCCACCACCAAATATATCTTCCCTTCCCTCCCACTGTCAGCATTCCGCAGAGACCGTTCCCTCCGAGATTATCTAGTCCACTCCTCCACCATACCCAGTACCTCTCCCATCACCCATGGCACCTTCCCATGCAATCGCAGAAGATGTAACACCTGCCCCTTTACCTCTTCTCAAAACGTTAGGTCTTTTCTCTGCCTACAGATGCTGCCAGATTTGCTGAGATCTTCCTGGCTCCTCAACATCACATTTGGAGGGTACCCCTCTCAGAAGTTCCCAGATAAGGCTTTACGCTGCAATAATCCAGAAGTGCTAACTTCCACTGGACAATTGCGATAGGCTGGGAACCATCTGTCGAAGCAATTTAAACCGCTAACTTCGGATGGTTGTGGTTCTGCCTGTTTTACACCAGTAGTTACTCTGAAAGAGATATAAGATATAAAACCACTTCTAAATTCAGCCTAACAAGTTTAACCTCCCAGTCTAAACCCTGCACAGGACACCTCTGGGCACTCCGGATGCCTCCACCCCCTGACTCATCAATCCCCAGAGTATTCCCAACAACGTACCCTCTGACCCCAGCCACATGGGACTCCCCCCCCCCCCCCCCCCCCTTGACTCCTGGTGTGGAGACATGACCCCCCTCCCCACCCTTTCCGAGCGGAACTGGACAATGAGACCCCGGGAACGGACCCAACCCCCACGCCAGTGGACCGGTCTCCACCCCATCCCCCCGTGCCTCACAAATTCTACTTACCTTCTTCTTGCCCTAACAGTTTCATTGAGCACTTTAAACCAACTTGATTTCCAGCAGCCAGTGCAGTACGAAATGGGGCATGGACTCCCTGTGTTCTCTGAAGTTGAATCATGCTGTGGCCTGCAGATTCTTTTGCTGCAGGCTCTAGGCAGCTCCAGGTAGCGGAGCTTTGAACAAAGTCTTCCAGAGCGGGTAATTGCGCTTCGTCCTATTGTAATTGCAGCGGGCAGGACTTTACATCGCTGGATGGACGTTATGGCCCAGAATTCCGTATCCCATCTAATTCAGTCACCCCACAAGCCATGGGCGCGATTCTCCGGACTCACGACGGTTCGGAGAATAGCGGGCGTCGGAAATTTTTACGGCGACGCTGTTCCGACGCCCTCCCGCTATTCTCCGAACCCCGCAAATTGTCGGAGTCGCGTTTCCCGACAAACGCCTCCTTCCTGCCCCTGACACGACCAGAATCGCCACTGAGAGCCCCCTCGCTATTCACCGGCCCGGATGGGCCGAAGTCCCAACGTCATGGCGCCCTGTTTGGACGTCGTGAAACACACCTGCTTTTTAAATTCGTCAACCAGTCGGCCTGGCTGATGACTGCTTGGAGGAGGTCAGGGCACCACTCTGCGCATCGCTCAGCGCACCGTTCAGCGCACCGCTCGAGTCTGGCCACAACGGGGAAGGCATCCCTGGGAACGGGAGGGGGTCCAGAACGGGGGCAGTGGGGGGGAGACGGGGGAGGCAGTGGGGGAGACGGAGGAGGCAGTGGGGGGCGACGGAGGGGGGGGGGGGGTTAGGTAGAGAGTGAGCCGTCCAACCCCGTAACAAAATGTCTGCCAGCATGCCATGGTGTGCAGGTGACGAGGACACGGCCGCTGGTTCCCCTGTGGCTTCCGGCCACAGGCCACTGACGCACCCGTGAGGAGGCCATAGTTTACTGGCCGTGGATGCAGAAAGTGACCAGGGGTTAGGCTGACCGCGTGTCAGCAGCGCGACCAGGCCACCGGGACACACTGGTATCCCATGGCTGGCGGCTGCCGAGGTGTCGACTAACGTCCGTCTAACATGTCCCGTTTCTCTGCCCCCACCACCCTTCTGTAGGTTAGCACAATGCATGGGAACAGAACGGCTATGTTCTGCGCAGTGGTTGGGGCCGCTCTACTGGATTTGGAGATGCAGCAGCATCCACACCCACAACCCGCAGTGGCTGCAGGGCCAGCTGCAGCAGCAGAGGGAAGGGCCGAGGAGTTGCCAGTCGTCGAGCAGCATGGGGGGGGGGGGGAGGAGGAGGAGGAGGAGGAGGAGGAGGAGGAGGAGGAAGAGGAAGAGGAGAGAGTGAGGGTGCAGCCACGGCGTCAGAGGCGACGACCAAAGCCGAGGGTGTACCGTGTCCGGGTCTCTTTCCTAACAATGCCGGACATCACCTGCAGGAGAAGACTCCGGCTGAGTAGGCAGACGGTGATACATATCTGCGAACTCCTGTCGCACCTCGCCCCACGTGGAACGGGGGGAGGACATGCGATCCCGGTAGCCATCAAGGTGACGGTCGCTCTGAACTTCTATGCTACCGGCTCCTTCCAGTCTCCGAGCGGGGACGTCTCCGGGATCTCCCAGTCATCGGTCCACAGGTGTATCCGGGATGTGACCGACGCCCTCTATGCCATCGCCGATCGCTACATCACCTTTCCCGAGGACCAAGCAAGTCAAGACTCACGAGCCCGTGGATTTGCTAGTGTGGCCGGGATACCGAGGGTTCAGGGGTCAATCGACTGTGTTCACGTCCCCATGCGCCCGCCTGCTGTGGACAAGGAAGTGTTCACAAACAGGAGGGGGACATACTCCATTAATGTCCAGGTGGTATGCGACCCCCACATGAGGTTCATGAACGTCTGTGCAAGGTTCCCAGGGAGTGTGCATGACTCCTACATACTAGCGCAGTCGTTCATCCCTGCGATGTTTGAGGGACGTCCCCCCCGGCTGAGGGGCTGGTTGCTAGGTGACAGGGGTTATCCGCTGAGGTCTTGGCTGATGACGCCTATACGGAGGCCTCAGACCAATGCGGAAACACGATACAACGAGGCCCATGCAGCAACCAGGGGTGTGGTGGAGCGCTGCCTTGGCCTCCTGAAGATGAGATTCAGGTGCCTGGCCCGCTCCGGAGGGGCCCTGCAGTACCAGGCCGACAGGGTCGCTCGCATTGTAGTGGTCTGCTGTGTGCTGCACAACATCGCGATGCAGAGGGGAGATGACCTGTTGCAGGAGGCGGAGGGAGAAGCTAGTGGCAGTGGTGCCAGCACAGAGGAGGAGGAGGAGGAGGAGGAGGAGGAGGAGGCTGGCGGAGTGGCGGGCGCAGAACGCAGACAAGACCCAGGTGCTGGTGATGTCCAGGAGGCGGCACGACGGACCCGGCAAGGACGGCGGGCACGCGACGCCCTGGTGGCAGCACGGTTCACGCATCGCATGTGACATCCCCGATGAACACCAAACCACCACCTGCATCGCTAGTCATGCAGAGGGTCACCACACAACTGCCACCACCACAACCCCCCCCCCCCCCTCAGTGTACACTGCTCCACTTCGACATGACGCTTATCACTGGGTCCAGACGGTATGGCACAATATTGATGGCTGTGTCAGCGGGTGTGATCAGTGCCATGTGGAATGATGACAGCCCGCTCTGCGAAGAGCTGTGAGCTCAGAATCGTTAGAGAGAGTCTGACCCATGGCAATAGCTGAACCATCCACCTTGATGGCCGCTGAGTTCGTCACTGACACTCCATCACCTGCCCGCGTGGGCTAGCTGTGGGAGGGGGTAGGGGCAGGGACTGCACACCCGGCACCGAGGTTTCACCACCCGTCACCCCCAGCGACACTCGGTCACCATCACGATTCCTGTGGCTGTGGAACAATCACACGGTATTACAAGTAAGGTGGAACAGTGCGTTTAATATTAACAATTATTTACAGGTGCCCTAGCCCCTACAACTAAACTGTGCCCTTCACCCGTGCCAACTTACTCAGTGTCTATCTTAGTTGCCTTACGGGCCCTACCACTACGTCTAAGTGAATCCCCAGATGATACAGCAGGAGTGGAGGAGGATTGCTGCGAATCGCCCCCCTCGACTCGTTTCTCCTTGGCTATGCGTTTCCTGGGGCAACCCGGCCTTGATGGGCCAGGCTGCTCTGCGGGCGTCTCGGGTGACATTGTGCCACCCTGCTCTGCCTGCTGCCCACCCGATGCACCAGGGATGGGACGGGGGAGGCCGAGAATTTCGGGACGTCCCGTGATGGAGTTAATGGGACGGGCCCCGAAACCTCCTCCTCCCTCGGGGAACCCGGTGGCCCCCGGGCCTCACTTTGGGACAGAGGTGCGAGCGGGGAGGTTCCCCGTCGCACCGCTGACACCTGGCGCTGCCAGTCCTGGAGGCCTGCAACGGTATCCACCAGGATCCGAAGGTTTGCAGAGACGGAGTCCAGGGAGTTAGACATTCCCGCCAGGGACTGTGCGATCTCAACCTGTGTGTGCACGACGCCATCCAGCATATGTGTCAGGCGGTTGATGGTCTCCGCGACTGACAGCTGGGACTGTGCCAGCGACTGCTGGGACTGTGCCAGCGACTACTGGGACTGTGATATCGACTGCTGGGACTGTGCCATGGCGTGCTGCGACTGGCCAATGACCTGCTGAGACTCGGCCATGGCCCGCAGGGCGCCGGCAATGTCGGTTTGGCTCTGGCACATTGCTGCCTGTGAGAGGGCAACCCTGTCCAGGGCCGAGGATGACGCGTGCACATTAACCCCAACGTCTTGCATAACCTGACCCATTGCCTCCACCGCGGATGCCACCCGTGCGGTGTCGGACTGGGTCTCTGCCATGAGCGGCACCACTCCCTGCTCTTGGACGCGGTTCGACTCCTCTAACAGCGTCTGCAGAGTCTGGAAGGAAGCCCTCATCCCGTCATTGTTTCCCTGGGTTTCCTGAGGCATCGGCTGTGCGGGTGGGTTGATAAACTCCAGGAACTCAGAAAACGTCTGGGAGCCAGCTGCATCCTGGGCCTGGTCTGGCCTCCGCGAGTCCGGGCCCTCTGTTGCTCCGACCTCCACCTGCTGTACCTGCTCATCTGTGATGTGCCAACCAGACTGTGCCCCAGGAGACTCATCACTAAATAGGCCCGCCGGGGTGTGTATCTCTGGGATGATGGATGTGGTGGGAGAAAGCAGTGCCGCAAGCCCGACGTTCTCAATGGTTAGGTCCTCGTCCATGGTGTGGGGCTGCTCAGCGACAGGAGGGTTGTCCCTGGCCATTTCTGGTGGTGGTGGTGGACTTCGAACCCTCTGTGCGTCCTGGTCCGCAGATTGGGTTGGGGCGGATAGGGCTGCCCGCTGATCGGGCACCCTCTGTTGTGAGGCCCCGGGTGAGGTGGCGGCAGATTCCTGTCTCCGTCTGCAGCCAGACGGACCTGGTCGTTGGGCATCACGTCCTAGGGAAGAGAATGAGACAGGTTATTTCGATTTGCTCGGCAGGCCGCTGGACGGTCCCAGTGGGCAGGGTGTGTGAAGGGACAGAGGATGGGGGAGGTGTCCCAGTGGGCAGGGTGTGTGAAGGGACAGAGGATGGGGGAGGTGTCCCAGTGGGCAGGGTTTGTGAAGGGACAGAGGATGGGGGAGGGGGGGGGGTGTTTGTCAGGGAGGGTTGTCTCACTTGCTGCAGTTCCGCCAACCTCGCATTGCGCGATATCGCGGGTGGCAGACCCCCCAACAAGGTCCAGTGCCCTCTGTTCAAAGGTGCTGAGGGGGTGCATGTTGGGCGAACCCCCTCCAGTCTTGTGCCGCTCACGGTGGTTATGACCGGCCTTGGCCTGTTGGGGGAGGGAACATAGGTAGATCATTACAAAACGGTAGGTATCAGCAGTCCGTTCAGATACTGGCACAGTTTGGGGGGGGCAAGTTGTCATCAGACGATTGCATCTCTCCTCGGGGCCAGAGCGCTGGGTCTGTGACAACTTTGTGAACCACCCTCAAATAACTCTGCCCCAATCCCTCTCCCCCCCCCCCCCCCCCCCCCCCCCCCCCCCCGGGCAGTTAAGGGGGAGGGATGGTTGTGACTAGGGGGCACCCTCATGGCACTTACCCTGGCAGACCTGGTGAGGTCGTGTAGCTTCTTTCGACATTGCTCTGCTGAGCGAGGGGTCTGCCCCACAGCACTGACGGCAGCAGCCACGTCACGGCAGGCCTGGCGTACCGTGCTGGCAGGTTGGCGATGCCCTCTCCGCGGGCGGATGATGCCCCTCCTCTGCTCCACGGCATCGAGCAGCGCCTCGACGTCTGCATCTACAAAGCGAGGAGCAGCTCTCCTCGGCTCCGACATCCTGCCCGACAGATTCTGTGGTCGCCCGCGCCTTTTTACGGCGTCGGGCGGCGTCACATGGGCGGGTTCGTGTCGTCGTCGCGTTCCGTCGTCATCACGCACGTAATTGACGCGGCCGCGCTACTAGCCCATTTCCAGGAAGTGAATCCGTCGGGAAATGAAGCCTTCGCGACCGTCGGAAAACGGTCCCGATTTTTACGACGGTTTGCCGACTTTCCGCGGGTGCGGAGAATTTCGCCCCATGTTTCTTGTGAGGTCCATAAAAGCTTCCCCTCACAGGTTCAAGTCCATGTTTTCCACAGTGTCGTGTTTGATTTCAAACAAACTGTGTGGAGTTTTCACTTTCTCCCCGTGTCTGCATGGGTTTCCTCCAGCTCCAGTTTCCTCCCACAGTCCATAGATGTGCAGGAGTCAAGGGGAGAGGGGAGTCCCATGTGGCTGGGGTCAGAGGGTACGTTGTTGGATTGGCCGTGCTAAACTGCCCTTAGTGTCCAAAAAGGTTAGGTGGGGCTACAGGGATGGGGTGGAGGTGTGGGCTTAAGTAGGGTGCTCTTTCCAAGGGCTGGTGCAGACCCAATGGGCCAAATGCCCTCCTTCTGCACTGTAAATTCTATGACTCTATGAAACGCAAAGATGCAAAAATAGCCTGTTTTCATTAATGTCGATATTTTCATCAAGTGAGCATTTGTACTTAGAAACGGAAGAGAAAATAATCTGCGGAAATAAAGGCCCATCTTCTGACCGTATCTTAACATTTCCCCTAATTTACACAGTTTACGGGGCAGCACGGTGGCGCAGTGGTTAACACTGCAGCCTCACGCCTCCGAGGTCCCAGGTTTGATCCCCACCCTGGGTCACTTTCTGTGTGGAGTTTGCACATTCTCCCCATGTCTGCGTGGGTTTCACCCCCCATAACCCAAAGTTGTGCAGGGATTGGCCACGCTAAATTGCTCCTTAATTGGCAAAATGAATTGGGTACTCTAAATTTATTTATTTTTAAAAATTTACACAGTATGCACAGTGCTTTCATATTGTTTTTTTATGCTGCATTTGAGCCTCCTCTCAATTTTTCCTCGTTTAAATCTATCACCATAACCCATTGTTCCCTATACATTGCATGTGTACTGTTTGCTTCAATGATTCCCTGCAACAGTGAGTTCCACATTCTCCCCACTCTTTGGGTACAGCCGTTGCTTCTGAATTCTCTATTGTATTTATTGGTGACTATCTTATATTTGGCCTTTAGTTATTCTCTTTCCCACAAAACAAAATAATAATAATGATAATAATCTTTATTGCCACAAGTAGGCTTACAGTAACACTGCAATAAAGTTACTGTGAAAAGCCCCGAGTCACCACATTCTGGCGCCTGTTCGGGTGCACTGAATTCAGAATGTCTGTGGCCTGCAGAGATTCTTTTGCAGAGATTCTTTTTCAGGAGTTGTGGGAGGAAACCGGAGCACCTGGAGGAAACCCACGCAGACACGGCGAGAAAGTGCAGACTCCATACAGACAGTGATCCAAGCCAGGAATCGAACCAGGGACACTGGCGCTGTGAAGCAACAGTGCTAGCCACGGTGCTACCATGCTACCAAGGGGCTGGTTTAGTGGGCTAAATAGCCGGTTTGTAGTGCAGAACAAGGCAGCAGCGTGGGTTCAATTCCCATACCGGCCTCTCGAACAGGCGGCAGAATGTGGCGACGAGAGGCTTTTCACAGTAACTTTATTGAAGCCTACTTGTGATAATAAGTGATTATTATTAATATATGCCACCCCCTTTCTTCCGTATCCATTCTATCCAAACCATACAAAATTTTAAATACTTATATTCGGTAATCCCTCAGATTTATTTTTGCAAAATAAGAGGTTCAGTCTGCCATTCCCTTTCTGATATGTATTTCTGATATCAGCCTTGTGAATCTTTTCTGCACCTTCCCAGTGTATTTATATAATAAGGTAACCAGAACTGCATGCAATACTCCAAGTGTGGTCTAATCAAGTCTCAACAGAGTTTGGTATAACTTCCCTACCTTTCAATCCCTTTTCGATCCCTCTTAAAATAAAACTGAGTGCTTGCCTAGCTTTTATTATGTCTGTGGTGCAATTTGTTAACCTGTGGTGCAATTTTTAGTGATTGATGTATTTGCACTCTGAGATCCCTTTGCTTCTCTACCCCGCTGAGGCTTCCACCTTCAAATAATAGGTGGCCTCCCTGTTCTTCCCACCAAAATATACCACCTGACATGTTCATGTGTTGAATTTCATTTGCCAATTATTTATCCATACTGCAAGCTTATTAAATATTGTCCTGTAATTTGTTTCATTCCTCCTCAGTATTGACTATCCCTTCCAGCACACACCAACACCCCTTAATTTGGTGTCATCCACAAATTTTGAAATTGTGCTTTTGATTCCAATGTCCACTGATCCTTGTGAAACATCTTCTGTTTCCCCTGACTCCCAATCTCTGTGTTACGACTTGAAGGCAGCTCGCAATCCATTCTGCCACTTGTTTGTCTCCACTTTCTCTGACTTTATTCATTACTCTGTTATGAGGCACCTTATTAAAGCTACTCTCAAAAAACAATCAATAAGCTTGGTAAGGCAAGATTTTCCATTTTGAAATCCTTCCTGACTATTCATTATTATATTTTTAATCTCTGGATGTTCTTCTCTTTTCAACTTTAGTAGGGATCCCATTATGTTGCCTATCACTGATATTAAGCTGATTGATTTATAATTCGCTTGACATGTTATGTCCCTAATCTTAAATATATGAATTACATTAGCTATTCTCCAGTTCTTCAGTAGTACATCTTTTTCTGATGAATTATTAAATATGTTTAGTAATACCTCTTCCCTAAATTCTTTTAATTGCACTTATCTCATTGCTTAACCCATTATACAATATCATGTCGACCATTCTATCCCCGATAAATACCAAAATGAAATAATTGTGTGGTTTCCATTTGGAACTTGCTATGTCATAGATTCATAGACTTATTTATGGTTCAGGAGGAGGCCATTTGGACCATGGAATCTGTGCTAGCTCTCCGCAGAGCAATTCATTCAATCCCATTGCTCTACCTGATACCCATAGCCTCCCCTAAATGTAATCTTTTCAAGTTCCCATCAAATTTCCTTTTGAAATCATTGATTGTTTCTGCTGCCAACAACACCTTAGACAGCGAGTTCCAGGTTATTAACATTTGGTGCATTAAAAAAGTTCTTCTTTATATTTTCGCTGCATCGCTTGCCCAGATCTTAAATCTATCTCTCCTCGTCCTTGTGTCATCAACGAATGGGAACAATTTTTCCTTCTCTACTTTATATAAACCTGTCAAAATCTTGGACACCTCTATAAAATCTCCCCTCAATCTCTTTTGCTCCAAGGAGATAAAGTTTTTCCAACTTAACCTTGTAACTGTAATCCCCATCCCCGGAACCATTCTGATAAATCTCCTCTGCACCCTCTCATAGAATTATAGAATTTACATCTTTCCCATTTCTGGTGACTAGAAATGGGCACAATACTCAAGTTGTGGCTAACCAGGGCTTTATACAAGTTCAACAACGCTTCCCTGCCTTTGTACTTAATGCCTCTATATATGATGCCCAGATTTCATGGGTGGGATTCTCCGTTTCTGAGACTAAGTGTTGATGCCGACACAGAATTTGTGGACTTTCACAACAGCAAGACTGGCACCACACCTGGACCGATTACGCTACTGTTAAAGGGCTAGCACCGGCGCTACGTGGAACACAATTGATTCGAATGAGAAACGGTGCCGGATTCACCAATTTCATGATTGACACTTAGAAGGTTGCCCGAGCATCCTGGTGGGCTTGGTCCAAGTTGAAATGGATGTATTGAGCCGCCTAGGCATATAGGGCCTCCATGATGGCATGGATGCACCTGTGCACAGAGGTCTGTGAGATGGCGGACAGGCCCACACTCGCCGCCTTGTGGCGTAAAAGTTCAGGGTGTCCGTCACCTTGACAGCCACCAGAAGCAGGTGTCCTCTCCCAAACCATCACGATGCCAGATGTGCCATCATCTGGCAGATATATTGCACTGTCTCTCTGCTCAGTCGGATTCTTTGACAGCATGCCTGGTCCGACAGGTCCTCAAATGACAGGTTGCACCAACACACACGAGGCCTCAAGCGGCGCCTCCTAGGCACCTCCCCCTCCTCAGCCTGTTGGGCAGCCGGCTCGCCATCCTGGGCGGTTGCCACCTGTCCCTCTGCAGCACCCTCCGCTGCTGCAGCTTCCTACTATTCAAGCAGCACCAGCTTGTACAGCCGCAGGGTGGTGACTAGCAGGAAGGCCATCATTGCTGGTTGAATTCCAATATCCATTGTCTGTATAAGCTTTTCAGGTACCTACTCCCTCTTAATTTTCACTCTATCCATTGCCTCTACTATGTCCGCTTCTACCAGTATTTTGTCAGATTCCTCTTCCTTTAATACAAAGTTCTGATTAAGTATTCTTGTTTTACCCTCTGCCTCTAAACATATATCACACTCTTTGTCTCTAATTATCACTCCCCTTCTTACTGCCACTTACTATTTACATGTGAGTAGAAAATGTTTAGGTTCTCTTTTATGTTGACTGCTGTTATATTCCCATATTCTCTCTTTGCCAGTCTTATTTCCCTCTTCGTCTCCCCCCTTAACCTCTTGTATTTGACCTGGTTCTCACTTGAAGAATCCACCGGACATACATCATGTATCTTCTTTGTTCATTTGATTATAAGCTTAATCACCATTGGCATCTAAGGTCCTCCTTTCATTCTTATTGGAATGTACCTGGTCTGTGGCTGAATCATCTCTTCCTTAAAGATCATCCATTATTCTGTTACAAATTTTTCCATTTTACTCTGATTAGATCCCTTTTCATCTCATTTAAGTTAGCCCTCTTCCAGTTTAGATGTTCAACTTTAGATTGTTTCTTGCTCTTCTGCATTTCTAGACTAAATTTTATAATACGAAGATCAGTCTTCCCAAGAGCCCCCCCCCCAAAGGCACTCAGCCACTTGGCCTATCTAGTTTCCCAGCACCAGATCTTGTAATGTCTTCTTCCCTGGTGGGCTGAGGACATACTAATCAAGAGCCTTCGACTTGACCAGAAGTTCACAATGTGAAGAAGTGTGGGTATGAACTGTCATCCTTTTAGTCAAAACCATAGAATATGGAAACATCAATGTCTTTTGGTCACACTGCTTACTGAAGGTCTTAACACAGCAACTTGAAAATTCTGTCGCTGACAACCTGGGTCCATCTTGCTCTGTATGGCTCAGTACTACTCTGGGCATCACAACTGTCAATTTAAGAAAAGCAGCGAAGCAATTGAACTCATTTTTGAGAGTGTAATGCAGCTGCATAATACATCATTTCAATCAAATTCTCATTTGGCTGTGCTCACCCATTAAATTTAATGGGTTGGGTATGGTTGAGATGGAACTATTCTCTGCGTTTTCCTAAAAAGATAACATAAAAATAATAATAATATAATACCAAATGAATTTTCTGAGAACTATCCTAAAGTCACTGTCGTTAATTTCAGTACAGTCACTTGTCATTTGTACATTGCAAGGTCATATAAACAGTAACAAAATGAATGGAATGAAATGAAATGAAATGAATGGCATACTCTATTCTTCCTTAAAATAGCATTGTGGGATATTAACATCTGCCCGAACCATCTAAACAGATGGTCAAATCCTGAGCTTAATGTATTATGCAACTAAATAATTTAGGATTTGTCTATCCATGAAGAGGTGGTACCAAGAGCAGACCTTTCAAAATGACAAATAGTACAAAATGTAAGCAGAAACCAGATGACTATTTACGATTGCTTACGCTTATTTTTTTATCCTAGTTTTCAGTTTGTTAGCAATCTAATGCTAACCCCAAACAGAATGAAAACTTGGAGCAAACCTCAGAGATCAGGAAGATTCACATTGTGAAGAGCTGAATTAGCAATCTCACCTTGCTGTTATTACTGGAATTGGTACCAGAGGCCCTAGATTACAAAAGAGGAAATATTCAGTGATGCCCTCCCTGCCCCCAATTTATGGGAAATGCAAACATCAGATGAATCTAATATGAACTCTATTGTAAAATGTATTTAAAACTCTTCCAAACACTCATGGACAAGGGTCAGCCATGAATAATGGTCACCTGGATCCATGCCACAAGTGCCAGTGACACCATTATGAAACGAGGAATTACACAGTCTCTTAGGAAGATCGAAGGGTAGAAAAGTTATGATTTTTAAAAAAATCTTCAATAAAGAGAATCACAGAGATTCTCCGACCCCTCGCTGGGTCGGAGAATCCCCAGGGCGCTGCGCAAATTGCACCACGCCACTCCGATGCCGGGACGCGATTCGCCGCAGAGCAGAAAATCGGTGCTATTGGTGCCAGTGTAATCGTCGCGGCGCCAGTGGAGTGCGCCACCCCCCCCCCCCCCCCACCCCGCCGATTCTCCGGCCCGAATGGGCAGAGCGGATGTAGCAAAAAAAACCTAGTCCCGCCGGTGCCGCTCTAACATGCTCTGAGCCAGGGGGACATCGGCATTGAAGGGTCCGGGGGCGGCCTGTGGGGGAGGAGGGGGTTCCGACCCTGGCGGGGGCCTCCGTTGTGGCCTGGCCCGTGATCGGGACGCACCGATTGGCGGGCTGGCCTCTCGGGCTGTGGGCCTCCCTTCTTCCGCGCCGGCTCCTGTTGCCCTACGCCATTTGGCGTCTGGGCTGGCGCGGAGAAGAAAGCCATTGCGCATGCGTGAGTTGGCGCCAGTGCCACTGCGCATGCACGGACCCCGTGGCGCCCAGTTGACGCCGGGGTCAGCAGCTGGAGCGGCATGGGCCGCTCCAGCACTGTGCCGGCCCCCTGTGGGCGCCAAAAGGCCTGTTGACGCCGAATTAAAACACTCCCGCTTTTACGCCAGCGTCAACACATAGCCGCCCGATGGGAGACTCCCGCCCCTTATTTCTCATTGATCAAATTAAGTATTTTACAGGACATAATTCTGAAGTAGTAAATAATATGTCTAATACTTTGAAATTTGATTGCAGGATTGAAGGCGCTGAATACACCTGTTTTAAACTTTACATCTTTCCTTAACTCTGCGCCTCCCTGCTGCTCGGTCTGGACTTTCAGTGCAGCCACCGGAGCCTGACACTGAAGTTCGGCGGACCCCTGCCCCCACCCACGGTATGCAGCCTAGCGACACTCAAAGTTGCGCCACCCCCCCTCTTCGCGAACCTCACTCCCGACTGTAAGCCCATTGCCACCAGGAGTCGCCGGTACAGTGCCCAAGACATGACTTTTATCAAGTCAGAGGTTTAGCGGCTACTAAAAGAGGGGGTCATAGAGGCCAGCAACAGCCCTTGGAGGGCTCAATTATTGGAAGTCCGCTCCGGGGAAAAGCAACGAATGGTAGTGGATTATAGCCAGACCATAAACCGCTTTATGCAACTCGATGCTTACCCACTTCCCCGCATAGCAGAAATGGTCACTCACATCGCCCAGTATCGGGTATTCTCCACGGTCGACCTAAAATCGGCCTATCATCAACTCCCTATCCGCTCAGAGGACCGCCCCTACACGGCTTTTGAAGCAGCCGGTCAGCTGTTTCACTTCCTCAGGGTCCCTTTTGGTGTCACAAACGGAGTCTCCGTTTTCCAGAGGGCGATGGATCAAATGGTGGACCAGTACGGCTTACGGGCTACCTTCCCGTACTTGGACAACGTCACCATCTGCGGCCATGACCAGCAGGACCACGACGCAAACCTGAGGAAGTTCCTCCAGACTGCCCGGGCCCTCAACCTCATGTACAACAAAGAGAAATGCGTGTTCCACACAACCCAGCTAGCCATCCTCGGCTACGTCGTGGAAAACGGGGTCCTAGGCCCAGACCCCGGCCGCATGCGTCCCCTTAAGGAACTCCCCTCCCCCGTAACCTCAAGGCACTCAAACGGTGCTTGGGGCTTTTCTCCTATTACGTCCAGTGGGTCCCCAGATATGCGGAAAAAGTCCGGCCACTCATTAAGACCACGTTTTTTCCCCTGACGGCTGAGGCCCAGTCGGCTTTCAGCCGTATCAAGGCCGGCATCATCAAGGCCGCCATGCACGCGGTGGACGAAGCCATTCCCTTCCAGGTAGAAAGCAACGCATCAGACGTTGCCCTGGCTGCTACCCTCAACCAGTCGGGCAGACCAGTAGCGTTCTTCTCCCGAACCCTCACCTCCTCGGAAATTCGGCACTCTGCAGTCGAGAAGGAGGCACAAGCCATAGTGGAGGCCGTGCGGCACTGGAGGCACTACCTAGCCGGTAGAAGGTTCACCCTCGTCACCGACCAACGGTCGGTCGCCTTTATGTTCGATAACGCACAACGGGGCAAAATAAAGAATGACAAAATTCTGAGGTGGAGGATAGAGCTCTCCACCTGTACGTACGATATTAAATATTGCCCGGGGAAGCTCAGCGAGCCCCCAGATGCCCTGTCCCGCGGCACGTGCGCCAACGTGCAAAACGACCACCTGAGAGCCATCCACAATGACCTCTGCCACCCGGGGGTCACCCGGCTTGCCCACTTCATCAAGTCCCGCAACCTACCCTACTCCACAGAGGAGGTCAAGGCCATGACTAAGGCATGCCAGATCTGTGCGGAATGCAAACCGCAATTCTATCGACCAGGCAGGGCCCGCCTGATAAAGGCCTCTGGGCCCTTTGAGCGACTAAGTGTGGACTTCAAAGGGCCCCTCCTGTCCACCAACCGCAACATCTATTTCCTCATCGTGATCGATGAGTTCTCCCGCTTCCCTTTTGCGGTCCCCTGCCCCGATACGACCTCGGCCTCCGTGATCAAGGCACTGCACAGCATCTTCACACTGTTTGGTTTCCCCGCTTATATCCACAGCGACCGGGGCACATCGTTCATGAGCGATGAGCTGAGTCGATATCTGCTCAGCAAGGGCATCGCCTCGAGCAGAACGACAAGCTATAACCCGCGGGGAAATGGGCAAGTGGAGAGGGAGAACGCGACAGTTTGGAAGGCTGTCCTTCTAGCCCTACAGTCAAGGAGTCTCCAATTGCCCGCTGGCAGGAGGTCCTACCTGATGCCCTACATTCCATTAGGTCGCTCCTCTGTACAGCCACGAACGAGACCCCTCACAATTGTTTGCTTGTCTTCCCCAGAAAGTCCACCTCTGGTGTCTTGCTTCCACATTGGCTGACGACTCCGGGCCCAGTCCTACTCCGGAGACACGTGAGGAGCCATAAAACGGATCCCATAGTCGAGAGGGTCCAACTGCTACACGCGAACCCTCAATACGCCTACGTCGAGCACCCCGACGGCAGGCAGGATACCGTCTCCCTGCGAGATCTGGCACCCGCTGGCTCGCCCACCGACACCGATGCTTTCCCCACCAACCTCCCCCCCTCCTACCGACGCTCCCCTCCCCGCACCGACTGCCAACCCCGACAGCGTCCCCCCATGGCGCCCCCTGCCCCCCAGCAGGCGCCGGCACCGATCACCCTAGTCACCCCGGATATCCCCCCCGCTCCAAGGCAGGCAGAGGCTCAGTCAACCGTGCTCCCGGATATACCACCATCAAAACCGGCCGTATCCACGGCACCACCACCGGAGCGGAGAAAGTCAGCACGGACGATCAAACCACCCACAAGACTGAACTTATAACTCGACTTTCACCCCGACGGACTATGTGTTTTTTTTAAACAGGGGGTGAATGTGATGAATGTTATCAGTAGCTGCTGTAACGGTACCTTACCTTTAATGCATTGGCCCTTTAAGACAGGGCTTGGAACCCTGGGGGACTCCGCTTCTGTCTCCGCACCCAGAAAAAGGTATATGAGATGAGGCTCACTCGGCTGCATGGGATGAGCACACTTCTCGGCTGCTGTTCAGTTCTCAGATGATTAAAGCCTTTGAGTCATCTTTCGTCTCTCCTGTGTCGTGATTGAGGGTATCTCAGTTGGCTTCGGCCTCAGCGACCGATGGGCTCGGTCCAGTTCATACTGGGAGGGCTCCTCAACCTCCGGTATCAATTCCGCAAACATCTTGGCGAAGTAATCCGTCGACCATCCACAAGACTGAACTTAAGATGGAATGTGAACAATGCTTTTAGAAGTAGCATCATAAACGTTTCTGATTTATACGATGCCCCTCTGCCGATACTTATTCGCCTTTGTACTGCAGTCAGGTATTAGGTTGGTGGCTTCATGGATCTACCCACAATATTCCCTAAATCCCTTTCCTAATCAGCATTATCTATGACTGTTTTATTTAACATGCCCTATTTTAGTTCTTTGTTCTCATACTTGGTTTAACATATCATCCAAAAATATAGCATCTCTGAGAGCCCAAACTCCCTTAGTGCTGTTCTGAGCTTGAAGCCCACTCTGTGTTCAGATCCTGCTTGAATCCACAATGTTCTGACTCAATTATGAGAGTACACCCACTGAACCAATGCTGACATAAATTATATGGGGCTGCATCTACCATGTCATGCCCAGTTATCTAAGAGATCCAAGTCCTTCTGAATCTCACTCCAGTTTCTTATTATTTGCATAGTTTCCTATTTAGCTTTCATTTTCAGACTTGATTTGTTTGCAATATCCACAACCAAACCTTAACTATAATGCTTTTGCAGCATAAGAGCCTGAGGATTGACACATTTGTGGTCTCTTTCCAGTTCGTAAAGCTTTTATTAATGACTATCTTTTGTTTGCTCAAGCCCATTTTCTATGCAGTGTCGAACTTTACCCACTTCTGTTTCCTCATTTTAACCATGAATATTATCAATTGTATCTCCTTTGTGCATTATGTCAGCAATATCTATTACAAAGCTTAACTTATGTTGCTCTGAATCTATGCTCATTCAATTTAGTAAGTTATTATTTTCTATGTGTTCATTAACACTAAATTCTACTTTCCCGAAGGATGATATCGCATTTTCAAGTTGGTAGTGTACTTCAGCTAATTTTTTCAAACTTATGTTAAGCATCTTAAATTTAGCAAACTTACATAACGTTAGAAAGGAAGAAATACTTACATTTATGTAACACCTTATCATGAGATTGATTAAGAGGGGAAAAATAGAGCATGAGATTAAACTTGCAAGTAATATAAAAGTGGACGTAAAAGCTTCTATAAGTATTTTTTTTGTATTTGTTCCTGGGATCTGGGTGTCACATGCCAGCATTTATTGCCCATCCCTAATTGCCATAGAGGGGACAGTTAAGAGCCAACCATTCCAAAATGGCACCGGAGCGAGGTGGCTTCTTGCAAAGTGCCCAGCATCCCTCTAATTCTATCTACACCTTGCCAAGACTGTAACATTATATTATGCAGCCTCTCCTTCCTTCCCTATGTACGGTATGCGTTGTCTTAATAGCATGCAAGAAACAATACTTTTCACTGTATACTAATACATGTGACAATAATAAATCAAAGCATATTGCTGTGGGTCTAGTGTCACGTGGAGGCCAGACCAGGTAAGGATGGCAGATTTCATTCCCTAAAGAACATTAGTGAACCATTTTTATGATAATCGACATGGTTTCATGGCCATCATTAGATTTTTAATTCCAGATTTTTATTGAATTTGAATTTCGCTATCTGCATTGACAGGATTTGAACCTATGAGCTGAGAGAATTGCTCTGGGTCTCCGGTTTACTAGTCCAGTGATAATATCACTATGTCACCGTAGAGAGGGATTAGTGAAGATAGATGTAGGCCCCTTACAGTGTGAAACGGGAGTATTTATAATAGAGAACAAGGAATTGGCAGCACAGTTAAACAACTACTTTAGTTCTTCACAGAGTGGGGCCTCACGGTAGCATGGTGGTTAGCATCAATGCTTCACAGCTCCAGGGTCCCAGGTTCGATTCCCGGCTGGGTCACTGTCTGTGTGGAGTCTGCACGTCCTCCCCGTGTGTGCGTGGGTTTCCTCCGGGTGCTCCGGTTTCCTCCCACAGTCCAAAGATGTGCGGGTTAGGTGGATTGGCCATGCTAAATTGCCCGTAGTGTAAGGTTAATGGGGGGATTGTTGGGTTACGGGTATGCGGGTTACGTGGGTTTAAGTGGGGTGATCATGGCTCGGCACAACATTGAGGGCCGAAGGGCCTGTTCTGTGCTGTACTGTTCTATTCTAGTGTGGTAGTCACCATTGATGTATATATTAGGTGATTTGTGGTAAGGCCCTGTACTACAGGTACGGGGGTAATTCCCTGCCTGCTGGCTCCGCCCAGTAGGTGGAGTATAAATATGTGTGCTCCTTGTACAGCAGCCATTTCACCAGCTGCTGTAAGGAGGCCACACATCTTAGTGGCAAATGTGGCTCCAATATTTAAAAAAGAATGGAGGGGAAAAACAGGGAATTACAGACCGGTTAGCCTAACATCAGCAGTAGGTAAAATGCTTGCGTCTATTATAAAGGATGTGATAACAAGATATTCAGAAAATATCATTGGGGTTAGACAAAGTCAACATGGATTTATGAAAGGGAAATCATGTTTGACAAACCTACTGGAGCTTTTGAGAACATAACTAGTAGAGTAGATAAGAGAGTTGATGTGGTCTATTTGGATTTTCAGTAAACTTTTGATAAAGTCCGACAAAAGAGGTTAGTGTGTTGGAGGCAGCCTCTTGTAAAGACACGAGTTTGGGGCACTGTTGACAGCACCTTTACCGTTCTCGCCGGCCAGGTACTCCACAAGCCCAGTGGTGGCAGCACCTGAGGCTGGAGGGCACCTTGATTTGCCGGAATCATAGTTTTGCTCCGGCGGGGCTGGGAAGGGGTTATCGGGGGTGGCAACGGGCGGAGATTGAGCGATTTGGGGACCAATTCATTGGGGGGGGGGGGGGGGGGGGAAGCTTTCTGAGCTTGAAGGGGTTGGAAGAGGAATTTGAGTTGCCCATTGGGAATGGGTTCCGTTATTTGCAGGCGAGGGATTTTTTCCAGGCACAGGTACCGTCCTTTCCTCACCTGCCGCCCCAGGGGCTGCATGACATGGTGGCGTCAAAAACAGGGGTAAAGTATACAGAATTGATGGATTGGGAGGAAGCCCCGATAGGGGTAGTGAAACATAAGAGGTAGGAACAGTTGGGGAGGGAGGTGGGGCTGGGATATGGGAGGAAGCTTTGAGGAGGGTGAACAGGTTGTGGTGAGATAACGACTGTAGTTATGTGTACTGCAGTAGGGGGATGTATGCCTGTACCTGTAATACAGGTTCCTCCAGTCAGCCCCTGCCGGCTAGCTCCGCCCACAGGGAGCTTATGTATAAATGTATGAGAGCTGCTCAGACCCTCAGTCTACAGTTGCAGATGGAGGGACAACATCGTACAACAATAAAGCCTCTATTGAACCAGTCTCTCGGCTTTGAGTATAATTGTTAGCGCTACACAGGTCCTTGTTGTGATAAAATAGCCTTATACAATTCAAGGTGGTTCACAGGGCACAAAATGACAGTGGCCAGGATGAGCAAATTTTTTGAAGGGGTGGGGGATAGGTGTGGGCGGTGTGCGGGTGGGTCTGCGATGTCTGAAGCTTGGGGATTCTGGCAGGGGTTTGCCGACGTTATGTCGGAGGTCTTGAAGGTAAAGATGGTCCCGAGTCCGGAAGTGGCGATCTTTGGATTGTCAGAAGACTCGGGAGTCCAGGGGGCGAGAAAGGCCAATGTCTTGGCGTTTGCCTTCCTGGTAGCCCGGAGACAGATCTTATTGGAATGGAGGGACTCAGGGCCGCCGAAACCGGAGGTGTGAGTGAGTGACCTGTCAGAGTTTCTTCGGCTAGAGAAGGTAAAGTTCGCCTTGAGAGGGTCTGTGAAGAATTTTGCCCGGACGTGGCAGCTGTTCATCGACTTCTTTGAGAATAATAATAATCTTTATTATTGTCACAAGTAGGCTTACATTAACACTGTAATGAAGGTACTGTGAAAAGCCTCTAGTCGCCACACTCCGGCACCTGTTCGGGTACACAGAGGCAGATTTCAGAATGTCCAATTCACCTAACAGACTGCACGTCTTTCGGGCTTGTGGGAGGAAACCGGAGCACCCTGAGGAAACCCACACAGACACGGGGAGAACATGCAGACTCCATGCAGTGTCGCAAACCGGGAATCAAACCTGGGACCCTGGCGCTGTGAAGCAACAGTGCTACCTACTGTGCTACCGTACTGCCCATAAACAGTTACGATGTCGGCAGGGGGAGGGGGGAATTGGAGAGAGGAACGCGGGATAGTGGTATGTCAAGTATTTAGTTGGTTTGATTATTTGCAGTCGTGTTGGCTTGTTTTGTTTTATGGTTGTGTTTGATTTGTAAATGTTTAAATGCCTCAATAAAATAATTTTCAAAAACAAATTAAGAGGTTAGTGTGCAAAATTAAAGCGCATGGGATTGGGGGTAATATAATGGCATGCATTGAAAAATGATTAGCTGGCAGGAAACAGAGAGTAGGAATATCTGGAGGTTAGCAGGCAGTGACTAGTGGGGTCCCACAGGGATCAGTGCTTGGGTTCCAGCTATTTACCATATAAATTTGGATGAGGGAACCAAATATAATATTTCCAAGTTTGCTGGCGACCCAAAACGTGGTGGGAAAGTGAGTAGTTAAGAGGATGTTAAGAGGCTTCAGTTGAGTGAATGAGTGGGCAAATACATGGCAGATCAGTATAATGTGGATAAATGTAAAGTTATCCACTTCAGGTGGATAAACAAAATAGCAGAGTATTATTTAAATGGTGATAGTTTGGGGAATGTTGACGTACAAAGGGACTCAGGTTGTCCTAGTACACCAATCACTGAAATTAAACATGTAAGTACAGTAAGCAGTAAGGGAGGCAAATGGTACTTTGGCCATTATTGAGTATAGGAGAAAGGATGTCTTACTGCTACACCCGGAGTATTGTGTGAAGTTTTGGTCTCCCTATCTCAGAAAGGATATACTTGCCATAGAGAGAGTGCAGCAAAGTTTTAGCAGACTCCTGGGATGGCAGGACTGTTGTATGAGGCGAGATGGGGTTGTCTGGGCCTGTATTCACTTGAATTGAGAAGAATGAGAGGGGATCTAATTGAAACGTATAAAATTCTGGCAGGGCTGAGGATGCAGGGATGTTGTTTCCTCTAGCTGGGCTGGATTAGGCCATTTAAGACTGGGTGAGGAGACACTTCTTCACTCAGAGGGTGGTGAACCTATGGAATTCTCTATCACAGAAACCGTGGAGGTCAAGTCACTGGATATATTTAAGAATGAAATAGATAGGGGTTGGGGAGGGGAGGGTCTCGGAAATATATAAGGAACTGATAGAATGGGAAGGGGTCCCAATTGGGGAGGTGAAGAGGAAGTGGGAGGAAGAGCTGGGAGGAGAGTTGGAAGTTGGGTAATGCGAGAAGGCCCAGAGGAGAGTCAATGCATCCTCATCATGTGCCAGGCTTAGCCTGATCCAGTTCAAGGTCCACAAGGCCCGTATGACTGTGGCCCGGATGAGTAGGTTTTTTGAGGAGGTGGGGGACAGGTGTAGGCGTTGTGGGGGAAGTCCTGCGAATCATGTACATATGTTTTGGGCGTGTCCGAGGCTGAGGGGATTCCGGTAGGGATTTTCAGATGTCATGTCAGAGGTCCTGGAAGGAAGGGTGAATCCAAGCCCAGAGATTGCAATATTTGGAGTGTTGGAAGATCCGGGAGCCCAGGATGGGAGAGAGGCCGACGGTTTGGCCTTTGCCTCCCTGGTCGCCCAGAGACGGATTTTGCTGGGATTGAAGGACTCGGAGCCTCCAAAGTGAGGACTTTAGGTCAGTGACATGGCAGGGTTTCTTAGGCTAGAGAAAATTAACGGGCTGGTTTAGCTCACTGGGCTAAATTGCTGTCTTTTAAAGCAGACCAAGCAGGCCAGCAGCATGGTTTGATTCCCATAACAGCCTCCCGGGATAGGTGCCAGAATGTGGCGACTAGGGGCTTTTCACAGTAACTTCATTGAAGCCTACTCGTGACAATAAGCGATTTTCATTTCATTTCATTTTCATTTCATTTTTCAATTAATTTTGCTTTCAGAGGTTCACGACAGGGGTTCGCTCGGAGGTGGCAGCCGTTCATCAACTTCTTCAAGGAAAATTGACCGTCAGCGGGGGGGGGGGGGGGGGGGGGGGGGGGGGGGCCTTTAGGATATTTTCCTACATTAAAGGTATTATGAACATGCAAGTTTTATTATATACGCAAATGGCAATCAAATGCCTCATGGTAGTATAGTTGTGTATGTTTCTGGGGTTGTAGGCCTCTGTGGAAAACAATTAGATATACCCCCCCTTTCATGCCAGATGAGAACAATTTGACAATTTATCATAGAATCATAGAGAAATACAGCACAGAACAGGCCCTTCGGCCCACGATGTTGTGCCGAACTTTTGTCCTAGGTTAATCATTGATCATAGAATTTTGGACACTAAGGGCAATTTATCATGACCAATCCACCTAACCTACACATCTTTGGACTGTGGGAGGAAACCGGAGTACCCGGAGGAAACCCACGCACACACGGGGAGGATGCGCAGACTCCACACAGACAGTGACCCAAGCCGAAATCGAACCTGGGACCCTGGAGCTGTGAAGCAATTGTGCTATCCACAATGCTACCGTGCTGCCCTTAAGTACAAATTAATCTACACTCCATTATTCTACCCTAATCCATGTACCTATCCAATAGCCGCTCTGATGAATTAATTCTTGACTTTATTATTTAGTGCTGTGACCTGGGAAATAGGACGAGGAGAGAGAGCAAAAGAGCGAGAAACAGAAAAATCGATGTCATAAGGAGTGGTGAGGAGGAATAGTCAGAAACAACAAGGGAGTGATAAATAAATGGGAAAACAAGGGGATGCGATTCTGAGGAGCAGGGACATTGTTGGGGACTGAAGTTTTGGCAAAATACTGTGAATGAAGGGTGAGGAAAAAGGCACAGGGAATGAATGGAAGGAGGGAAACCATGTTGAGATGTGAGGGGGGGGGATTAGAATGGAGGAAAAGAAAGGAACCTTGTTATGGTGGGGACATTTCTGAGCCTGCCGCAAGCAGGAGGACGGGTGCTATCATGGCGTAGTTGTCTTATATCAGAGAATAGAGTCTCCTTTACTTTATGTGAGCAAAGCTTTGGGTGATCTCAGTCTTCTCTGAGAAGTTATTCCTGATGTGACTTCCGTGGAATCAATTTAATGTAACTGACTGTGGCCGCCTAAAATGGCGTCCGGCAAAAGATGCTGGGAAAAGTGGCCAAATTCAGGGACAGACAGGCTGCAGCTTGCAAATAAACAAAAAGCTGCAGCTCAGATTTTTATAACAGCATGGGAAGAAGGCCGTTAGTAGGCCATCCCTAGACAATGGGCTTAAATGAAAATCAACACAAAGCGGCAGACTTGGTGCATCTGTTTCCCTTATTTGAGAAGATCTACGTGCCTCGGACACCAACGGTCATGGGCGGTAGGGACACGCCCCACCATTAAGGTAGCGATCGTAATTGGACATTATCAATCAGGGTGATCAAGACCTGGTCGATTGATTGGGCATTAATGTGGGACCGTCCAAAGGGCGCAAAACCCCCGAGGATAAAAGGTACTGTGCAGCCCACCACTCGCTCTCTCAACAGCAACCAACAATGGTCACCCTTCACCGGCCGAAGAGGAAGACTATCCATGCCATCGACGGAAGGACCAGAGCAAAGGACAACGACGACCAGAAATCGACTTCCAACACTGCCAGACCAAGGATTCCAGATATGGCCATATCTGCCCGGTACTTGCCAGTCACCTGGAAGTTAAGTTAAGGTCCTTTTGTGCGTATTAGCTTTGAGTTTAACTTGCATATGTGTGTAATTGATTAACAGTAACAATTGTGTGATAGCGAATAAAGTGTATTATTGTACAAAACAACTTGTGGTCATTTGTCCATTGTATACGGATTAAAGACACACTGTGGTTTAGGCACAACATGACAAACATAATACGACCTTGTCTTGCTTCTTTTGGGCCCTTTAACCATCAATAATATTTATACTTCAGCTAGTTGCTGTAAGTTTTCTAAGGCGGAGACAGCGGCATAGTTGCATTGTCGCTGGACTAAATCCAGAGACCCAGGATAATGATCTGTGGACCCAGGTTCGAATTTAAACTCAATATAATATCTGGAATGGGGCAGCACGGTAGATCAAGTGAATAGCACGGTTGCCTCACAGTGCCGAGGTCCCAGGTTCGATCCTGGCTCTGGGTCACTGTCTGTGTAGAGTTTGCACATTCTCCCCGTGTTTGCATGGGTTTTGGCCCCATAACCCAAAGGATATGCAGGGTAGGTGGATTGGCCACGCTAAATTGCCCCTTAATTGTAAAAAATTAATTGGATACTCTAAAAAAAATTTTTTAATCTGGAATTGAAAGTCTAATGGTGACCATTAAACCATTGTTGATTGTTGTAAAAACCCATCTGGTTCACTAATGTCCTTTAGTAAAGGAAATCTGTCATCCTTACCTGGTCTGGCCTACATTTGATTGTAGACCCACAGTAATGTGGTTGACTCTTAAATGCCCTCTGAAATGGTCTAGCAAGCCATTCAACTGCCAAGAAAACACATTAAACCGGATGGACCACCCAGCATCAAACCAGGCACCGGAAACGACAACGGTAAATCCAGCCCTGCCAACTCTGCAAAGTTCTCCTTTTATCTGTGGGCTCCTGCCAAAGTTGGGAGAGCTGTCACACAAGCTAGTGAAGCAAGCCTGACTTAGTCATACTCATAGAATCAGGCCTTACAGACAATGTGCCAAACACCACTATCACCATTCCTTTTTTTAAAAATAATTTTTTTTTGAAATTTTTTACAGAAAATATAACAGACAATATCAAGCAACAATAAAACAACATAATAAGTATAACACCCCCAAGACCGTAGCAATGCATATATCGCACCCCCCCAAACCCAGCAAACAACAAGAGAACTTAAAATAAATTAAAATTAAATAACCATAGTCAACGCCCTCCCCCCCTTTTTTCCCCCTCCCCCCGGGTTTCTGCTGCTGCTGCTGACCCAGTACCCTATTGCTGAGCCAGAAAGTCGAGGAAAGGTTGATCCAGCGAGATTGGGGGTCTTGCATCCTTCCACTGTAGCAAGATCCTCCGCCGGGCTACTAGGGACGCAAAGGCCAAAACACCGGCCTCTCTCGCCTCCTGCAGTCCCGGCTACACTGCAACCCCAAAAATCTCGAGTCCCCAGCCTGGCTTGACCCTGGATCCTACCACCCTCGACACCGTCCTCGCCACCCCCTTCCAGAACTCCTCCAGTGCCGGGCATGCCCAGAACATATGGGCATGGTTCGCTGGACTCCACGAACACCTGACACACCTGTCTTCACCCCCAAAGAACCTACACATCCTAGACCTGGACATGTGGGCCCGGTGCAGCACCTTGAATTGGATGAGGCTAAGCCGCGCACATGAGGAGGAAGAGTTAACCCTCTCCAGGGCATCAGCCCATGTCCCATCTTCGATCTGTTCCCCCAGTTCCCCCTCCCACTTAGCCTTTAGCTCCTCTACTGACGCCTCCTCCACCTCCTGCATTACCTTGTAGATATCAGATATCTTCCCATCCCCGACCCAGACCCCCGAAAGTACCCGGTCACTCACCCCCCTCGCGGGAAGCAAAGGGAATCCCTCCACCTGTCGCCTAGCAAACGCCTTTACCTGCAGGTATCGATCACCATTCCTAGATATGTCCTGTCTCACTGGCAGGACAGACCCAGCAGAGGTGGCGACACAGTGGTATACAGTCGGGAGCGAGTTGCCCTGGGAGTCCTCAACATCGACTATGGACCCTATGAAGTCTCATGGTCTCCTGCTGATTACCATGCACCGGCCATCATCAGCTGATGAATCAGTACTCCTCCATGTTGAACACCAGTTGGAGGAAGCACTGAGGGTGATAAGAGCGCAGAATGTGCTCTGGGTGGGGGACTTCAATGTTCGTCACCAAGAGTGTCTTGGTAGTACCACCACAAACTGAACTGACCAGGTCCTAAAGGATATAGCTGCTAAACTTGGATTGCAACAAGTGGTGAGGGAACCAACAAGAGGTAAAAACATACTTTACCTCATTCTCACCAATTTGCCTGTTGCAGAAGCATCTGTCCATGATAGTATTGGTAGAAGTGACCACCGCACAATCCTTGTGGAGACAAAGTCCCGTCTCCACATTGAGGATACCCTCCATTATGTTGTGTGTCACTACCACCGTGCTAAATGGGATAGATTTTGAACAGGTCTAACAACTCCATACTCAAGTCAGCAGGAAACACAACCTGCAACCTCATGACCTGGTAAATCCCCCACTCAACCACAAAGACAAGGCTGAGGCATTCGCAACAATATTCAGACAGAAGTGCCGAGTGTATGATCCATCTCAGCCAGAGGGTGGTGAATCTGTGGAACGCTTTGCCGCAGAAGGTTGTGGAGGCCAAATCATTGAGTGTCTTTAAGACAGAGATAGATAGGCTCTTGATTAATAAGGGGATCAGGGGTTATGGGGGGAAGGCAGGAGAATGGGAATAAGAAAAGTATCAGCCATGATTGAAAAGCAGTGCAGACTCAATGGGCCAAGTGGCCTAATTCTGCTCCTATGTATTATGGTCTAAGGAGCCCTAGCTAAACTGGAGTTAATGGGAATCAGGGAGAAAGCTCTCTGCTGGTTGGAGTCATGCCTGGCATAAAGGAAGATGGTTGTGGTGGTTGGAGTTCAATCATCTCAACTCCAGAACATCACTGCATGGGTTCCTCAGGTTAGTATCCGAGGCCCAACCATCTTCAGCTGCTTCATCAATGATGTCCCTTCCATCATAAGGTCAGAAGTGGGATGTTTGTGGATGACTGCACAATGTTCAGCACCATTTGCGACTCCTCAGATCGTGAAGCAGTCCATATCCAAACGCAACAAGACCAATATCCAGGCTTGGGCTTGGGTTGACAAGTGGCAAGTTACATTTGCATCACACAAGTGCCACGTAATTACCATCTCCGACAAGAGACAATCTAACCACCAAACCTTGACATTCAACCAAACCTTGACATTCAATGGCATTACCATCGCTGAATCCCTCCACTATCAACATCCTGGTGGTCATCATTGATCATAAACTGAACTGGACTAGCCATATTAATATGTGGCTACCAGGCAGATCAAAGACTAGGAATCCTACTGTGAGTAACTCACCTCCTGATTCCCCAAAGCCTGGCCACCATCTACAAGGCAGGAGTGTAATGGAATACTCTCCACTTGCTTGGATGAGTGCAGCTCCAACAACACTCAAGGAGCTCGACACCATCCAGGACAAAGGAGCCCACTTGATTGCTCCCTCTTCCACCAATATTCAGACATGCCACCACCGCGAACAGTGACAACCATGTGTATCAGCTGCAAGATGCACTGCAGTAACTCACCAAGGTTCCTTAGACAACATTTTCCAAATCCACAACCACCTAGAAAGACAAGAGCAGTAGATACCTGTGAGCTCCACCACCTGGAGGTTCCCCTCCAAGCCACTCACGACCACAGGCCTTTTTTAAACAGGTAAACAAGGTGATCTCTGACTTTGTATGGGCGGGCAAGACCCTGCGCGTAAAAAAGGAGATGCTGGAGCGTAGCCGGGGGGGGAGGGCGGGCTGGCGCTGCTGAACTTTAGCAATTACTGTTGGGTGACAAATATAGCCATGATTAGAAAGTGGGTGGTGGGGGGGCGGGTCAGCGTGGGAGCGAGTAGAGGTGGCGTCATGGAAGTGCATGTCATTGGTTGCATTGGTAACGGCGCCTCTGCCGTTCCTGCCGTCACGGTACTCCACCAGCACCATGGTTGTGGCGGCCCTGAGAGTCTGGGGGCAATGAAGGAAACATGTGGGAGCAGGGGGAGCATCAGTTTGGTCTCCAATCTGCAATAATCATCGGTTTGCCCCTGGTGAGGCGCTCAAAGGACCGGGATGCCTTTACAAGGTGGACCTTATCCAGTCGATAGAAGTGCGGCTTGCACTCCGTGCAGATCGGGCCGTCCCTGGTGATGGTTCTGACCTCCTCGGTGGAGTAGGGCAGGTTGCGGGCCTTGATACAGTGGAGAAACCGGGTGACCCCTGGGTGGCAGAGGTCATCGTGGATAGCCCAGAGTCGGTCATCTTGCGCGCTGGCGCATGTGCCGCGGGACAGGGCATCTGGGGGCTCGTTGAGCTTCCCAGGATGATATACTATATCGTAATTATAGGTGGAGAGTTCGATCCTCCACCTCAAGATCTTATCATTTTTGATTTTGCCCCGCTGCGTATTATCGAACATGAAGGCTACCGATCGTCGGTCGGTGGCGAGGGTAAACTTCCTACCAGCGAGGTTGTGCCTCCAGTGCGCACGGCGTCCACGATGGCTTGGGCTTCTTTTTCGACTGAGGAGTGTCGAATTTCAGAGGCGGTGAGGGTACGTGAAAAAAATGCTACTGGCCTGCCCGCCTGATTGAGGGTAGCGGCGAGGGTGACCTCTGCTGTGTCGCTCTCCACCTGGAAGGGGACAGACTCGTCCATCGCGTGCATCGCAGCTTTGGCGATGTCCGCCTTGATGCAGCTGAAGGCCTGGTGGGCCTCGGACGCCAGTGGGAAGATGGTGGCCTTGATTAATGGGCGGGCTTTGTCCACATAGTTGGGGACCCACTGGGCGTAACAGGAAAAGAACCCAAGGCACCTTTTCAGGGCTTAGGGGCAGTGGGGAAGGGGGAGTTGCAGGAGAGGGCGCATACGATCGGGGTCGGGTCCTAGAACCCCATTTTCCATGACGTAACCGAGGATGGCGAGGCTGGTTGGGCGGAAAACGCATTTCTCCTTGCTGTATGTGAGGTTAAAGGTTTGGGCGGTTTGGAGAAATCTCTGGAGGTTGGCATCGTGATCCTGCTGATCATGGCCGCAGATGGTGACGTTGTCCAAGTACGGAAATGTGGCCCGCAGCCCGTACTGGTCCACCATTCGGTCCATGGTTCTTTGAAAGTCCGAGACCCCGTTTGCCAAAGGGGACCCGGAGGAAGTGGAAGAGGAGGCCGTCTGCCTCAAAGGCCATGTAGTGGCGGTCCTCTGGGCGGACTGGGAGCTGGTGGTACGCAGACTTCAGATCCATAACGGAGAACACCCGGTAGTGTGCGATCTGGTTAACCATGTCTGCGATCCAGGGAAGGGGGTACGCATCAAGGTGCATGTACCGGTTTATGGTTTGGCTGTAATCTAAAACCAACCGGTTCTTTGGCCCGGTCCTGACGACCACCACCTGAGCACTCCAGGGGCTATTGCTGGCCTCGATGATCCCCTCCCGCAAGAGTCGCTGGACCTCGGACCTGATAAAAGTCCTGTCCTGAATGCTATACAGCCTGCTTCTGGTGGCGACTGGCTTACAGTCGGCGGTGAGATTTGCGAAGAGCGGGGGAGGGTCGACTTTTAGTGTCGCGAGGCTACATACGGTGAGTGGTGGTAGGGGCCTGCCGAATTTCAGAGTTAGGCTCTTGAGGTTACACTGGAAATTTAGTCCCAACAGGACAGGAGCGCAGAGGTCGGGGAGTACATATAACTTAATATCGGTGCACTCGCCGCCCTGGATTACTAGGGTTGCAGTAGGGAGGAGCCTAGCTTTACCGTCTCTTCTAGGTCCAGGATACCCTTCTCGAGTAGGTGCTGTCTCACGTAGTTGGACCTGACTCCAGCCACATAGGCGTTCCGGACTGCGAGGTCCATATGTTGAGTGGCCGTAACGGCCTCGTAGTTACAACTTCGCGCAAGGACCTTGACGTTGTGTAGGTTCTCTTCCAGCGATTCCCCGGGGCGTTGGCGGTGAGTACTGAGGAGATGCCACATGTACACCTCATTCTTATGTAGAGCCGCTTCAGCATCACGAGGGCGTCTTCTTAAGTGGAGTCTTCCTCGAGTTGTACAGAGATTCGATGGCTCACCCGGGCGTGGAGGAGGCTCAGCTTCTGATTGTCGGAGACGGAAGGCGAGGAGGAGGCAGCGAGGTAGGCCTTGATATAGCGGAGCCAGTGAGAAAAATCACTTTGGCCTCTGTAGCCTGTGGGTCGAGTTCCAGTCGATCAGGTGTGAGGGTAGATTCCATAGTGGTGTTGTAGTTGATTAAATTGATGAGACCATCAATTCACGCAAAACAGAGAGATGTAAACTGTGGCTTTACTCGACTAGAACAGTGCCTGCCTGCGACTGCTCTGCTACTGAGAGCCGCCTACAGGGCTACTGCTCTTTATACCTCCCCTCAAGGGGGCGGAGCCAGGGGCAGAGCCCACAAAGGCACCAACATGATACATCACAGGTAATACCGTACAATGGTCCATAGGTGGAGCCCTCATGGGCAACAGCGTGGTAAAGTTACATACATGGTGAATGGTTAATGCAATACGTTCACCACACAGGGATCGAGAGGATGGGAGATCTGTTCATAGAAGGGAGCTTTCCCAGCCTGAGGGAATTGGAGGAGAAATTTAAATTGACGGGAGGGAATGAATTTAGGTACCTGCAGGCATGGGACTTCCTACGCAGGCAGGTCTCAACCTTCCCGCTCCTACCACCAAGGGGGATACAGGACAGGGTAGTTTCCAGTGTAAAGGTGGGAGAGGGGAGGGTTTCGGGCATCTATAAAGAACTCATGGGTTCAGAGGAAGCGCAGTCCGAGGAGTTGAAACACAAATGAGAAGAGGAGTTAGGAGGAGAGATAGAGGATGATCTCTGGACGGATGCATTGAGTAGAATCAATGCACCCACACCATGTGCCAGGCTCAGCCTGATACAGTTTAAGGTTGTTCACCGGACGCACATGACAGTGGCCCAGATGAGCAGGTTCTTTGGGATAGAAGACAGTTGTGCAAGGTGTGCGGGAGGACCAGCAAACCATGTTCATATGTTCTGGGCATGCCCGAAGCTCAGGAGATTCTGGCAGGGGTTTGCGGATGTCATGTCCAAGGTGTTAAAAGCAAGGGTGGCATTGAGTCCAGAGGTGGTGATTTTCAGAATATCAGAGGATCCGGGAATCCTGGAGGAGAAAGAGGCAGACGTTCTGGCCTTTGCCTCCCTGTTAGCCCAGAGACGCATACCATTAGCTTGGAGGGACACAAAGCCCCCGAAGTCAGAGACCTGGCTCACTGATATGGCTAGCTTTCTCTGGAGAAAATTAAGTTCGCCCTGAGAGGGTCAATGTCAGGGTTCATCCGGAGGTTGCAGCTGTTCGTCGACTTCTTTAGAGAAAATTAGCCATCAGCAGGGGGGGTGGGGGGTTAGTTTTAGATTAGTGTGCAAGAAAGGTGGGACCTGTGAGGGAGAAAGACGGCCTTTGCACTATGTTTATAATTGTATGTACACTGTTTCTTCTGTTATTGTTACAAAATCACAAATACCTCAATAACATGTTTAGAAAAAAAAATACAAGGGGCCCGCAACACTGCGCACTTAGCCCCCTACTATACTCCCTGTACACACATGATTGCATGGCAAAATCTGGTTCCAACTCCATCTACATGTTTACTGATGACACAACCTTAGTGGACCGACTCTCAAATAACACCGAGTCAGAATACAGGAGGGAGGTAGAGAACCTAGTGGACTGGTGCAACGACAACAATCTCCCCGGACAGGCGCCGGAATGTGGCGACTAGGGGCTCTTCACAGTAATTTCATTGAAGCCTACTCGTGACAATAAGCGATTTTCATTTTTCATCTTTCCCTCAATGCCAGCAAAAC